>NC_053494.1:44800350-45142535 GCF_905171775.1 Rana temporaria
GCGCCGTCCATAAAATCTCCCAGTGTGCATTGCTCTAAATGACGTCGCAAGGACATCATTGCTTTCGTCGTGAACGTAAATTATGTCCATCCGTATTCGAGAACGACTTACGCAAACGACGTAAAAATTTCAAAACTCGGTGCGGGAACGACGGCCATACTTAACATTGGCTGCGCCTCATAGACCCAGGGGTAATTATACGCCGGAAAAAGCCGAACGCAAACGACGTAAAGAAAAAGCGCCGGGCGGTCGTTCGTTTCTGAATCGGCGAAACTCCTCATTTGCATATTCGTCGTGTAAAAAAACAAAACGCCACCTAGCGGCCGGCCTGGAATTGCAGCCTAAGATCCGGCGGTGTAACACAGTTACACCTGTCGGATCTTAGGAATATCTATGCGTAACTGATTCTTTGAATCAGTCGCATAGATACGACCGGCAGAACTCAGAGATACGACGGCGTATCAGGAGATACACCGTCGTATCTCTTTCTGAATCTGGCCCAATGACCCTCCCAGGGACCCTGTTCTGGCTCCAATAGGAAGATGCCCCACCATAGCAATCATTTGACTTTTATAGAACATCTACCATGCCTGCAGTACAGCCCTCTACCAAATGAATTCCAGAATAATCTAATGTCCACAGAAATGAAAGTGATAAAGTATCCTTATTTATGATGGGAAGAGAAATGCGTACACGATGAATCATTTAAAATTGAATATTTTTTTTCTTGTTTGTATGTTGCCTTTACATACATGTTTGTTCACAATTCCATTCACCACTTACATAATATCACCTCATTTTACTGCAAAGTAAAGCCAAGCCATTAACGGATGAATAGACCACTGCATGTCATTGTATGTATTCTGTGTACACTTCTGTACAATATTCAATGTGCACCCCCACACCGTCCAATGCTGGGCTCATTGACTTCACTATTTACTCTTCTCAAATTACATGAACCTAATTATTTTACATTAGTTGGAGATGCTGAAGTCACGCAGAGCTGAGTAAGAGGAGATCCTGTCTTTTTTTTTAAATATCTATTTAGTTAAATGCTGGCTTTCAGTGAAAGGAATTAATGTGTGGGGGGATTGACTTTGGTTTCTGTTTTTCAGAAAGGCACACTAGAATGGTATGAAAAGACATACATGTCCTACAAACCTGCAGAAAAGGTAAGTCCAAAGGTTCACTGCTGTTCTTGTTAAATGGATTAATTAAAGAACCCCAAGCGAGTAAATAAACAATTTAGCTCATATCATGTATACTGTATTCATAGCAAACTGGATCAAATTAAATGTGAACTCTATTCGATTGTAAGCTCTTATGAGCAGAGCCCTCTTAACCCGGTTGGGTTGTATTTTATTGTAATGTAACTGTGCTGTCTCCCTTTAGATTGTAAAGATCTGTGCAAACTGTTGGTTCCATATAAATCCTTAATTATAATAATAATTCTTTGCGTAAATACCAATAAAAAGATTCCCATCATCCTCTAAATACAATCAGAAAATATAAGACACTTACACAGAATGCCTTTTCTAAGTTTTAAAGTGAGAGGGAAAGAGTACAGCACTAATGAATATCACAAATTCAAGCCTAGAGTCCTTATAGGTGGCTTAAAGATGAACTTCAGCTCAGTTTCACACACAGGCAGTAATGCTGTGATGTCTCAAAATATCCACCCTCTTAAGGCGCAGATATAAATGTTCTGATATTTGACGTTCTGATCTTAAGAGTTACAGGTAATATTATATATTGTGTGGCATTAAATCTAAAACTATATAAGACACAAAATAATGCATCATGAAATGTATTTTTTAAATGCAAGCAGTGTAAGTACCTGAATTTGATCTGGTAACAGATGCTGCAGTAGAGGACCCATGATTAACCACTTCCATACCAGGCCAATTCGAGAATTCCTCTCCTACATGTAAAAATCATAATTTTTTTACTCAGAACCCCCAAACATTATATATATATATTTTTTAGCAGAGACCCTAGGAAATAAAATGGCACATGTTATTTGCGCAGCAATTTTTCAAACACATTTTTTGTTGGAAAAAATACACTAAAATTAATAATTTTTTTAAAAACGAAAAACAATATTTAGCCCCATTTTTTTGTATAATGTGAAAGATAATGTTACACAGAGTAAATAGATATGTAACATGTCATGCTTTAAAATTGCACACATTTGTGGAATGGCGCCAAACTTTGTTACTTGGAGAATTCTGTACCATAGGATACGCTTTAAACGTTTTTACAGGTTACCAGTTTAGAGTAAGGCCCCTTTCACACTGGGGTGGTTTGCAGGCGCTATTGCGCTAAAAATAGCACCTGCAAACTGACCTGAAACAGCGGCTGCTGTTTCTCCAGTGTGAAAGCCCGAGGGCTTTCACACTGGAGCGGAGCGCTAGCAGGACCGCTCCAAAAATCCTGCTAGCCGCATTGTTGAAGCGGTGAAGGAGCGGTGTCTTTACCGCTCCTCCACCGCTTCTTCCAATTGAAAGCAATTGGAAACCGTGGCTACACCGCTTCTGCAGAGGTGCATTGCTGGCGGTATTAACCCTTTTTCGGCCGCTAGCGGGGGGTAAAACCGCACCGCCAGCGGCCGAATACCACCGCAATTCCGACATTAAAGCGCCGCTAAAAATAGCAGCCAAAATAAGTAAATTAATGCAATATTGATACATATAGGAGCTGGAATTTATAAAAAACAAAAGTGAACTTAGCCTTTAAGCCTGGTACACACTAATAGTTTATTTTTTTCTCTGTTCAACCCAGCATGATGAACGTCCACTATAAGCCGGCCAAACAGCCAGCTTCTGTTGGACCGGCTGGGTCTTGTGCACATGGGCAGAATGTCGGATGTTTTTTATTGAACTGGCTCCTGA
This sequence comes from Rana temporaria, assembly GCF_905171775.1. Taxonomy (NCBI): domain Eukaryota; kingdom Metazoa; phylum Chordata; class Amphibia; order Anura; family Ranidae; genus Rana; species Rana temporaria. The sequence continues at coordinate 44,803,242 of NC_053494.1, forward strand.
CATTTGGCCCATGTGTACAAGACTTTTACTATAAATTCACCCAATACACAGTAGGATGTGGAAAGGAATTATCTAGTCATCAAATGATGTGGTCAGTTCACTTCTCAATCTCTTTGTAATGTTATTTTCTCTATTACAGAATGATGTGGAACAGCTGAGGAGCTTGGTGAAGTTATCAGACGCTGTCCATGAAGATGTGGAGAAAAGCCAGAATGTGTACAACAAGCTCTTTGTCAGGTGAGTTCCTTTAAATCAGCTTCATATGTAGTATCATAAACCATAATCAATACCATATACATTACTTATAATCACAGGCTCAAAGATTCCTTTTTCTGGTCAGTGGGTCAGGATTAGTTCTTGTGGACTTTGTGGATTTACACAGTTCAGTAGCACACAGTGGAAGTAATGCTGTAATGTCTCAAAATATTTGCAGCTCAGGAAACATTTAAGTTTATTTCTGCTATTATACTACCCTCTAAAGGGGCAGACATAAATGTTCTGATATTTGACTTTCTGATGCCGAGAGGTACAGGTAATATTATATATTGCATTGTATAAAACTATAAGGCCTATGTGAGGTCACCTAAAGTTTGTGTATATATATATTGATTAATATTTCTTTTCTCCTTAGCATTGTCAAGGTAGATTACTTTAGCATCACTTACCGGCAGCTAGAAAAACTGGTAAGTCACTTTTTGGTACTAACGCGATGTAATCAGGGATATTTGTACCTAAAACGTCCTCAGTATTTTACATTGTGTAATATAATGGAACAAGTTGTATGCTGCTAAAAAAATCTGAAAATGTTTCCAATATACATACTGTAAAGTAGGCAATCGGTTGTGAGGTGAATTAAAACTCAATGGTGGAGTGGCTTCAAGGGTGCCAAGAATCCTAGGTCATGCCACTAGGCAAAAATCATTCTGATTTTCTGTTGATAAAATGTTTAATCATCTCCTTAGCATTACAAGCACTCTTGGAGCCAAATAAAAAATAGAATGTAACATACAGGCACTAGGAAGTGGTTCACTTTAACCTCACCATACACCAAGTTCTGCTTTAATTGATATCGGTAGCTCAATCCTTAATACAGAATAATAACAAGCGCTAATGAATTTAATTAACATAATGGGCTTGATTCTCCAATGATTCATAAGTGCAGCAGTTCCATCATTTGATCTCTCTTCTCACTTTTCAAATGATTCATCTTTGTCATGCAAATTGATTAATGCTGAACTCCAATTTCCCTTACATGTTAGGTAAATACCTGAGGTGCAGGTGAACTTCACATAAGCCCTCCTCTTTAGGGTGCATTTTAATAAGTAACCCTATTCTGGAGATTCCCCCAAATGCTTACATGATAATAGGGGTGCAATGAGAATATCAACTGAGATCTCTGGTTCTACAAAACTAGGGGCTCTGGAGGTGGGCTGACTTTTTTACCCACACGCACCCACATCAAAAATATTTTTTTATTCTCAGCTGTACATTATAGGGTAAACAGTTAAAATAACCGTAACCCTAAAAAAAAGCTTTTTCACCTAGAGTGTTAATATCAAAGTAAACATAAATATAAGTAGATAGTTCAGCAAATGATAAGTAATATACAGATTGATTTATGAAGCCGTATGGTAGTTATAGGAAGCATACAATAGTTCATGATCTACAGTATATGCTATGTTTCTTTTACACCTATAGCTAAATTGGCACTAGCAGCAGAGCATTATTATGCAGGCATATTCAGTGGTGTTACTAATGAATGGAAAGACTGTAAATCTCTGGGAAACGTATTGTTATTTCTGGCCAATTTGCCGTATCTCCGATACGTTATGCCGCTGTAACTTTGGGCGCAAGTTCTGTATTCAGAAAAAGCTAGTGCCCTTAGTTACGGCGGCGTAACGTATGTGTTGCGGCGTAAGGCTGCCTAATTCAAATGTGGATGTAGGGGTGTGATGTATTTAAATTTTACTTGACCCCGCATTTTTAAGGTTTTTTTTTAACGGCGCATGCGCAGTCCGTAAAATATCCCAGTGTGCATTGCGCCAAAGTACGCCGCAAGGACGTATTGGATTCGACGTGAACGTAAATGACGTCCAGCCCTATTTGCGAATGACTTACGCAAACGACGTAAAATGTTCAAAACTCGGTGCGGGAACGACGGCCATACTTAACATAGGATACGCCGCATATACCCCTCATATAGCAGGGGTAACTTTACGCCGGAAAAAGCCTAACGCAAACGACTTAAAAAAAATGCTCCGGGCGGACGTTGGTTTCTGAATCGGCGTATCTACCTAATTAGCATATTCATCGCGTAACTATACGGAAGCGCCACCTAGCGGCCAGCGTAAATATGCAGCCTAAGATACGATGGTGTAAGGCACTTACACCAGTCGGATCTTAGGGAAATCTATGCGTAACTGATTCTCTGAATCAGGCGCATAGATACGACGGCCCGCACTCAGAGATACGACGGCGTATCAGGAGATACGCTATCGTATCTCGTTTCTGAATCCGGCCCTGTGTCTTGTTACAGTGAAAGGGAAAGTTCTCCAAGGGCCGGATACAGGCAAGCAAAGGGCGCCTGGGCCACAGTTTGGAGACCTCTGATCTAAACCAAAAAGAAATATTAAGAAACCAAACATATCTCAGGTTTACATACAAATAAAGCACACTGTCAGCTTTTGTATGTTACATAATTGTTTTCTTTATAGGTGGCTGATGAAGTAAGCATTATAATGGAAAACCTAAAGACATCAGAGCATGAAGAGCCTCACGTCACCCATGCTATTGGGGAAACTCTGTTTGAACTTTATATCACCCTCAATGAACTAAGGCGGTTTCGAGATTATTTACCCTTAAAGTATGTGGCTTTTGCTAATTTGTTATTCTTGGTGGGGTGTTTGAATGTTGGTAATGGCCTCTTTTATTTATTCACTGCTTTTAGTTTTTTCCACAATCCAATATGAGAGCCAGTGACTGGGTTGGTGAATTACCATGAGGGGGGGAAGAGCGGCTTAACGTTGTGAAAAAAAATTGAAGATCAGTAAAGCAGCTTCCAGGCACCCTGTCCATGCAGTTATATGATCTGACAGGTTTACGTTAAATTCAAATTTTATTTTTAACTATATCTTGGCTTACGAGACAAGAAAAGTATTTTTGCTTGGGGTCAAGGTGATATTTTTGCTATAAGCATAATTTAAAAGGACATCCCTGCTAAGTCATTATAAGTCCCATTGATAGTCTTTCTGAAATTTAAACCTAAAGTTGATCTCCAGACAAACAGCTAAATCCATGGATGAAATCCATACTGTATGTGGGAGCTTTTTTACACATACAATGTTGTCAGACAGTTTAACCAGGGTGGTGACCTGTCTTTTCTGTACTGTAGTTTATGCAAAACAGCTTGGCCACCTCCCTGCCCCATTTATAATTGGGCAGTGAAGGAGCTGAATGATGACGTCATCATGTTCCTTTTCTGTATATTTGCATGCAGCACATCTAATTGATTCTTAAGCTGGATACACATTATACAATTTGTTGTTCATTTTCATTTAGATTTACCTTCTACTATGTAGTGCAAGGACCTGCCTGATTGCATGCAATTTGAAAGTGTTTAGGATTGACCTCATATTATATGGTTTTGGTAAATCTACAGGAATTTTGTACACGAAAATTGTAGCAAGCTTTAGTCCTGCCCTCCCTCTTCCAGACTAAAAGCTACAGCACAGAAGATTACACAAGGCTAAATAAAGTGATAGTAATGGTTCCGTTTAAAAAAAAGAAAGAAAAACAAACATATCATACTTACCTCCAATGTGCAGTTAGTTTTGCACAGCGTGGCCCCGAACGTCCTCTTCTGGGGTCCCACTGCGGCTCTCGCAGCTCCTCCCCACAAGAGCTATCCCCCTCTGGGAAACTCTCTCCCGAGGGGGCTACCTTGCGGGCCTGCTCCCGTGTGATATAGTCGGTGGCCATAGCCCGCGCCACGTCATTGGATTTGATTGACAGCAGCGGGAGCCAATGGAGAAGTGGTACTACAGCGCTACTACTTAAATCAATCACGGGGAAAAACTACACAACAAAAATAACCAAATGATATAGCTGCATACACAGAAGTACAAAACCAATAGTGAAAAATTATAAAATTAGGTGTTGCGCTGACATTAACAATTGGTGCTGTGAGTACAATTAGTGCCAATGATACCTAGTACACACCCTAATTGTTAGGAGGTATCAATCAAAGTGCAAAATAAGAGAAAACTGTTATATAAATAAAAAATATAATATATATAAAATATATGGTGCCAAATTCCTAATATGCATAAAGGACAAAAACCAATAGTGTCACGCTATTAGCAACATAAATCCTTCAGCGGAAGAAAACCCCACATATAGGTTTAAATAAGGAACGAGGAAACTAGTCCTTTGCTGCTATCAGTGTAAGACGTGCTTCAACACCTGATCTTCCATTCATCCAGGGTAAGCCAGCTCATGCAAGGAGAGAGGAAACAAACATAGTGCAAAACTGTATAGCAGAAGAAAAAAAATTAAGCAATATGATGATTGCACTCACGAAACCCCAGATCAAAGTTCAGCTTCAGAAATCAAAACTGCCGCTTAGTGTCTGCGATCTCCTCATTCGGACGGATCTCCCGTCGATCGCGTCACTAGGCTCCTCCCCCACGCATTACGTCACTCGGCACGTGACTTAGTCATGGGTTGCCAATGGCTGCTATCAATCTAGCCAATGAAGTACCAACAAGAGCTGGTGGAAAGCAATGCGGGATCATGCCCACGGAGATTCGGGCTCAGGTAAGTAAAACAGGGGCTCGGGGGGGGGGGGCAGAGAGTGCATAGGATGCATTAAGTAAAAAAACACGAACCTTTACGACCCCTTTAAATTGAGGTAGCTAAACTAGTTCTTTTTAGAAACACATTTAATAATTTGTAATGAATATTGTATCTAACTGCATTAACTGGTACATTTTTATATCCGTCAGGAGTTCACTTTTATCGCATGCCTTAGAATCTTTTTTTTTTTAATTGCATACATTTTATGGTGCATTTTACAAATGATTATGCCTCAAGATACCTTGGGGTGAGTAAGTTTGGTTTGTAAATTTTAAGGTAGAAGTTCTGCTGTTGAGAGGAATTATACTGTCCGCAAAGACTTTCATGCCCAGAACACACAAGCACAGAATTCGATTGCAGACAATACAATACATTTTGCTACAGATCAAAACCTTTGTGGTGTACTTTTTGTTCAAACGCTATCTGAAAGTAGACACAGGTTAAAGAATTTCTCATTTGTTCAAGACTGTCACAGAGGGAACTTTTCTCACCTTGGCGTGGCCCTGGCAGGTCTCAGGTGTTCAGCCAAGATACTCATTACTGGCCTGTGAATTCTCCATGGTTTTGAATGGAGAATCTGCTGGAAGCCGTGTGAGATGAAGAGACTTTCCTGTGAAAAGGCAAGTTCTTAGCTTATCTTGGCTGGAGGATAATCTGCTAGCTAAGGTCACAGGCAATAGTAAAGTCCTGCGAGAGTGAAATTATTTTTTAGTTCATTTTCATATTCACCTAACATTTTTGTTATTAAAGTTTTACCTGGTTATTGTCTGAGTAATACAGATAACACTTGGAAAATAACTAGTTTTTCTGTTGTGTTGCCTTCTTGTTGTAAAATTTTCCTCACACCGCAATTTCTTCACAGAGACAACAAGTCACTGGCCTTGACGGGGTTTCATGAACTATTTAAAGTGTCCATCCACACATGGCTGCAAACTGTGCATGAAAAGACCTGTGAGAGAATACACCGGGCCGTAGAGGCTGATAAGGTAATAATAATAATAATATTACAAAATATAACGTACACCTGCCATACAGTATACAATTTTCTACTTGTGGTTGAAGGAAGGAAGAGTACTTTATTCACCATCAACTCAGTCAGTGTTGATGGGGAAGTCCCTCCAGCTGCACAATTGTATTCTGACAGCGGGAGGTTTCCCAGCTGTCAGATTATAATGATCACTGCTGGCAGCTATAGCTGCCAGCAGTGATGCACAAAAAAAACCTCAAGAGGCTGGTTGTACTGAACTTGATCGATAGATTGACTTTAGTACAAACAACCTGCTCATAGACAGATCGAAATTTGTCCAGTTCCTGCTGAACCACTGTATGTAGTAAGTGTTTTCCAAGTAAATATATCATCTTCCTGAACATTATCTTTTGAAAAACTGTTGGCCATTTTAACATGTTGTTTTTCATAAGTGCCTGAATGGAACCATTAGGTCTATTTCACACATGGTGCAGTGACCAGCACTGCAGTGATCTGTGATAAAATGTAGACACGCTGCCTTTTATTTCAGCATTCTGAGCTGGATCGCATATCTGACCGTTTGTATGCTCCATCGGACAATTGTTGTCGGATTTTCCATGGACAAATGTTGGATGGCATGCTTTAAAATTTTGCGTGGACAATTGTCTATTGTTGGATCTTCCGTGCGTGTCCAAAGTACAAACACACATGCTCGGAATCAATGCTCACCAGTTAAAGAGCTGAAAAACCACATCGTTTTGTGTTTGTTGGCGGACAATTGTGTGCCTTTGTATACAATACAAATTCCTGGCCAAATTGTAACGTGTGGTGAGCTTTAGGGCCACAAAATTTGCCATGTGCAGCGTGCTAGAATGCATTGCCTCAGTGCATGGGGGTGCCATTCCTCTGCAGTGTACGGCGTATATTGTCACGGGAAACAATCACCCAGCAACAATTTTCTTCAACCCCTCTCATCAGAAGACGCTCCTGTCAAGGTGTTTACCTCTGTGGACAGCCTGGATGTCTCTGTGACATGGTTGCAGTTTCAGCTTTGTTACATTTTTGTATCACTTTTGCTACAGTATTCAGACTGATAAGTAAAGCTCTGCTGATCTTCTTGTAGCCTTCAGCTTTTTTGTGTAAAGAAATTATTTTCTTTATCGGGAATTGTGACATTTCTCTTCCATGTGGTGCCATTGCTGACAGCATGAAATAGGAAAAGGTTTTCTTTTAAGTAACGCCATTTTATAATCAACTGTCTGCTGGACACCTGTTTAATTAATAATTAGACCCACCTGTAGTTGAATTTTTGTTAATTAGGATTTTGTTGTCTAAAATTTAGCTTTGCTCCTAATGGCCCGTACACACGATCCAAATAAAATGTCGCCCGAGGAAGAATCGTACGTTACTACAGAGCTTTCGAGAGCCGATGATGACAGTTCATCCGATATTATTTTATCTGACATGCACAAAAATATTTCTCGTACAATACCAGATCGTACGATTTTCATTTAGTCAGTACAGTTGTCATCCGAAAATACAAAACAAATACATTACAACACATGACATCACTTCCAGGTTGTTTTTCTGTCGTACGAGAATTTTTGTGACTTTAATAACTATTTAATTCCTACTTGCGACTATTAAGCGAAAAAAGTCGTACGATATTCGGATCGTGTGTACGGGGCATTAGACTCCATACACACTATTCGATTTTTCCTCAGATTTTTGTCTTCAGATTTACCAAAACCATATAATATGAGATTAAACCTTAAGGCTGGATTCACACCTATGCCTTTTCAGTGCTTTTTGCATGTTGCAGATTTGCACTACAGAACGTGTTCCATAGGAAACTATGGTATATGGACTGTAGTGCAAATCTGCAAAATGCAAAAAACACTAAAAATGCATAGGTGTGAATCCAGCATACACACTATACAATGTTTGTTGTCTGATTTCCTTTAGATTTCCTTTTGATTTAGCAAAACCATGTAGTGAAAGGGCAGGTCTGATTGCATACAAATTGAACCTTAAGGTTTGACCGCCATATTATATGGTTTTGGTAAATCTGAAGACAAAAATCTACAGAAAATTGTATAGTGTGTATCCAACATAAGAGTTTCAATTTGTATGCAATCCGGCAGGCCCTTGCACTACATGGTTTTGGTAAATCTAAATTAAAACACACAAAAAAGTTGTATAGTGTGTATGGGGTCTTAAGGTTTGATCTCATATTATATGATTTTGTTAAATCTGAAGACAAAAATCTGCAAAAAATCTAATAGTATGTATGGGGCTTTTGGACTTTCATTGGGTGTATTCATTTTTGCAACATGGTCTTGAATGAATTTGTTAGGAAAAATACTCTTTTTGTGTGTGCAAATTAACAAATCTTGGTTGCAATCAACGGCCCGCATTTGTGCAAGTATTTTGTTGTATAGTGTCCTATAGAAAATGTTGATTCTGAAAGGTAAATAAAAGTTTTCTTACAAATCTGTTGGGGTGTATTCATTTATGCTGAGCACTGTGTATATGTGTATATGTATATATATATATATATATATATATATATATATATATATATATATATATATATATAGTTTTGTCCACAGTAGCCCTATCTTACCACAAATGGCCAGAATAATAGGTTAAAAAGACTGAATTGGCTAGCATCAGGTGATAAGATAAATTTGGAACTAGTGTAAAGTACAGAAAAGAGATCAAGAAACAGAAAACACGATTGGAATTTCTTTGATTAGGCTTTATTTTATTTTCCTCACACTTGCAACTAGATGGGCATTCTTTACATATGTGTTTGTCAACTAACTAAATGGCCTGCTTTTTTCAGCTGCCTCACATTATAGGAAAATAGGGTTATTGATTTATTTGAAGCCAATTCATCTTTATTAAAGTGATTGTAATCCCCGGCCCACTTCTTCTCAGGTATACTCGATATAAATGTGCAATATCATACAAAACAACTAAGGGCCGGGGAGCTGCGGTGGCTCAACGCGATTGGCACTGCGCTGACAAGCCATTCACCTCTGCAGCTAGGGGTTCGGATCCCGGTCTCGGCTACATGTGAATTGAGTTTGGTGGTCTCAGCCCGGCTCCTGGTGGGTGTGCTATGCGAGGTAAGCCTGCGCTTAGTACGCCCACCCCCCTCCCACAAAAACCACCACACTTACACACACTCGAAATTGGGTTAACATGCACGCACTTTGACCACGCGGTCTCTAAAAAAGAGAGGCGAAGGACTAACGGGGCTGGTTGAGCGGGCAAATCCTCTCACTCCCTTATAGGGAGTCCCTCTGCCCCGTTGGGCTTCAAAGCGGAGCAGGTAGGGCTGGCTGTGTGGGAGGACCCCCTCACACACCCGCCATTGCCACCTGGGGCATGGAGAAAGGTGGCAGATTGCCTCTGGGGGAGGCCTGCCTACTCCCAACTCCTGCAGTCCGGCTCCTCTCTCGAGTACACGCACAAAATACACTTTAAAAAAAAAAAAAAAAAAAAAAAGGGGTTGTAAAGGTACAATTTTAAAAAAAAAACAACTAAGGGCCAAATTTACATATATCTGCAACGGCGTAACGTATCGTCTTTACGTTACACCGCCGCAAGTTTTCAGGGCAAGTGCTTGATTCACCAAGCACTTGCGTGTAAACTTACGGCGGTGTAACGTAAAGCCGTCCGGCGCAAGCCCGCCTAATTCAAATGGGGCGTGTACCATTTAAATTAGGCGCGTTCCCGCGCCGAACGTTCTGCGCATGCTCCGTTTTGAAATTTCCCGACGTGCTTTGCGCGAAATGATGTCGCACCGACGTAATTTTTTGAACGGCGACGTGCGTTACGTCCTTTCCTATTCCCGGACATCTTACGCAAAAAAAAAAAAATTGAAATTCAACGCGGGAACGACGGCCATACTTTAACATGGCTGTTCTAAATATAAGCCATGAAAAAGCAGGCCTAAGTTTGCGACGGGAAAAACCGACTAGCGACTACGTAAGAGATTGCGACGAACGCGCGTATCTTCGTGGATCGCCGTAATCAGCTAATTTGCATACCCGACGCTGGAAAATGACGCGAACTCCACCCAGCGGCCGCCGGAAAATTACACCTAGGATCCGAAGGCGTATGAAGCCGTACACCTGTCGGATCTTAGCCAAAAGCCGTCGTATCTTTTTTGTGAATTACAAATAAAGATACGACGTGGCAAATTTGAAAATACGCCGGAGTATCAGCAGATACTCCGGCGTATTTCCTCTGTGAATCTGGCCCTAAGTACCAATTGATTATTAATAATAATAATAATAATGTCCTTCATATACTTCAAGTGTTAACAAATATAAAAAAAATCAGTTCATGATATTGACAGTTAATCAAAAGTGCATAACTGTGAAATTTACATCCAAAAGATTCTAAACCACTTCTTCCAAATCACTACTGTGCTCTCAGTGTTCTCGCCTTAATGGTGTGATATACAGGCATGTAAAATCATATTCAGCTTGGTTCTCTCCAGTCAGTATCTCATGCCAGGATCCTCTGTGAACCTGTAGTGGTGCCTCCCACTCACTAGGGTGCCTATATCCTGTAAGGCCGCGTACACATGGTCGATCCATCCGATGAGAATGGTCCGACGGACCGTTTTCATCGGTTCACCACTGAAGCAGACCGATGGTTTGATGTGTGTACACATCCTCAGTTCAAAAACCGATCAGGTCAGAACGCGGTGACGTAAAACACACGACGTGAAAAAAATGAAGTTCAATGCTTCCAAGCATGCGTCGACTTGATTCTGAGCATGCACGGGTTTTGAACCGATGCTTTTGTGTACTAACCATCGGTTTTGACCGATGGTCAGCCGTCCATCGATTCGATTTTAAAGCAAGTTCTCTCATTTTTGTCCGAAGGACAACAGACCGATGGGCCGTACACACGGTCGGTTTGGACCGATGAAACTGAACTTCAGTCTGTTTTCATCGGTTTGGACCGACCGTGTGTACGCGGCCTTAGATGTTCCTCCAGGATGATATGGTGTTGGTCCCTTTAAAGTGGTTGTAAAACCACACAAAAAAATAAAGCATACTAGCACATTATGAATTACTTACCTTAGATCGAATCCCCCGCAGCGGTCCTTGTACCCTCATCGTTCCCGGAGTTACTTCTTGAAGTGGCCACTGTAATACTTTTGATTATATACACCATTACAACAAGTTAAACTTGGATAGGAACATGAAAACCAAATAAAAATGTTTAAAAACATTATTAATAAAATATAGTCATTTTCTTTAGTTTACACAATATAAACATAGGCAGCATGGGTGTGTGCAGCCTATGGCATTAGGGTGTGCACCCTAAAGCTCAAACGCACAATACACACATTAATGATGTTTATTCAGAAAGGGAAGGGGTTGGTAAATTATATATTTTCTGTCCCTTTCCCCCACTCATCCTAAAACATCCTGCAGCAACAGCTGGCAGGAGAGGAGGGAAGCCAGCAGTACTTCGGGGGGGAGGAGGGAGAGCCAGGTCAGTAGGGGGAATCTGTTCTACACAGGGCGATTAGGGTGTGCCTGGGCACACCTGGCACACCCTGTGCGCACGCCTATGATAGGCAGTAGCACAGAATTGGGCCAAAAACATAGAACAATCTAGTAAAGAGCACTTTCAACCGATCTAGCAGGCCATACATTTACAAAAAAAAACATTTTTTATGAATGTATGGTATGTAAGGTAATGTATGGTAATGGAGTAAAACAGGCAACAGATCCGCATGAAAAAGGCAGCTTGGATTACGAAGCATCAGGAGATATAAATTTGAGAAGGTAGTTCAAATTTTAATGCCTCCAAATACAGATTACTGTAAAAAAAAATTGATAAAAATTGTGTTTTTTGCACAATAACAAACATGTTACAACGTAAAATGTTATAAGGAATTACCTTAAACAACCCTTAACCACGACACATGTGATAAATTACTGCATGAGTAAAATGCGGTAGTTACCAAACAATCGAAAAAATACTGAATTCTTATTCAACCCTAAATTCTTAGTACATTGAACTTTTATAACTGATTTACCACATGCATTATTTTACCGCATTTTATTTGCCATTATTGAACTCTGATGCCCTGTACACACGATCAGTTCGTCTGATGAAAACGGATCGATGGATTTTTTCATCAGATATCCGATGAAGCTGACGTTCATCAGTCTTGCCTACACACCATCGGTTAAAAATCTGATCGTGTCCAACGCGGTGACGTAAAACACAACGACGTGCTGAGAAAAATGAAGTTCAATGCTTCCGAGCATGCGTCGACTTGATTCTGAGCATGCATGGATTTTTGACCGATGAATTTCCCCACAGACCATCGTTTTTTTAACCATAAGAAAAATGTAAAACAGGTTCTATTTTTTTTTCACCGATGGGAAAAAAAACGATGGGGCCCACACACGATCGGTTCGTCCGATGAAAACGGTCCATCGGTCCATTTTCATCACACGAACCGATCGTGTGTACAGGGCTTTAGTGAATTGACCCCTGATAGCCTTACATTGAAAGGCCTGTATCAGGCGAATACCATCTCATGTCTATGGTATCTTCTGACACTTCTCCAGAATATGGTTTGCTCCACAATCTCATCAGAGATTTGTGTAGATGGCAGGAACGAAAAGCGGCAAAGAGAACCTGTCAATTTTCCTTCTGGTCCTTTTTTGTTACTGTCAGCCATTCATACTGTATATCTAGCTTCAGACCTTCTTGGATTTATGTTTATTTTATGTCAACATTGGCAGCATTGTTGTACTTTTCTTTTCCTGGTGGCTTGTGAATACTGTGCAGTTTGTTAATTCAGCACTTTTGTCTTGTTCTCACAGCTAGAAAATGTGGACTCTCTGTCCAAGCACAGCAGCTCTGCAGTTGATGTCACAACCTGCTTCTCACAAATCAAAGAGTTCTGGGCACAGCTTGCTTGGCCAAACTCCTCCGAGGCATTCGTATTTTTAACGCAGCTCTCTGATGTAAGTTATGAAACAAACGCACAATAAAACAATGGGTACCAACTAATATCTTGAAGAGTATGCAGGTTAACTGAAGTGAATGTTTACAATTCCTCATGAATTCCTAGTAAATTAGCTCAGATTTATCATGCTTGCACATCTCTTCTTTGTGTGATTGCTATACACAGCTCAACCCTTTCAATCTGTATAATCGATTATATTAAATTAAATTAATTAAATTATGCTTTAATTAAAATGCCAAATGTTAATCTGTGTTGTATGTTTTGTGTAGACTATAATAAGGATATTTTTTTTTTTCGATAATTGTTACTGATTGTATGTTGCCATTTTGCATGTTAGGATATATGCAAAGCAGCAATCTATTATTCAGAAGCTATCAAGCGGAAAGTCGATAGAAGTCACCAGTCAGCGGGGCAGGCTGCTGTCACAGAGCAGGTAAGATATGAGTTGGTGACAAATACTCTGGAATACTCCTGATCTTGCTATGCAAATTGGTATATTTGTGTCTGATAAAGAAACCCATACATATACAGTATGTATTGTCTGCAAAGTTCAGTTTAATCCCTTACATAAAATCAGTGCAACAGTGGATAACTATGGCTGATGTAATGTAACTATTATTTTTACACAAATAACTCTACTAAAACTTTACAATGTATAATGTCAAGTGTTGGCGTAGGTGTACACTTTTTGGTGTTATATGTGTCCTACTTTTGTTCCTTGAAATAATGGAGACACCATTACCCACACACACAAAAAAGCAATATATTTTTTTAACAAAGATGACAAAATCCAACCAATGAACATCTTTGCCTACTTTCCTTGCAACGGTAGGACAGCTAATGTTCAGTCCAGCACCTGACATTCTTGACATGAATATAACTGTGCCTGCCCTCTCCAATTCATCATGTTGATTGGCAGCTAAGCTTTTACTAAGTGAAGAGTTCAAGGTTTGCATTTTAAAATAAAAGCTAATCCTTTTTCTTGGTTTAGACCTATGCAGCAGCATATTAAAGATGAGAAGCAATCACACACAAATACAAGAATCCAAATCTATCAACATGTTTCTTGACATGAGGATAACATAAACATATGTTTCTATCACAGAACTGGTCCAAGTTTTTTTATAATTTAAGTATTTTATCCTCTGATAATTACAACAGAGGCATACATTTAAATGACTGGTCCCACAGGCTACTAAATATTCTGGCACCATGACAACTACTGAGAATGTGGAAAATAAGTATTGAACATGTCACCATTTTTCTAGGTAAATATATTTCTAAAGGTGCAATTTACATAAAATTTCACCACATGTCAGTGTTAACCCATGCAATCCATACAAACAAAGAAACCAAAAGAAATACGTTCAGCAATTAAGTTATGTGTAATAAAATGGAATGACACAGGGAAAAAGTATTGAACACATGAAGAAATAGAGGTGCAAAAATGTATGGAAAGCCAAGACACCAACTGAAATCTATCAGTAATTAGAAAGAAATCCTGCCCCTTGTCAGTGCAAATTAATATCAGCTGATTCAGTCTTAACTGATGGGCTATAAAAAAGTGTCTCATTACCAAGGTGTCACACAAGAAACATCTTATGATGGTTAAAAGAGCTCTCTCAAGACCTTCGCAACCTTATTGTTGCAAAACATACTGGTGGCATTGGTTACAGAAGGATTTCTAAACTTCTGAATGTTCCAGCCAGCCACGACCAGGTGCTCCTCCAGGGATGGACTGGCCATTGGGACTACAGGGAGTTTCCCGGTGGGCCGAAGGCTCAGTGGGCTGGCTTCAGTGACAGCGGCCTGGGAGTTTCTCACTTCTGCCTAATCTTGTCCCATAAGGGGGGGCACCAAACTGATTCTTTGCCCCGGGTGAAATAATGTCTAGCTTCCCCACTGGTACTGCCTATAAGAGTACCAGTACCAGCCGTTCTACTCTAATAAAGAGTGGTTAGTGAAGAGAGAGAGGGTGCTTGGTTGGCCGGGGGGAGAGTTGTCTGGCCGCTGTGGGAGAGACCTGTCATAGTGGGCCAGTCTGGATGAAGTCCAGGGCCAAATTTTTGTCCCAGTCCGGCCCTGTGCTCCTCTCAAGATTTCTGACAGAAGAGTGAAAAGAAGTGTCAAAAAGAATTGTCTAAGAGCCAATGACCACTTGTGGAGAGCTTCAGAAAGACCTGGAATTATCAGTTATAATTGTTTCAAAGAAAACAATAAGCATTGCACTCAACCATCATGGCCTGTATGCACGCTCACCATGCAAAACTCCAATGCTGAAGAAAAAGCATGTTGAAGGTCATTTAAAGTTTGCTGCACAATATTTTGACAAGCCTGTAAAATACTGGAAGAATATAGTCTGGTCAGATGAGACCAAAATTGAACACTTTGGATGCCACACACATCATGTTTGGAGGTCAAATGGCACTGCACATCATCCCAAAAACACCCCCATACCAACAGTGAAGTTTGGAGGTGGGAACATCACGGTGTGGGGCTGTTTTTCAGCATATAGTATTGGCAAACTTAATTTTATTGAAGAAAGGATAAATGGAAAAATGTACATTCTTGATAAATATCTGCTGCCATCTACCAGGATGACAATGATTCCAAACACAAAGAAGGAAACTCTCAATTGGTTTCAAGGAAAGAAAATAAAGCTGTTAGAATGGCCCAGCCAATCCCCTGACTTGAATAGAAAATCTATAGAAAGAACTAAAGATAATGCCGCATACACACAATTGGATTCTTCGATGGTCTAAAATCCGATTTTTTTCATCGGAATTTCGTTCAAGCTGTCTTGCATACACACTGTCAGACTAAATTCCGATCGTCCAAAACACGGTAACGTAAAACACTACGACGAGCCGAGAAAAATTAAGTTCTGGATCGGAGTATCTAAGTGTCCGAGAGTCACGTGACTGGCCTAAAGTTACATCAGAAAAAGGTATTTAGAGGCTTAGGGCCAAATCCACAAAAGAGATACTCCGGCGTAAGCCGTCGTATCTCTGGTTCTAACTTTGGAACTGATCCTCAGAAGCAGTTTTCCTAAGTTAGGCAGAAGATCCGACATCTGTAAGGGACTTACACTGCCGGATCTTAGGATGCAGTACCGCATCCGCCACTGGGGGCATTTCGAGTCGAAATGCCTCTGTTAGTATGCAAATTAGCACTTAGGGCGATCCTCAAAGCTTTTGTGCCTAGTTTTTTCGCCGTAAGTGTTAGTTTGCCTGGTGTAAAACTAGGGCTGCTTTTACAAAGTGTAAAGTTAGTCACACCTTGTAAAGGCCCATTCAAGCGACGGCATTTGGTATGCATTCCCGAGGGAGAACTCCACGGCAATTTGTAAATTCCAAACCGGCATGGGTTCCCCCCCAGGAGCATACCAGGCCCGTAGGTCTGTTATGGGTTGTAAGGAGACCCCCCTCCGCCGCCAAATCGACGTAGGGGGTCCCCCTACAATCCATACCAGACCCGTATCCAAAGCACGCTACCCGGCCAGCCAGGAAGGGAGTGGGGACGAGCGAGCGCCCCCCCCCCCCTCCTGAGCCGTGCCAGGCCGCATGCCCTCAACATGGGGGGGTTGGGTGCTCTGGGGCAGGGGGGCGCACTGCGGGCCCCCCCACCCCAGAGCACCCTGTCCCCATGTTGATGAGGACAGGACCTCTTCCCGACAACCCTTGCCATTGGTTGTCGGGGTCTGCGGGCGGAGGCTTATCGGAATCTGGGAGTCCCCTTTAATAAGGGGGCCCCCAGATACCGGCCCCCCACCCTAAGTGAATGGATATGGGGTACATCGTACCCCTATCCATTCACCTGTAGGCAAAAAGTAAAAGTTAATAAACACACAACACAAGGCTTTTTAAAATATTTTATTATTCTGCTCCGGAGGCCCCCCCTGTCTTCGTTATTAGCTCAATTACCAGGGGGGGCTTCTTCTTCCACTCTCCGGGGGTCTTCTCCGCTCTCCGGGGGTCTTCTCCGCTCTCCGGGGGGGGGTTTCTGCTTCCGCTCTCCGGGGGGGGGCTTCTCCGGACTCCGGGGGGCTTCTTCCATCTTCTCCCCTCTTCCGCTCTTGACTCGGCGAACCCCGGTTCTTCTGCAGCTCTCCGGTGCCTTCTTCTTCAGCGCTGGCTGCCTGCTATGTTTGTGTGTTAGCTCGATTTCTAACAGGCAGCCGGCGCGGTCTTCTGTGACGTCATCTTCTCTTCTGTTCTTCTCCCCTCTTCCGATGTTGCCTCGTCGCCTGTTGTCGCTGTAATGATGGAAGCGCGCCTTGCATCACATTTATATAGGCATCACCGTCCCATCATGCTCCGGTAGGTACCCACGTGGTGGGTGCACGTGGGTAGGCACCCACCACGTGGGTACCTGCCGGAGCATGATGGGACGGTGATGCCTATATAAATGGGATGCAAGGCGCGCTTCCATCATTACAGCGACAACAGGCGACGAGGCAACATCGGAAGAGGGGAGAAGAACAGAAGAGAAGATGACGTCACAGAAGACCGCGCCGGCTGCCTGTTAGAAATCGAGCTAACACACAAACATAGCAGGCAGCCAGCGCTGAAGAAGAAGGCACCGGAGAGCTGCAGAATAACCGGGGTTCGCCGAGTCAAGAGCGGAAGAGGGGAGAAGATGGAAGAAGCCCCCCGGAGTCCGGAGAAGCCCCCCCCCGGAGAGCGGAAGCAGAAACCCCCCCGGAGAGCGGAGAAGACCCCCGGAGAGCGGAGAAGACCCCCGGAGAGTGGAAGAAGAAGCCCCCCCTGGTAATTGAGCTAATAACGAAGACAGGGGGGGCATCCGGAGCAGAATAATAAAATATTTTAAAAAGCCTTGTGTTGTGTGTTTATTAACTTTTACTTTTTGCCTACAGGTGAATGGATAGGGGTAAGATGTACCCCATATCCATTCACTTAGGGTGGGGGGCCGGTATCTGGGGGCCCCCTTATTAAAGGGGACTCCCAGATTCCGATAAGCCTCCGCCCGCAGACCCCGACAACCAATGGCAAGGGTTGTCGGGAAGAGGTCCTGTCCTCATCAACATGGGGACAGGGTGCTCTGGGGTGGGGGGGCCCGCAGTGCGCCCCCCTGCCCCAGAGCACCCAACCCCCCCATGTTGAGGGCATGCGGCCTGACACGGCTCAGGAGGGGGGGGGCGCTCGCTCGTCCCCACTCCCTTCCTGGCTGGCCGGGTAGCGTGCTTTGGATACGGGTCTGGTATGGATTGTAGGGGGACCCCCTACGTCGATTTGGCGGCGGAGGGGGGTCTCCTTACAACCCATAACAGACCTAAGGGCCTGGTATGCTCCTGGGGGGGGAACCCATGCCGTTTTTTTCATTGAAAATTGGCATGGAGTTCTCCCTCAGGAATGCATGCCGAGCAACGCTGTCATTTTTTTTTATAATTATTTGTTTTCCCGGCGTGTCTTTTTTTCAACCGTCGCAACTTTAGTGTCCCGTCGCAATCCACAAAGCCGCCCGGCGTCAATTACGTTTGCGCGATGCACGTCGGGAAAATGACGTCACACGCATGCGCAGTACGGCCGGCGCGGGAGCGCGCCTCATTTAAATTGTAAACGCCCCCCGGAGAGGAGGAACGCCTTACGACGGCGGCACTTAACTTACACGGCTTGAAATTTTTACGTAAGTGCTTTGAGGATCAGGCACTTAGGTAAAAACTTTAAGTCAGTGTAACTTAACTGCTGAAAGTTAAGTTACGCCGCCTGGCTGAGGATTTGGCCCTTAATTTCTAATAAACACTCATACAGTGCAGGATGAAAGCTAAAATAGGGGGGCTGGCAGAAAATAAAATTGTAGGGTTACAAACCCTTTAAATTTATTTTAGTTAGTGTGTACAATACTTTTCCCCTGTGTCACTCCTATTTATTACACATAACTTAATTTCTGACCTTATTTGTTTTGGCTTCTTTATATGTAGGGATTGCATGGGTTGTTATCGACATGTGGTAAACATTTCATGTCAATAACACCTTTAGAAATATATTTACCTAGAAAAATGTTGACGTGTTCAATACTTATTTTACGCGCTGTATATACCAGCCTACCTACACCTCTTGTCATATGCGACCTTTAACCCCCCTGGCGGTATTCCCGAGTCTGACTCAGGGTTAAATTTTTCAGCTACGATCGGTAACCCGAGTCAGACTCAGGCTCGCCTCGCTGGATCCACAGGCAGTGTTTACTTACCCTGTCCCTGGATCCAGCGATGCCACCGCGCTGTGTGAGCGAGCGGGTCCTCGCTCGATTCACACAGTGCCTCTGTGTGCCACCGAAATTCGTCATAAAAAAAATAAAAGTAATGACAGCGACAATTCTGCAACTGAAATTTAAAAACAGTAAAGTTAGCCCAATTTTTTTGTAAAATATGAAATATGATGTTACACCGAGTAAATAGATACCTAACATGTCACGCTTTAAAATTGCGCACACTCATGGAATGGCG
This sequence comes from Rana temporaria, assembly GCF_905171775.1. Taxonomy (NCBI): domain Eukaryota; kingdom Metazoa; phylum Chordata; class Amphibia; order Anura; family Ranidae; genus Rana; species Rana temporaria. Next base: position 44,822,550 of record NC_053494.1, read on the forward strand.
CCAAACTTCGGTACTTAAAAATCTCCATAGGCAACGATTTGAAATTTTTTACAGGTTACCAGTTTAGATTTACAGAGGAGATCTAGTGCTAGAATTGTTGCTGGCACTCTAACGCACGCGGCGATACCTCACATATGTGGTTTAAACGGCGTTTACATATGTCGGCGGGACTTGCGTGTGCGTTCGCTTCTGCGCGCAAGCTACCGGGGACAGGGGCGTTAAAAAAATTTCTTTTTATTTCTTTTTTTTTTATATATATTTATTTCTTTTTTTACACTTTTTTTTTTATTTTTTTATTTTTTTTTATCACTTTTATTCCTATTACAAGGAATGTAAACATCCCTTGTAATAGGAATGTGTGTGACAGGTACTCTTTATGGAGAGATGCGGGGTCAATAAGACCCCACATCTCTCCTCCAGGCTGGAAAGCATGAAATCGGTGAAAAAAAATTCACCGATCTCATGCTTGTGGTTGCTTAGCAGCCGCAATCGCGGCTTTGTTTACTTACGGGGACCCGGGCGTGACGTCATCACATCGCGCCCGGGTCCTCCGACGGTCATAGAGATAACTGGTGACCATCTGGTCACCAGTCATCTCTATGCTTCCTGCGAGCGCCGGACGATTCGTTCTCCGGGCCCCCGATGGCACGGGAGAGCCCGGAGAAGCACCGGATGGCGGCGGGAGGGGGGGGATGTCCCCTCCCGCCGCCTGTAAGAACGATCTAGCGGTGGAACCGCCGCTATGATCATTCTTACGTTGTGCAGAATCGCCGGCAGTTTAGAAGGATATCTGAATGATGCCTCTAGCTGCAGGCATCATTCAGATAACCACCCGGAAAGCCCAGGACGTCACATGACGTCCACTCTGAACGGCAGAAGTTCTTTGTGGACGTCATTTTACTATGGGCCGGTAGGGAAGTGGTTAACAGCTTATAATAGTGTGAGCACTTGGGTGCCCGTTTATAAAGGAGTGGCAGGGTCTAACCACATCTATATGTCTGCTTTAAAAAAAAAAAAAACTCTGCCACATTAATAAAGCACAATATTTGCTTTACAAATATGTTATCTTCTTTGCTTGGTTCTGGACTCTAAGGCTGGATTCACACTTATGCAGTGCAAATTCCAGCTCTGTTACCTCTGCAGAGAGATAAGACAGCTGTTCAGCAGATCATCTCTATTTTAGCTGTGAATTTGGAGACCTGGGAGAGGGAAGGGGGAGGGGGGAAGTGTATTGAGTAGAATGAGAGAAATCCTGATGAGAAATGAACACATCTGTGAATCAGATGCATGCCCATAGAAGATAATGGGCCTGAATTTGCACCTGAGCTGCACCACAATGCCTAGAAAACGCACAAGTCTTTTGGACAATCCGCAGTGCAAATGCTTCGCACATATGTGAACCAGCCTCATTAAAATCAATGTATTTTATAATGTTATGCAAATTGGATGCGGATAAGGCCACACTCAATTCGCATAGGTGTGAACCCGGCCTGAAGCAGGTCAGGTCTTGATCATTTTAATAAAATGGGGGAAAGGAGAAAATGTTTCAGGAGGAGGAGGAGGAAACCTGTCACTTTGACAGGTTTATGTGACTGGGCTTTCCTAAATCCTGTTTTGGCGCCATTTTGCAGAGAACACTCCAAAGAAGACCCCCAGCTCCACACCACATAAAATGAAGGCCCAGTATAGAGTAAACATCTTAATTTACTTTTTGTTGTACCTAACTTCATTTATTTAGCTCTGCATTATCCTGAACAACATTGAGCATGTACGCAAATGCATGGGTAATGTCCTGAGAGATCTGGACTGGAAATCTCTGGAGACGGCAGTGGAGCAGTCATCTGGGTCGGATGCGAAGCAGCAAGTACAGAAGGCACTGAGCACACAGCTACAAAACATTGATGTAGATATGCAGAGAGAAGCCAAGAACATGATCGCACACCTAACAGAGAAGGTATTGTAGATGTGATGATTATGATGATGATAATTATCAATATTTTCTTAAAAAAATACCTAAGTTGTTAGCAAAGATCTTCGGTTCAATACTTTTCAGCAGAATTGTCTGCATCTCTGCACAAAGTTTATATTTCCCTGCTTCTGTAGGTTTCCCGACGGTGTTTGTTTATTCAAAGGGGATGTATACCAGTTAGCATGAACTTTTTATTTTTTCTATCTTTATTATGGTCAGTACAAAGACATTTAAAAAAAGGAGTTAGGACTTGAGGTTCCTCCTTTCCACGTATTTTCCAGACTAGACTTTCCTGCACTACTAAAATTCTGTGTTTACAAAGCTCAATAGCTCAAACTCAAATTTACACACATAACTGAATGAGTCTGCTTTGTAATGCATCCCTGTCTTTGCCTGTTCAGAGAAGGCTCTGCAGAGTTTTGCCCTGAGACATTTTCACTTTAATGATTTGGAGTATTTGACCTAAAGAGGAAATGTGTTTTTGAATAAATTGGCTAGATACAAGCCAGCTAGTGGGTTATTTGTTATCTGGGAAAATACATTTGCTAAATTTGACCAATACATCACACTAGTTAGTAATGGCAGTAAGTGCAAAACTATTAACTGTTTGACAATTGCTAAGTTATTGGGTTGTTTTCAGTTTTTTTTTTACATGTGCATTGTAATCAGTGGGCCTTATGACATGTGTCTATGAATCAAAATAATAACAGCGCACATAGGTGACCAGGAACCATTAAATACAATGGCTAACCTGTATACATGCATCAAAGTGAGTTAAAACACATTGACGTATAAAAGCCCTAAATGTTTTTGTAGTGCAGCATCACTGTGGTATAGAGAGGTGCAGTATTAACATTTAATCCCACTCTATTCTATGTATATGTAATGGCAAGGAACATGAGAGAACAAAGTGAGCAAATGAATAAGCTCATTAGAGTGCTGTTACTGACTGATTGTCCAATCAGCAGACTGGGGTGTGTTTTAAGTCAGTGTTGTTAAAGTCTGCTGCCAAGGAGGAGGAGATGCAGGAAGGAGCTGAAGCTGCCCGCGATCCAGATGGGGTAAGTGCGGGCTGGTGGGGGGACGAGCAAGCGGCAGGGGGGGTTTAATGAGTGATGGACTGAGGGGGCGGCAAACAAGACTCTGAAAAGGGGAGACGGTAAGGGAAAATGTCAGGGGAAAAGAGGAACTTTTAGGACAGGAAGAAAGTCAGCGATAAAAACCTTGACCGACGTTCTAAGTCTTCCCTACATTACCAAAGCTGAAAAAAGGTTTTGACTGGAGCTGTATTCCTATACTAATCCAGTATACCTTTTCCACAAATCTATTGATATGTAGACAGGACAAGGGCCATTAGCTCCCTATTTTGAATGCTAAAATTCAGGACAGTTGAGGGGACGTAATAACTGGAAATATAACAAAATTAATCCTTTTCTTTCTCAATGACATAAAGAACTTTCTTTGTGTAAATGTGTATAATAATTACATTTTGTATATAAAAGGTCTGTGTTATCTTTACAGATGATTGGGGATATCAAGAAATACATACAACACATTAGTCTGTCTCCTGACTCGATTCAGAATGATGAGGTGTGTATATAATCTACTGAACACTACTTCTACATTACATAGTTTTGTAAATTTACTTTACAGAATGTAAAAATACATATATGTACACAGGGGTCAAGTCCTGGGGAAAAAAGTGTGGGAACTCCCACCCAAGATCCACTCCCCCACCAAAAAAAATAAATGATACGCTCATATGCATAATTACAAAACCGCATGTTTTTTTTAAGCAAGTTCTTTCTAAATCCCGCGATAACTCGCGGCAGACCTCCGAAATGTCTCCTGGGAACAATGATAAAAGCTCCCAGGAGACATTGCGGCATCGAGGAAGTGACGGAATACCCGCACACTACCGGATGAATCCATATACAGGAAGCGGCCAGTAACATAAAGGATTACTAAGGTTCGCCTGCCCCTGACAGTGACTCGAGCTGGGCATCGCCGCTTAGTGAAGGATTGGCTCAGGCGGCTCGGCTGCTCCAGTCCTGCGAAGGGAACTGCGTTCCTGCTGTGAAAAAAGTGCAGGAACTCCGTTCCCATGCGTTCCCGCAGGACTTGAGCCCTGTATGTACAGTTCAAATCAAGTTAATACCTCTGTGCCTGAGGAACTCAAGCTAGTGATCACTTTTACTGTCATCAAGAGCTGGCCATAGAAGTCTTTGTTTTTTTTTGATCAGCCATAGGGCTCATTGGAAAAAAAACGGATTCCCCCATCCACAGAAGCAAGGTGGATGAAGGAATTCTCTCTGCTGTGCTATTGTATTCTGAAAGCAATGACTATTTTGCTGTCAGAGTACACTGATCAGTGTTGCAGCCGCTGATCGAATTAAAGTGGAGTTCCACCCAGGAAAAAAATGTAGCCCAAAAATCCCAAAAAATAAATAAAAAAAAAAAAAACGGGGAAAAAAAAAATTATACTCACCCAAAATACCTGTTGCTATGTGGAAGTCCGTAATCTGCCTCTTCTGTAGCTCTTCTTCTTCATCTTCTTCTAGTGAATCAGGCGTGTTGCTTTCTGGGAACTGTGTGTGTTCCCAGAGAGCAGCCACCCATTCACAAGTCGGCACGAGACTCGCGCATGCGCAGTAGGAAACGGGCAGTAAGGCTTCACTGCCTGTTTCCCTTAGTGTGAATGGCGGCGTGGGACCTGCACCGATCGAGGGGGCCATCGGGCGAGTAGGACAGGTAAGTGTCCTTATTAAAAGTCAGCAGCTACACTGTTAGTAGCTGCTGACTTTAAAAAAGAAAATTTGCGTGTGGAATCGGCTTTAAAATTTTCCAACATTCCTGCTCAGCAAAAATCGATTGTTAGATAGACTTCTGTTGCGTGGGAACAGCCATAGATTGGTCAAAAGATGGCTGGTATCCATCTATGGTTCAGCATAAATGCTGAAATGCTACTTTGTCATAAAATATTTCCCCATCTTTAAACCCTAACTGAACTTTTTGCTAAAGCACTATGCATATATATATATATATATATATATATATATATATATATATATATATTACTTTTCTTACCTTTTTAAGCAGATATAAACTCTAACTGAATTATATTTTTGCTAAAGCAGTATGCATATATTTTTTTTATATATATATAATTGGTTTTCTAATGTCAGTATCAGCAATGCTTTTTATCAGCCGTCTCCCTTTAGCCACTATCGGAAACCCACGTGACAGAATGACAATACAGAATATCTGGAAGACATTTTGGAATTTTTAGTGATTGGGTTTACATATAATTCAACTATGTAATTAGACACACAGTTCTGCATGGTCCCTTAGCTTATGCAACTTGTTTGTTATGGATTGCTATACTGTATATACTGCCATTACTTGTTAATCAGCTTACTATACAATGGGGTCATCCATGTTAATAACTAAAAAAAATGATTGTAGAGAATGTGGTTAAATCATTTTACATATGTGATTGGTGGTTATGTGTATTAATTGGAAAACATTTATATCAATTTTACTCACGCATAAGTAACAAGAAAATACATTACAGGGTTGATTTACTAAAACTGGAGAGTGCAAAATCTGGTGCAGCCCTGCATAGAAACCAATCGGCTTCCATGCTTGGTTGTCAATGCTTATATCAGGTGTGCCCAACCAGTGGCCCGGGTGCCACACGTGGCCCGTGGAGCCCTCTGATGTGGCCCACAACCTCCTGCTCTGGGATGGAATTAAATAGAATAGAATATTGTTTATTAAAGGTAAGTTTTTATTACTAAAATCACAGTGTATATATGGGCATATCTGTTCTGCAGTGGTTACTGGGCTGCAATAAAACGGATCCACAGGTACAGAGAAGTGCACCTGTGGGTTACCTGCACTGAGCCATAGATTTCTATTACCTGCGAGTTTGGTGTGCTGAGAGTAGAGTGGGCTCTATAGAGCCGAGTGGGCTGCTATCCACCCACTTCACTCATTGTGGCCCGCGCCCGGTTACCAAGTCGCTTAAGTGGCCCTTGCTCTTCAAAAGGTTGGGCACCCCTGGCTTATATGAACAACCTGAACCTAAAGCTGGTTGGCTATCATGCACATCTGTATCATATTTTGCACTTTCCAGTTTTAGTAAGTCAGCTTCTATCTTTATATTTATTTCATAACTCCTCAGAACTGGTCAGACAACACACACTTATTTCTTCTAGCAATAAAACCTTGACAAATGTTATATAACTTCTCTGCACTGCAACCAAAGCCAAGAACAAAGTTTTAGTTGGAGTTCCATTGTCTATTTGTTAAGAAAAAAATCAAATCAAATTGGTCTCCAGCTTTCTTGTCTTTTGTACCTCCAGGAGCTCAGAGCCTCCACATAAGTCATAAGCACAGCTGGCACCTTGCTGCCCAATATCATAAAGACTTGACTCAGAATTCCCTACTGGTTTCACCTTTCTTATATGAAACTGACAATTTGCTTTGATATTTTTTAACAGTTTAAACGCACTATGTTGGTGCTCTTCTTTTCTCTTTTTTCTTTATTCTAAGCTGAAGTAGAAAAGGGACAGCTGGAATCTGAAATCAGATGTACAAACAATTCTGTTTTCTCCAGTTTTTATAAACCATGGCCAGTTGTTATGGCAGGTTATTAAGGTCTGATGGTTTAGAAACAGCAGCACAAAGTAGAGCATAAGCAATGCACTGTCACTGGTCTGAAACCAGACTTTGCTTTGTTGAGTATTGTGGTGTATTTTTAGCATGCTGTCAGTGTGATTGCAGTCGTGTTTACAGAGAACTCGCAAATACGTGGATAATTATACCGATAATCATAATTAATATGGACTTTACAGCTCAGCCATTCAAACATCCGTAATTTATCTGTCATTTTAATCACTAACATATGGTGTGTAATCTGTTTTAGGCTGTGTCTCCTCTCATGAAATATCTAGATGACAAATTAATTATTTTGAGTGAAACTTTGGTGAAAGAAAACCTGTACAGGTAAGATAAGAGCGTGCTATACAAAAGTAAAGCTTAAAGTCACTGGGCTCATTCAATCTCATCCACAAACCCTCATAACCTCTGACCATCTGGCTCTACAACTAATACCGCCATGCCCAAATAATCACACTGCGCCATCATTCATTTCCTATACAGCCACCACCCACATAATCTTCTGTTACTCCTCTCATGCCCAACACCACATCCTATAATACATTCATACCCCCCCCCCCCCACATGCAACCATCCATAACTTCTTAAAGGAGAAGTACAGCCAAAGCTTGTTTGGTTGTACTTCTGTGGATCACAGGAGTGCAGTTCGTTCTGCACTCCTGTGACCCATTTTCAGCAGACAATAGGCTGAAGCTGCATCCAAATAGGCATGTATGATTTTAAAACGTTAAACTTTCCTTACGAACAAACTCCACCCCTATTGCCCCTCCTAATTTTACGCAGGCATCCAAAATTTCCCCTGTTGTCTCTAGCATCCCACTAGAACTTAATAATAGGAATAATTTAGGAGCATGCTTTTCTTGTACCAGTAATTGGAGAGTTGTAGTCCCCAACCTTTTTTGTCACCAGGTACCTGTTTCATTGAAGACAATTTTTCCATGAACCGGGGGAGGGAGAAGACGGGTAATGGTTGGAATGGTTTTGGGATGATTCAGTTGAAGTACACCAGCTCACTTGCCGAAATAAAGCCCACCACCAGATTCAGTTTGTTTCTTGCCTCTCACTGATGAGGTCTCTGTGCAGTCAGTGCGCTTCTCTGCTAATGATCTGTATTTGCAGCCTCTTCCCAGCACTGCCATCACTGCTTCAGCTCCGCCTCCGCCTCAGATCATGAGGCATTCGATTTTCATTAGGAGTGTACAACCTAGTTCCTGCACATGTGCACTATGGCTTCACGCTCCTATGGGATTCTATTGCTGCCGCTGATCTGCAAGGAGGCGGAGCTCAGACAGTATTGCAAGCAGCTGTAAGTAAAGATCGAGCCTTGTTCGCTTGCCCACTTCTCACCTCCTGCTGTGTGACCCGATTGCTAACAGGCAAAAAAATGGTACCCGTCCATGGCCCAGGGTTTGGGTACCTCTGGCATAAAGACGCATGTGCCATCTGGAGCAAAGACCTGGTGTTATGACTATGACTTTCCTAGTTCTTACATAAGACCTGGCAACCACTCTGGAGCCATAAAACATTTTTATCGTAATACATCCCAAAAAAAAACTGTGATGTCTATGTTTGCCTGAGTAGCTATATATACTGTATGTGTGTGTGTGTGTGTGTATATATATATATATATATATATATATATATATATTGTAGCAGGGTGTCCCTGTGCCACCCGGTAGAATTGTGGTTTACGCCAGATTTTGGGAGAAGTAGGAGCACTAATGGATCATATGTGCCAGACTAAGGCCCCTTTCAGACTGGGGCGGGAGCTGCGGTGGCGGTATAACGCCGCTAAAAATAGCGGCGCTATACCGCCGGAATTGCCGCGGGTATCAGCCGCTAGCGGTGCGGTATTAACCCCCGCTAGCGGCCGATAAAGAGTTAATATCGCCCGCAATGCGCCTCTATAGAGGCGCATTGCGGGCGGTATTGCCGCGGTTCCCATTGTTTTCAATGGGAAGGAGCGGTGAAGGAGCGATATACACGCCGCTCCTCTCACCGCTCCAAAGATGCTGCTGACAGGAGATTTTTTTGTCTCCCGCCAGCGCATCGCCTCAGTGTGAAAGCCCTCGGGCTTTCACATTGAGTCTGCAGTGCAGGAGTTTTTCAGGCGGGATAGCAGCGCTATTTTTAGCGCTTTACCGCCTGAAAAACTCCTCAATGTGAAAGGGGCCTTAGAGCTCAGGACCCCACCTTCCTGAGGGAGGTCAGTGTGCCTTAGGCGAGCCGTGTGAGGAAGTCCATGTGGGACGGGAGCAGCTAGGGAGCTGCAAGGAAAGATGCAGAGCTAAAAGTACAGCATTTGCGCATACACCTGGGATGTGTTTGATGGTCAGGAAGACCAAAAGCTGTTTGATGTTCAGGAAGACTCTACAGAGGTACTCGGAGCAGTAAAGCTGCCACAAGAGACCCAGGAGGCTGAATGTTATGTCTTTGACTGATGGTGAGAACTCCCTATGTGGAAAGAGCTGTCTGTATAAACTTTGACTTTTAAATAAAATGCCTGACTGCAGAGATGGTGCGGTCAAAGCGCAAAAAGAAAGCAAGATTTGCTGAGATGAGAGAGCTCTGTGGCTGGAGGGGGTTGTTACTTAAAGAACAACCCCCAGACTGGTGCAAGATGCATTTGGCTGCCCTAGAGCAAGGGAAAAAGGAAAGCAAGCCATTACTCAATGCCTGTTTAGCCTTAGGACCTCATTTAGTCTTTGAATCCCTTATTGTTCAACTTTGAAAGCCACCTCTCAGTAATCTCCAGTGTCTCTATAATTGAGCCTGTATGGATGAAACGCAGAAGAGCAGGGCTGTTCTAAAGGGGGGACTTTGACAACATGTTTGTTTGACCTCAGCTCCGTGAGCGAGGACACACTTGTGGCCAAGCACCCAATATGCCTGTTACGGTGAAGAGGATATAGGCTCTTAGAATGGAGTTATACTTAAGGCATTCTACTAAGTTACTGGTATTACTAGTAATTATGTTATTTCCTGGACGTTTGCAAATTGCTGACTAGGCAGGGTGGTTCACTAAATTTGCGTTAAATATTATTTTGGTTAAAACAGATCTTTTAACTCTAAAAGGTCATTGTTTGCCAGTAGTTGAGTAGTATTGGAAATTAAGAGTATGTTTATCCTCTCTTCTTTACAGGGTGCTTGAATCTCTCTGGTGGCTCCTGTTGAAATTTATCATTGATGCTGTGGATTCAAACAGAGGAGTTTCAGTGGAGTTCTATGGACGATTTTATTACACACTTGAGGTAAACCATTAAGTAAAATGTACTACTGAGTAATGAACTGAAATAAATATTGTGTTTGATGTTTGGATGTCTAAAGGAAGACCAGTTATTGTTGCTAACAACGGTTGAGCGGATTTTCTTTTTCATTCTGGCACTAATAACTATGGTACAATACTGTTAAATGCTCTAGTGAAAGTGAAAATTTTAACTCCCAATAAATACTATCAGGATATTTTAGAAAATTTGTCAATCAGTTATGATATTTTCATCATCATATTTTCTCAAATTTTGAGTAGTAATGTCATTGCATTTTTAGAGTATATTTTAAATCTGAAAAAATAGTAAAATGATGAGCGCAGTCTCAATCACACCAAAACATATTCAAATACCTCATGTGAATAGATACTGCTATAGTAAGCAGTCTAGGTGCCTATTAATAAGTGTGCAATGATGAAGTGCAGTACACAGGTAAGTGAAAATCTAAGCAACACCAAAAGCAGCAATATCAAACGTAATGCAAGTGAACAATAACCATCAGGATTACAGAAATGGCCTGTAAAAAATGGCTACATTGATATTTGTAAGAATTTAACTTACTTATTAAACCCCTTATTTTTACGATTTCACGATTACATAAATTTTTAGACCCAACTATGACTTTTAGAGGTTACCTCTAATAATAGATTACACCATAGGATAATACTAAAATATTCAAATAATTTACATAATTTAAACTCAAGATGTACATTTTTAAATATTGTATCATTTATAAAAACATGTTCACCTACAAAAAAGAATCACCCTTGATAAACTAGTGTAATTGTTTGAAGTTGTTATGGAATTGCCTGAACTGTGGACTTTTTCAGCTATTCATTAGTCAGTCAACTGATGGGCAAATAAGGACACACATGTAAGTCAACCCAGAAGAACAGCAAAATGTAAAGTGTGAAGGATTATTAGACTTGCATTAACAATAGGACATGTACATCAGGCCAAGATAAATCTATCATCATAACCTTTGGTTTAAAGCAGGACTTTGATCTTTGAGAAAGAACAGCTGACTTGGTGAACATTAAGGATGATGTGAACAGTTGAATGGTAGAAAGCTGATTGGCGAAAAAACCAGGAAAATTTAGGACAAGTACAACAGTATATAGTCACAACCCAAATTAACGTGCACTAAGTAATAGTTATGTCTGTGTGAAATGCTGTGTCAAATAACCACAACATGAAGTAATTACCTCTACAGGTAGCGCAAAATATTCATAAAAAATTCAATTAAATCTACATCACATTATAATAGATAGTCCATGGTGCTTCACTTGTTCAAGTTTCAATGTCCCTAATCAGATTTTTTTACTTTATTGATCATCGACATTGAAACTTGCACTGGGGAAGCACTGTGGACTATCTATTATAATGTGATGGAGATTTAATTTAATTTGTTATTTTTTATGAATGTTTTGCTCTACCTGTAGGGAGAACTCTAACATTGTGGTTATTAGAACAGTATGGCCCGGATTCACAAAGCACTTACGCCGACGTATCTCGAGATACGCCACGTAAGTCTATCTATGCGCCGTCGTATCTGTGCGCCATGCCCACAATCTGAGATGAGCCTAAAAATAGGCTTCCTACGACCGACGTAACTTGTCTACGCCGTCGTATCGTGGGCACATATTTACGCTGGGCGCATTTTCCCGCTCCCATTGATTTTCTATGCACATATGCAAATAAGGGAGATACGCCGATTCACAAACGTACTTGCGCCCGGAACATAATATACGCGGTTTGCGTAAGTCGTACGTCCGGCGTAAAGTTATTCCCCAAGTCATGCAAAGGTATGGACCAGGGAACACAGCCGTCGTATTTTACATCGTTTACGTAGTACGTGAATAGGGCTAGGTGTAGGTTACGTTCACGTCGTAGGCAGTGATTCGACGTATCTTAGGCAGTTGTTTCGACGTGATTCTGCACATGCGCACTAGGATGCGTCCACGGGACGGCGCATGCACCGTACGTTATTCGTAACTTAATGACGCTCAGTCCTTCATTCACATGGGGTCACGCCTCATTAGCATGGCTCACGCCCACTTCCACCTACGCTGGCTTACGCTTAGGAAACCCAGCGTATATTTAACAGCGACTGGGGGCGAGTGCTTTGTGAATACTGTGCTTGCATCTGTGCGCTGCGCCGGCGTAGCGTATATTAGATACGCTACGCCCACATAAATATGCGCCAATGTATGTGAATCCGGGCCTTTATGTATAGCACATAACACCATGGAAGCAGTTATAACATGTCATTTCAAAACACTTGACGGTGTATTCACATTCAGAGAAGCTTTCAATGTTGGGTGATAGTTTGGTGTCATTAGTGTGAGACATAATCTTGATTGTAGTTCAAGGCACCATGATGGCCAAAAAGTAAATGTATAGAGTTCTAAACTAATGAATGTTCCTGGAAACTGCATTTCTCTGCAGGACAACTTCTCATAGTGTAAACTCTCTAGACAAGCATTGGACACATAGGAAATAATGTACTGGCTTTCCAGGTGAACTGATTTGTGCCTATGTTAACATGCAATGATTGCCAACAAATCACTAGGGCCAAAATACAGGGAGTGAAATTCCAACAAATTACTCTTATGCCACGTACACACGATCGGTTCATCCGATGAAAACGGACGAATGGATTTTTTCATCAGATATCGGATGAAGCTGACTTTCATCAGTCTTGCCTACACACACCATCAGTTAAAAATTTGATCGTGTCAGAACGCGGTGACGTAAAACACTACGACGTGCTAAGAAAAATTAAGTTCAATGCTTCCGAGCATGCGTCGACTTGATTCTGAGCATGCATGGATTTTTAACCGATGGACTTGCCCACAGACAATTGTTTTTTTCTATCGTTTTTTTAACCATCAGATTAGACCAATTTTAAAACAGGTTCTACATTTTTTCACCGATGGGAAAAAAAACGATGGGGCCCACACACGATCGGTTCGTCCGATGAAAACGGTCCATCAGACCGTTTTCATCGGATGAACCGATCGTGTGTACAGGTCATTAGTTTTGGATAAAAATAGGAAGCTATAGCCCCTGCCATGCCTTTATTACTGTCTGCTACCACTTGGGAGGAGAATTCCCTCATTTGCTGTTAGATTACTGGGACATACACACAGCAATGAAAGAACCTTCCTTATAAGAGCACCGTCAATGTAGCTGTGATGAGAAAAAAATAACTGAATGAATAACAAAGCTATATCTTGTATAGATCTAATTAGACCTTTCATTATCAGAGGTTTATCCAATCAATTACTTCCACCCAGGAAGCTGGCCTCTCTCAGTTATTGTGTATAATGGCCCCTCACCTGCTGTGATGCTGTAGAAACAGGATTAAGCAATGTAATGCTAGTGTTGTGTTGCTGCAACCCAGCTGGTCATCATATCCTTAAATGCTGCCGTTTCTCCAGGCATACTCCAGATAGATAATAAATCCTAATTAAAGTGACAAGAAGAATTCTTAGATACGTGAGCTGTCATGGCCACTGCCGCTGAGAAATCAGTTTAATAATGACATCTGCTTAACCATTACACATAACTCCTAATTTATGTATTGCATTTGAAATCTACTAGTATGGCTGGGTATATAACTGATTTGAGGGTCTCTTATGATAAATGGTTAGAATTCAGAGATCTTCCAGCATGCATTAAACACCCACACCTCATCATTTATCCTTTTATTTTTCCTGTTAAAATTTACACTGATCAGCCATACCATCACAATCACTAACAGGTAAAGTGAATAACCATAATTATCTCATTACAGTGGGAGCTGAAAGTGGGTGGGATATATTAGGCAACAAGTGAACATATTGTCCTGAAGTTAAAGTGTTAAAAACAGAAAAAAAGGGCAAGCATAACGATTTGAGCAACTTTAACAAGGGCCAAATTGTAATGGCTAGATAACTGGGTAAGAGCAACTCTAAGGCCTTGTACTCACGGCAGGACTTGTCTGCAGACCGTTTCCATCGGACATGTCTGGCCGGGGACTGCCCGGGGACTTCTGTTCGATGGCTATACACACCATCGAACAGAGGTCCGCGTGTAAACAATACGCGGGGCGTGTCCGCGGTGTCGCCGCGTCGATGACGCGGTGTCGCCGCGACAATGACGCAGCGACGTGGGCGGCCCGCCTTTAAAATGCTTCCACACATGCGTCGAAGTCATTCGACGCATGCGAGGGATGGCGGGCGGCAGGACATGTACGGTAGGTCTGTACAGACTACCGTACATGTTTCGGGCGGACTTGTTTTAAAGCAAGTCCAGGAAACAGTTGTCCGCTGGAAACCTGTCCGATCCGCCCGAAAATGGTCCGCTCGGGCCAACACACGGCCAAACATGTCTGCTGAAAATGGTCTGCGGACCAGTTTCAGCAGACATGTTTGGTCGTGAGTACGGGGCCTGAATCTACAGCTCTTGTGGGATATTCTCAGTCTGCAGTGGTCAGGACCCACCAAAAGTAGTCCAAGGAAATAAATATTAATGTATGGGAGGAGCACAAGCTGGCCTGTGTAGTCTGATCCAATAGAAGAGCTACCGTAGCTCAAATTGCTGAAAAAGTTCAAGCTGGTTCTGACAGAAAGGTGTCGGAGCACAAAGTGCTGGGTGCCAATGCTGACCCATATACACAGCCAAAAGCACCTACAATGGGCACATGAGCACCAGAACTGGACCACAGAGCAATAGAAGAAGGTGGCCTGGTCCGATGACTTCAAGATTGGTTTGAGGAACACAATAACATGTTTGAGGTGTTGACTTGTCCTCCAAATTCTCTAGCTCTCAATTGAGCATCTGTGGAATGTGCTGAAAAAACAAGTCTGATCCATGGAGGTCCCACCTCATAAATTACAGGACTTAAAGGATCTGCTACTGAAGGCTTGGTACCAGATACTACACCATACCTTCAGAGGTCTAGTGGATTTCATATATTAAGGGGTTATGGTGGGTGGTTATAATGTTATGGCTGATCGGTGTATACAGTGGGTATAGAAAATAATCACCCCCCTTTAAAAAAAAATATATATATTTTATTGCTTTGCATCCTGAAATTAAGACAACACAGTTTTGGTTTTATCCAGTTGTATTTACTCAGTGCAACCTATAACATCCATGTGAAAAATATAACACCAATATGTAAAAAAAAAAACATAAAAAAACAGAATCACTTAGTTGTAAAAAGCATCACCATCTCCTAATAATTACTTGTAAACTCAATAAGATGTAGCTAATAACCTTCTAAATAGCACACAAAGCCATTTGACTTTCAACTGTGATCAGTTGTGGTCATTTTAATTAGCTCAGCATGAAAATAGCTTTCCTCAAGCATTTCAGTCCCTGGTAGTTCAACTGAAGCAAAAAATCAACTATGGGTTGCAAGGCACTGTCAAACGATCTCTGAGATACATTTTTGGACAGGCACAAGTCAACCCTCCCTTGATCAGGACAGTGCTCCAAACTGAATGAAAGAGCCAGGAGGAAACTGGTCAGAGAGGCTACCAAGAGGCCTACAGCAACTCTGAAGCAGTTGCAGGAATTTATGACAAAGAATGGTTATTGTGTGCATGTGACAAAAATATCACAAATTATCCACAAATGTGACTTGTATGGGAGGGTTGTAAGAAAAAAGACACTCCTCAAGAAAGACCACATGCACTCATGACTGAACTTTGCCGAAACGCACCTTGAAGATTCAGAGGCCACATGGAAAAGGGTGCTATGGTCAGATTAACCACTTCCCGACCGCCGCATGTAAATGTACGTCCACAGTATGGCACGTACAGGCACATGGGCGTACATGTACGTCCTTGCCTTTCCACGGGTGGGGGGTCCGATCGGGACATTCGGCGGTCGGGTTCCCTCGGGAAGCGATCCGGGACGACGGCGCGGCTATTCGTTTATAGCCGCTCCGTCGCGATCGCTCCCTGAGGCTGAAGCACGGGGAGAGCAGTATGTAAACACGGCTTCCCTGTGCTTCACTGTGGCGGCGTATCGATCGAGTGATCCCTTTTATAAAGGAGACTCGATCGATGACGTCAGTCCTACAGCCACACCCCCCTACAGTTGTAAACACACACTAGGTGCACCCTAACTCCTACAGCGCGCCCTGTGGTTAACTCCCAAACTGCAACTGTCATTTTCACAATAAAGAATGCAATTTAAATGCATTTGTTGCTGTGAAAATGACAATGGTCCCAAAAATGTGTCAAAATTGTCCGGAGTGTCCGCCATAATGTCGTAGTCACGAAAAAAATCGCTGATCGCCGCCATTAGTAGTAAAAAAAAATAAAAAAAAAATGCAATAAAACTATCCCCTATTTTGTAAACGCTATAAATTTTGCGCAAACCAACCGATAAATGATTATTGCGATTTTTTTTTACCAAAAATAGGTAGAAGAATACGTATCGGCCTAAACTGAGGGAAAAAAAAATGTTATACATGTTTTTGGGGGATATTTATTATAGCAAAAAGTAAAAAATATTGCATTTTTTTCAAAATTGTCGCTCTATTTTTGTTTATAGCGCAAAAAATAAAAACCGCAGAGGTGATCAAATACCACCAAAAGAAAGCTCTATTTGTGGGGAATAAAGGACGCCAATTTTGTTTGGGAGCCACGTCGCACGACCGCGCAATTGTCTGTTAAAGCGACGCAGTCCCGAACTGTAAAAACCCCTTGGGTCTTTAGGCAGCATTTTGGGCTTAAGTGGTTAAACTAAAATGTAATTATTTGGCCTCAACTCCAAACGATATGTCTGGCGGAAATCCAATACAGCTCACCATCCACATAACACCATTCCTTCAGTAAAGCATAGAGGTGGTAATATCCTGTTTATAGGGGTGTTTCACTGGAGCACTTGTCAGGATAGAAGGAAAAATGGATGGGGGGAAAATACCATCAAATTCTTGATCTGCTGCCCTCTGCCAGAAAGTTGTCAAAGGGAAGAAGGTATACCTTCCAACGTGACAAAGTAAATACAGCTGGATAAAGCAAAAACTATGTCTGTCTTCATTTCAGACTACAAAGCAACAAAATGTTATTATTTTAAAGGGAGGTGATTTTTTTCTATACCCACTGTATGTGATTGTAAACCTAGGTCTACGTAGGTAGAACAAAACTTGCACAAGGACAGTACTTATGCCGCGTACACACGATCATTTTTCGGCATTGAAAAAAAACTTCGCTTTTCGGCATGTAGAAAAAACGAAGTTTTTCCAACTTCATCATTAAAACGGCCTTGCCTACTACACGATCGTTTTTTAAAAAATGCTCTAGCAAAGCGCGGTGACGTACAACTGGACTATAAAGGGGAAGTTCCATGCGGATGACGCCACCCTTTAGCTGATTCCTTGTTAGTAAAAGACGATTTGCGCTTTTCTGTCTGTTACAACGTGATGAATGTGCTTACTCCATTATGAACGGTAGTTTTACCAGAACGAGCACTCCCGTCTCATAACTTGCTTCTGAGCATGCGCTGGTTTTTAACATTTTAGCCCACACACGATCATTTTTTACAACCCGAAAAACGACATAAAACGTTGTTAAAAAATGCAGCACACTCGATCATTTTAAATGACATTTTTTTAAAACTACGTTTTTTTAATGCCGGAAAATGATTGTGTGTACGCGGCATTACACTTAATACTAGCTAGTGCTGGCTGTCATACTTCAAATCCTCTGTCCTCTGTAGATGCGGCCTGCAGTGGGGACGGCGTGGGCTGCGATGCATACTAGCACATTGTGACAGATCTCAGATACCCCAGGTGGGCACATCCACCAGACCTGTGTCTCCTGTCCTCCAAACGCACCCTGCAGATTCGCCATAACCAGCCCTCAACCCCTCAATCACGAGACAATCCACACAGGTGTTGAGGGTTAAACATCCAGAGCTTAAACTGTTTATTAAATTCCAAGACATACAGTTTTACACACAGTTAGGGACACTCCCCTTAGCCTTGTCAAAGAGGGGAGGGGGGCAAGGAACAACCAATGGGAACTGAACATTTGTACATTGAAACAGGCTACAGATAACCTAATGAGATTATGGTAAGCAGGCAGCCTCTCAATACACACCCCCTGCAGAGAGATGACTTCAGTCCAGCCCATTGTCTATGTGTCATGAATCAACACAATTAGACACAGCAAGGGGGGGATGGGGGGAGAAGGGCTGTAGCATTATATTACATCAATGCCAGCTTCAGGTCTCCAGTCTTTTCTGGCCCATAGTCTGTCGGTAGAAGGCACGCGCGCAGTCCCTTCCAAAACACACAGTGACAGTGGGTTCTGTCACACACATTATGCTTTTACTTTGCAGGGGCAAAAGAAGGAAGTAAAACCCATCAGGGTTTTCTTGATGGGTACAGAAAGTCTTATAAAAAAACTCAACCTTAGGAGAAGAGACCGACAAGCATCAATCATGCACTTACCACCCAAGTAGTTAATGCCTATGTCCGAAGTGTTGATCCAAAAAGAAAAAAAATGTGTATAAAATTAAAGAGTTTCCCTTCAGTGTAGTTTCTTGTAAGCAGCTAGTTGTGGCTCCCTCTACCTTGCTGCCGCACTGCTTTGACCCGGCAACACAGTGAAGGAGTCTGGATTCTTGCCTGAGAATGTATGATAAACTGACAGCACTGTACAGTCTTCCTATTAATAAGTCTTCTCTTTCTGACAGGCTCTTGTAGACTTTTTCCACGCGGAAGGACAGGGGTTACCACTGGACAACTTGCGGAACGGAGATTACCGGGTGATTGACTCTAATTACTATATTTATAGCTTGGTATTTAGGGCTTGGGAGGCATCTGCACTATTTGCCAAATAGCAGCTTCACTTAAATTGCTCCTGTAGAACGGACAAGAGCCTTTATTTCGAAATCAGAGTTGCATTACTAAAACTGTGATTATATTGGAATACCTTTGAAACCTGTTTTTTTACAACTTCCCCTTTGAAGAGAAAAAATAACACATTTAGACTACAGGAATAATATCAATACTTTCAGTTGCTGTTAAAAAAAAGAAAGGATTTTTTTTTTTATTTGTGCCCCGTTCTTGTTTCATTTGCTGCCTGAAGAAGAAAGCTTGCCATATGAAGGTCACAGCTTTATTACCTTTTTGCTAAGGGTTTTCTATAGATATGTCCTCCACCTCTAAAACCTTGATATGAATGAACTGACCTAAAATCATAATTCTTTTAATACGATAAAATATGTAGCATTTAGTACCCATTTAACTGGAGGGTAGACAAAAGAGCAAGTTTCCTGATATACTGCTACTAGCCAGTACAAAAAAAATCACATAGGCCCGGATTCACATACATTGGCGCATATTTATGCCGGCGTATTGAATATACGCTACGCCGACGCAGCGCATAGAGGAAAGCACAGTATTCACAAAGCACTTACCTCCAAATCTACGCTGGGTTTCTTAGTCGTAACTCGTCGTAAGTGGAAGTGGGTGTGTGCCATGCAAATGAGGCGTGACCCCATGTAAATGATGGATTGAGCGTCATAAAGATACGAATAACGTACGGCGCATGCGCCGTCCCGTGGACGCATCCCAGTGCGCATGCTCAAAATCACGTCGAAACAACTGCCTAAGATACGTCGAAACAACTGCCTAAGATACGTTGAATCACTGCCTACGACGTGAACGTAACCTACGCCTAGCCATATTCACGAACTACGTAAACAACGTAAAATACGACGGCTGTATTTCCTGGTCCATACCTTTGCATGAGTTGCGCCTCCTATATGGGGAATAACTTTACGCCGAAAGTAAGTCTTACGCAAACCGCGTACATTACGCGCCGGGCGCAACTACGTTTGTGAATCGCCGTATTTCACTCATTTGCATATTTGAATCGAAAATCAATGGGAGCGCCAGCGTAAATATGCGCCCACGATACGCCGGCGTAGGAAAGTTACGTTGGTCGGATGCAGCCTATTTTCAGGTGTATCTTGGTTTCTGGTTTGGCGCATAGATACAACGGCGCACATTTGTACTTACGACGGCGTATCTCGATATGCGTAAGTGCTTTGTGAATCCGGGCCATTCTCTTTTTTTTCAAAGCATTAGAACAAGCATTGACAAGGGGGCTTTCAGTGCACATGTATGGCTCCCAATGCCACAATAGGGGACAGAGAAATCACATACTGGTCATGGGTAATGAAAGACACACAGGAAGCATCGCTTCAAACATCAATATTTTATAGTTTGGAAATTACCCACTTAGGACATAAGAGCTAACAATTTAATTCACACAGCTCAAGGGGTTCTGGTTCCATGTCTGAGTCGTGCTTATAAACATTTCTTGTCTGCAGATGTTCAAACTTGTGATATTAATATAAAATACTGTTTTGTTTTCAGTTTTTAGAAGAAGAACTGCGTTTAAATAAATGTTCAACAAGTGAACTAATTGAAAAATATTACATGGACAATATCAAGGAGCAGGTAATTGTGCTGGAAATATATTTAAAATGTATTTATATTCTAACAGAAAATTATTTTATTCGCTCCTTTTTGATCTTTTAAATATACAGCACTGTGCAAAAGTTTTCGGCAGGTGTGAAAAAATGCTGTAAATTAAGAATGATTTCAGAAATAGAAGCGTTAATATTTTTGTTTTTATCAATTAACAAAATGGAAAGCAACAGAAGAGAAATCTAAATCAAATCCATATTTGATGTGAGCACCCTTTGCCTTCAAAACCGCACCAGTTCTTCTTGGTACACTTGAACGCGGTTTTTGAAAGAACTCGGCAGGTAGGTTGTTCCAAACATCTTGGAGAACTAACCACAGATCTTCTGTGGATGTAGGCTGCCTCAAATGCTTCTGTCTCTTCATGTAATCCCAGACAGACTTGATAATGTTGAGATCAGGGCTCCGTGGACTGCTTACTGAGGAGGAACAGGAAGTGGATAATTCAGACAAAGAAAATAAACATTTAGAAGTGAAATCGAAGGAAAAACGTCAGTGAACCAACAATGCACTAGCTTAACCACTTAACGACCGCCGCATGTACATATACGTCCACAGAATGGCACATACAGGCAGATGGGCGTACCCGTACGTCCCTGCCTAGACGTGGGTCGGGGGTCCGATCGAGACCCCCCCCCCCGGTACATGCGGCAATTCGGGGTGAGGGGGCGGCTATTTGTTTCTAGCCACCCCCTCGCGATCGCTCCCCGGAGCTAAAGAACGGGGAGAGCTGTATGTAAACACGGCTTCCCCGTGCTTCACTGTGGCGGCTGCATCAAATGTGTCATCCCTTTTATAGGGAGACACAATCGATGACGTCAGACCTACAGCCACACCCCCCTACAGTTGTAAACACACAGTAGGTGAAACATAACTCCTTCAGCGCTCCCTGTGGTTAACTCCCAAACTGCAATTGTCATTTTCACAATAAACAATGCAATTTAAATGCATTTTTTGCTGTGAAAATGACAATGGTCCCAAAAATGTGTCAAAATTGTCCGAAGTGTCCGCCATAATGTCGCAGTCACGAAAAAAATCGCTGATCGCCGCCATTAATAGTAAAACAAAAAAAAAATTATAAAAATGCAATAAAACTATCCCCTATTTTGTAAACGCTATACATTTTGCGCAAACCAACCGATAAATGCTTATTGCGATTTTTTTTACCAAAAATATGTAGAAGAATACGTATCGGCCTAAACTGAGGAATTTTTTTTTATATATTTTTGGGGGATATTTATTATAGAAAAAAGTAAAAAATATTGAATTTTTTTCAAAACTGTTGCTCTATTTTTGTTTATAGCGCAAAAAATAAAAACCACAGAGGTGATCAAATATCACCAAAAGAAAGCTCTATTTGTGGGGGAAAAAGGACGCCAATTTTGTTTGGGAGCCACATCGCACGACCGCGCAATTGTCTGTTAAAGCGACACAGTGCCGAATCGCAAAACCTGGCCTGGTCTTTTAGCTGCATTTTGGTCAGGGGGTTAGGTGATTAAAGGAACCTATTTAGAAAAAAAAAACTTTACAACCCCTTTAATGACATTGGCTGTGTGTTTGGGGTTTTTGTTCTGTTCACATGCCCCCCCGATGGTATGGCATGATAGATAAGTATTTGTCTGTATTTTTCAGCTTCAAGGACACTATTGATCCTGACCAAATTTCCAACTCCATTTGCAGAAATTCAGCCCCAAACTTGCAAGGAACCTCCGCCATGATTCTCTGTTTCCTGCAGGCACTCATTATTGTGCCGCTCTCCAGCTATTTGGCAAACATATTGCCTCCTGCTAAAGCCAAATATTTCAAATTTTCGAGTCCAGAGCACCTGCTGCATTTTTTCTGCACCCCAATTCCTATGTTTTTGTGCATAGCCTTGTTTCCATGTCAGAGGTGTGGCTTTTTGGCCACAATTCTTCAATGAAACCGACTTCTGGCAAGACGTCTCCAGACAATAGATGGATGTACCTGGGTCCCACTGGTTTCCACCAGTTCTTTGCTAATGGCACTTGGACATCTTCTGATGAGGAAGGGAAGCTAAGCATGATGTGTCTTTCATTTGATGCATTTTCTTGCCATGATGTTCGACCTGTGAAATAAAACTGTCTTTCACAACCTTGCGTTACTAGCAGAGCCTGGCTGTTCTTCACCCAGTGTTAAGCCTCCAACACAGCTGTTTCTATTTCAGCCAATGACTGTGTTTCAACCTACATATGAAATTGATGATCATTAGCACCTGCTTGATGTAATTGGTAAATCATACACCTGACTCTAATTTTGTTTCAATGTGTTTATTGAAAGGTTTTTTTCCAAAGAGGACACAAATTGTAGGCAAATAATGACATCAAGGAAAAGGTCCACAATGCAGGTGGAATATATCAAAACATTTTGAACAAGTATGAAAAGGAATCCAAATAGTAAACCACCAGTTGTTTTCAACACAAAGGGTTGCCGTATAAAGTATACGTTTAACACAAAAAAAAAAGTTCTTATAAAGCATACAACAATCCTATTCAGCAAACCCCTGCTAGGGTAAATATTAGAACCTATGAGCATGAGTATACCTGACTCTACAAAATCCCTGACTTTGTGCAAGTGTAAGAATTAATGCTAATTTAAAGGGGTTTTCCACCTTTTTTTTAAGTTTATTAAAAGTCAGCAGCTACAAAAAGTGTAGCTGCTGGCTTTTAATAAACAGACACTTACCTGCTCCACGGCTCCAGCGACGCGCCGGCCGGGGGTCCGCTCCTCGCCCCCCCCCCCTCGCCGACCGCCATCTTCATTCTTAGTGTGGGCACCCGGCAGTGACAGCTTTCGGCTTCACGGCCGGGCACCCACTGCGTGAGCCGCGCGGCGCCGTCCGATTGGACAGGCGCTCGCCTACAGGGAGGGGCTGTGAAAAGGCGAGGAAGTAGGACAGGAAGTCCCCTTCTCCTGAAGCCCCCACCCCCCCCCCCCCAAAAAATTACATGCCAAATGGGAGTGGGAGTGGGTTAAGCGGAAGTTAAATTTTTTAAAGCCATAAATTGATTTGATTAAAAATGTTCTTCTGTTCTTAATTTGCATTTTTATAAATGTTTTTATAAATTGATAAATAAAAACAATTTGAGTATATATTTATAAAAGCATTCTTACTTTATAGCATTTCTTCACACCCGCCTAAAACTTTTGCACAGTACTGTACAATTGAAAGTTTGCTGTTCATCCAGCCAGAAATCTCATGAGCAATTATAATTCATATTTCGAAACAGGAAATGTTGGAATTGAGCAAAAAAATTCCAACATTTCCTGTTTCAATATATCTAGGGCGTGGCACTGCACTATCACAGACACCCACAGTCCATCCTGTGTGTGGTGTGCTTTCTTTAATAATTCATATTTCACTGAAGTCATTGGAACACAATTTCAAACAGGCAATTAGCATTTCCAGAAGGAAGCACAGCAATTAGCCATTTAGGCAACACTTTAAAAGTCTTTACAGGTTGCCAGGAGGTGTGGCACTAGAGTGTCTAATTATTGTCCGTGCTGGCCCAGCCCATTCAGTCCTGCCTTCCCCTAACCTTTTATGTACTTGCTTGGGGAGGAGGGAAGGTATACAGTATAGTGGCACTTGTTACAGTTCTGAGTCTGCTGAGGCGCTATCACCACGTTCTATAGTGGTGTCCAGCAGCAGCCTCAGAGTTTTTGGATGTCTACACAAAGAAAACATGCCAAAATAATGTTAAATGCACATATAATCTGGCGACTGGCAAAAGTCAGCCCACAGCTCACACAAAAGCATAGTTTCATCAGTTTGAGAACCCTGTGAAAGATCTTTTTTCTATGTTTAATAATTACTATTGTTTTCACAAGATAGTACACAGAAGTCCAGTGCAAGATACGTAAAGCTTTGACAAGGTACGCAGGCCATTGACACAGTAATGGTCAAGTGTTGAGGCTAGGTTCACACTGCTGCAAATTCAAAATCGCGGTAAAATATCGCGGTAAAATATCGCGATTTTGCCCCCGATTTCGGCCGCGATTTAAGAGACATCTGTGCAGGGTTCAATGTAAATTGCGGCCCAAAATCGCAAGTAGTAGTACAGGAACTACTTTTTGAAATCGGTGCAGCGCAGCAGATGCGGCGTCGCACCGATTAGGACGGTGCCATTGCCGGCAAATGCCGCCGATTTGAGATGCGATTTGACAAGTGAAATCGCATCTCAAATCGTACCCAGTGTGAACCTGGGCTTAAAGACTTTTTTTCTGAGTAATACAGCAATGAATCACATGGCAGTCTGGAAATTACAGTACAGGTTATTTGAAAATGTCAGACCTCTTAGTCGATATTTGACCTTATATCCCAGGATTATCTATTACAGCTGTGTTCTGCTCTGCACTTTTGTAATCACTTGTATTATGCAGCAGTCTGCCCTTAGCTATTGGTAAGTTTATCCCCTGTTCTCTTGTGCTAATGCGCATATGGGACAATGTTTTGTCTTTCCAGAGGTCAGCTGAGCACAGTAAATATGGAAGGATTAGTGTGAAGTGCTATTATGAGACATCGGAGCAGAAACTCTACGTGGAAGTGCTTCATGCTGCAGATCTTATCGCACTTGATGCAAATGGTGAGTTTTAAGTACCTCAAAGTGTAATTGTATCTTTTGGGTAGTATTCAGTGTGAGCACGCATTTAGCAGCCTTTAAGAGGCCCAGAGCCACGTCTTTTGAAGGATCCCCTCACCCACTACTGTTGGGACTCAATGTACCCTGCAAGCAGCAGTCCAACTGCGCACAGGTGTTTGCTTTTTTTGTTACTGGGAACATATATTTTCCAATGATTTATACTGTGCTGATGGCCATGCTTGACGCATGTTTTTTGGTAGAAATCACATTGCATTCCTATTCAAATCACATGCAATGTCTATGTGGTGCGATTTAAACCCATTAATTTGTACGGGTGAAATCCCACTGGATCCAGGCCCCTTTTTTCCCGCCGCACTGGAATCGGATTGCATGGGTGTTCACACCTATGTGATTCAATTCTGTCAATTGCACTGTGTTTTGCGAACCATTTTGGGGTGTCGTTAAGTTAACATTGACACGTGTTTCAGTTCACATGAACACTGTGTGATTTTAATACGGTGCGGGAAACGCACAGGATTCACTGCGTTTCCCACACCGCATATATGTGGACTGAGCCTTAGATTGGTTACCATAGTCAAAATATGTTGGCTTAACAGAGAATAGCTTTTGTTTGGCATTCTCTTGTAACCTAGTAATGTGTATTAAGGTGATCATCACCTCAGACACAAGATTCAGCTCTTTAGGGTTTCTTATAAAGGGGGATTCTGTCTCATCACAGGCCTTGGTAAGTTCCTCATAAGCTTGATGAGAGAACTTTTGGTAGAGTAGATTTGTGCTCACTGTTAAAGTGGAAGTAAGGTCAAATACTAAGGCTGCTTTCACGCTGGGGTGGGTGGGCGTTGATGGTAAAACACAGCTAAAGCGATTTACCGTTGTTTTAGCGGCGCTATTTGGCCGCTAGTGGGGCATTTTTAACCCCCGCCAGCGGCCGAATAAAGGGTTAAATGCACCTGTGTAGTGCTGCTGCCAAAGCACTTTGCAGGAGCGCCACTTTAAGGGATGCCTTGAATGCATCACAGAGAGTATTATAATCGTATGTATCATTATGAGTCTCTCAAGCCCCGTACACACGACTGGGTTTCCTGCCAGGAAAACTGCCAAGAGAGCTTTTGGCCGGGAAAACAGACGTGTGTATGCTTCCTAGCAGTTTTCCCATCAGGAAAACAGACGGGAATCCCGACAGGAAAATAAAGAACCTGCTCTCAATTTCCCCGTCAGGATTCCTGATGGCTTTTTTGCTGCCAGATTTACTAGTACTCTATGGGAAACACTGCGAGGCAGTGCCCATGGAGCATACACACGGCCGGGATTCCTGGCCAAAGCTCCAAGGCAGTTTTCCTGCCGGGTTCTCGGCTTTCCCCTCGGTTTTTACAGCAGACTTTTTCCCGCCTTGAAAACCGAGCGTGTGTACAGGGCTTAAGAATATTTTAATAATAATTTAATCAGGAATACAATCATTGAACCCAACTGGTCCAAGCCAAAAGGGATCCATTTTTTCATTTAGGCTTTAGGCCTGCCATTCGGAATGTAAGGTGTAAAAGAAGTGGGCAATGATAAGATATACCTCTTCTCAAATAAACAATGGATTCCAGTATAGTCAGTGATTAGCATTGGCTAATGCAAGAGAATGGCAGGTGTAAAACATGGAAACGCCTTTATTTCTGGGTGCAAAGGTTGTCAAATATCTATCCAACACATTTCAGAAGTGAGTGGCTGGAGGGTACCGGGTGAGGTACAGAAGGGGGATTAAAAATGCCTACAATACATATACACTACAACACATTACATCACTTCCTAATTTTTATTCTGTCATACGAGAATTTTCGTACTTTAGTAACCTATTCGTTTTCGATATGGAGATTAGCATCCAAAAAAAACAAACAGACAATCATCCCTCCAATATTCTCATTGTGTGTACTAGGCTTTAGGGACCGTAGATTGTAAGCTCCTTGGGGGCAGGGACTGTATGACTGTGAACGTATAATATACAGTAACAGTATCTCACAAAAGTGAGTACACCCCTCACATTTTTGTAAATATTTTATTATATCTTTTCGTGTGACAACACTGAAGAAATGACACTTTGCTACAATGTAAAGTAGTGAGTGTACAGCTTAAAATAACTCAACACACAGCCATTATTATCTAAACCACTGGCAACAAAAGTGAGTACACCCCTAAGTGAAAATGTCAAAATTTAGCCCAATTAGCTGTTTTCCCTCCCTGGTGTCATGTGACTATTTAGTGTTACAAGGTCTCAGGTGTAAATGGGGAGCAGGTGTGTTAAATTTGATGTTATCGCTCTCACTCTCTCATCCTTTCAGTACACAAGAGGGGGACCCTCTGGATCAAAAGTTAGCCTTTGAAACGTCCTTGCAAAAAGCATCTGTGGATGTCCTAGTACAGGGAATCCTTTCATACCTATATCAAGGAAGTGTGTGTGTGTGTGTGTGTGTGTGTGTGTGGGGGGGGGGGGGGGGGCGGCAATGCTTCTCAAGGTCCAAATCCAGGCCAGAAATGGGCCTTCAAACCTGCCAAAGCCAATGAGTGAGTGGGGCACTCTTTCTCCCACTGACACCAATGATGGGGCAATATTCTTTGCACGGACACCAATGATGGGGCACTATTCCTCTGACTGATATCAATGATGGGACATTATTTCTTCCACTGACAACAATGATGGGGCACTATTCCTTCCACTGACACTACCAATGGGGCAGTTTTACTTCCACTGTTATAAATTATGGAATACTGGGGCACTATTCGTCTCATTTACATCAATGATGGGACATTATTCCTTCCACTGACACCAGTGATGTAGCACTATTCTGACACTTGCATTTTCTGCTCCCACTGGCCCCCCTAAAGTCTGAGGGACAGTAAACTGGTCATTTGTTAAAAAGTATGCAGACCCCTGGTCTAAGAGTTAAAGTGTTCTTTAATGTATGTTTCAGAAAATAGGATTTTCTTCTTTCCTGTAAACTCCTTTTTGGAGTATATTACAGCACACAAGCACCCCCCCCCCCCCCCCTTGTTGCTTACAAACCACTCCTATTATTGTTTGCTAAAAAAAATGAGGCTTAGTGGGAGTGGGAAGGTTTTGTATAGGACTGTCCTTACAGCTCTGTGTGTCAATGTCCAATCACCTAAGGACAGCTGCATAACCCAGTGATCCAAGACTTAAAGAGCATCTGTCCTGTTATGTTCTCCAAGAAAAGGATTTTACAGGTAAGACAACATTTAAAAATGTATTTACAAAGCTTGTACTATGTTTTTTAGGTCTCAGTGACCCATTTGTCATCATTGAGCTCTGTCCTCATCACATCTTCCCTCTGGTGAAAGGTCAGCGCACTCAAGTTAAAGCCAAGACTTTACATCCAGTCTATGATGAGTTGTTTTATTTGTGAGTAGTTTATCAACTTTTTTTTATATGAAATACTTTATTATATTTGAAAGTAATAATCCGGAAATATGCAGTTTATAGGGTGCAGTGATTATATTGACTCATATTCAGGGGAGTGTGATGCCCAACCCTACCTTCCTTAGCATCTGTATTTTGGCATCACTGACCCTAAAAGGTAAATGTATAGCTAAGTAACGATCTGAAATCTATTCTTACATATTGTTGCTATACACCAACTGAAAGTTAAAATTATGTGTAGTGGAAGGGACTAACAAACCAGTACTTTGCCTGGACCAGTGTTTGATAGCACTACTAGGAGTTAATACTGACTTTCCCCATGCTCACACGCCACCCAGATCCACTACCAGAGCTTGTCAACAATTTTTATTTTTGGGAATGGCTGAAAACATGACAACCCCACCCCCCACACACACTTCCTTTCATGCAGTGCTTGGCGTCTGTCCAATGACCACGCAAAGCATTGTCATGTGAGGATGCATAGCTATGTGCAAATTTCAATTTAGTAGTAGTTGGAATTCTCAGAGATACAACAAAGGATCAGAACCGTGCAGGAACATTGAAAAGGGAGATGTATACTCTCTGTGGAACTTGCTATCAAGTAAGCTGCCATATTTCTATCTTGTCCGAATTCCATTAAAAAATTTGAAGGTGAACTGTTCTTATAGTCCAAAGCAACTGATCAGATTCTGCCATTCTTCAATACTTCTCTTTAATAAGGAAAGGAAGAACCTGCCTGATGGGCAACAAGACAAGATCTTCTTTATGACCCTCTGTAATTTTGTTGCTGATTGCAGAGAGACTGATCTAGTACTTCTAATATCCCCTGTCATAGCTCAGTGTCATCGGAGCAGTGCCGGAGAAAAGCTGCCTGCATCGTCTTTACAGTAATGGATCATGACTGGTTGTCCACAAACGACTTTGCTGGTGAGGCTGTCCTTCCTATGAATGTCATCTATGGGCTGAACCGACCACACATCACTGGTGGTGTAAAAAATGTCCAACCAACTGTATTGAAGTTAACAAGACCTAAAGCCAATGGTAAGCATCGTAATCACTGGGTTCCTCTTTAATTGTGCCTTTTAGAGATCCAGTAGCTAGAAAAGCTGAGTGCAATTAGTAATTTAATCATAAAGATAAAAATCTACTTAAAAGTACAGTTGAGGTTCCCACTTCCAGTGAGTGGCAGCTTTACAGAAAAGCAGTCAAGGCATATATAAGACTATACAGTACAGCGTTATAACAGCGCTGCCTTTAGGCACATGTTTTTCTGCATATTTTTATGTTTTGCCTAGTTAAAGCCCAGCACCTAGACAGTATATTGGACACTGGATTTCCATTTTTTGCTCGAGTATCAAAAAAATGTCATTCAGCCATTTTCGTGACTGCAAACCTAAACAAATAGCACCATTATTCGAATTTTTGTCCACACCAACCTGATTTGATCTTATTCTAAAGTGTATCCAAAGCCAAAACGTCTTCTTCCTTTTGGATAGAATGGTGAAGGTATATTGTTGTATGTACCCCCATGGGGGAGATTCACCCCATTTGTCCTACAGACCTGGAAGTGAGGAACATTTTTGAGATGTATCTAGAACAGGAGCAGAGAGGAAACTTCCAATAGAGTCACGTATTCCAGTGACAACTTTATAAGAGATTTACTCTTAAGCAGGGCTTTTTTTCAGGGGGAACTTGGGGGAACTCAGTTCCACCACCTCTGGCTCAGACCCTTTGGTGCCTGTTCACCACAATCACTTGTAAACACAGAAGTTTGGTTTCTGTGTTTACAAGTGACAGCTCTGCACTCTGTGTGTAACCCCCTAAACTCTGCACTCTGTATGTAATGCAATCCTGGTATTTAATGCCCCTTTAAGATCCTTCTACTGTTTGTGAAATCTGAACGGGGTCGTGGTTAAGTTCCTGCACCTATTTTCTGAGAAAAAAAGCTCTGCTCTTAAGTCCTATTGCGGCTAATTTATTAAAACTGGAGAGTGCACAATTTGGTGCAGATGTGCATGGTAGCCAATCGGCTTATAACTTCAGCTTGCAATCTCCAGTTTTGACCTTGGCGTGTACATATTGTTATATGGTTAGTTGAAAAATAGTTAGACTAGTGAAATAAGGTTTTTCTTTTTTTTTTATAAATAAGTGTGTCCATTAGAGCCAGTTCACACTTAGGCGGCACGACTTCGGGGGCGACTCCGCAAGGTGTCCTGAAGACAACTTCAGAGGCGACCTGCAAAATAACCTCTGTATAGAAGTCAATGCAGGTCGCCCGAGCTGCCCCCGAAGTCGTACAATAACTTTTTTCTAAGTCAGAGCGACTTGCGTCGCTCCTATTAGAACCGTTCTATTGCATAGAATGGGACGCGACTCGTCAGGCGGCTGAGTCGCCTGACAAGTCGCCCCAGCGTGAACCGGCTCTTACTGTTCAAGTCATGTATCACATTTAACCACTTAACCCCCGGACCATATTGCTGCCCAAAGACCAGAGCACTTTTTGCGATTCGGGACTGCGCCGCTTTAACTGACAATTGCGCGGTCGTGCGACGTGGCTCCCAATCAAAATTGGCGTCCTTTTTTTCCCACAAATAGAGCTTTCTTTTGGTGGTATTTGATCACCTCTGCGGTTTTTATTTTTTGCGCTATAAACAAAAATAGAGCGACAATTTCGAAAAAAAATTATATTTTTTACTTTTTGCTGTAATAAATATCCCCCAAAAATATATAAAAAAACATTTTTTTTCCTCAGTTTAGGCCGATACATATTCTTCTACATATTTTTCGTAAAAAAAAATCGCAATAAGCGTTTATTGATTGGTTTGCGCAAAAGTTATAGCATTTACAAAATAGGGGGTATTTTTATGGCATTTTTATTAATATATTTTTTTTACTAGTAATGGCGGCGATCAGCGATTTTTTTTCGGTACTGCGACATTATGGCGGACACTTTTGACACATTTTTGGGACCATTGGCATTTTTATAGCGATCGGTGCTATAAAAATGCATTGGATTACTATAAAAATGCCACTGGCAGTGAAGGGGTTAACACTAGGGGGCGGGGAAGGGGTTAAGTATGTCCCTGTGTGTTATCTTACTGTGGGGGGGGGGGGTGGCCTCACTAGGGGAAACACTGATCCTCTGTTCATACATTGTATGAACAGAAGATCAGCATTCCCCCCCCCTGACAGGACCGAGAGCTGTGTGTTTACACACACAGCTCCCGATCCCCGCTCTGTAACGAGCAATCGCGGGTGCCCGGCGGTGATCGAGCCCGCCAGGCACACGCACGGGAGTCGGGGGCGAGCGGGGGGCGCGCGCGCCTCCGGTGGCGCGCACGAGACCCTAGTGGCCGCTCGAAAAGCGGACGTATAGCTACGGGCTCTCGCCCAAGAGAGCCGACCTGCCGCTGTATAATGATGGTGGCTGGTCGGCTAGTAGTTAAACAATGATGTTTTGGTAAGTTTCAGACAAGTGAAAATCTTTTATTTTTTAGTCAATTCATTCTTATGTACCATGCAGCTGTAAATCTCTGTGGCAGTGAAGTTATAATAATAATTGGTTACACAGATGGCAAAAGAATTGAGAGGGGTTTTAACCATTCACTATTCTATCCAAAACCCCAAAAAATAAGTTGTGACTTTAACCACTTCAGTCCCCCTTCATGACCAGGCTATTTTTTTGCGATACGGCACTGCGTTACTTTAACTGACAGTTGCGTGGGCATGCAACACTGTACCCAAATAAAATGTATGCCCTTTCTTCCCCACACATGGAGATTTCTTTTGGTGGTATTCAATAACCTCTATGGTTTACATTTTTTGCGTTATATACAAAAGAAGACTGACAAATTTGAAAGGAAAAAAAAACTATATTTTTTGCTTTTCTGCTAAAAAACATACCCAGTAAAAAAAAATTAAAAAAATCTAATTTCTTTATCAATTTAGGCCAATATGTATTTTGCTACATATTTTTAGTAAAAAAAAATCCCAATACCTGTATATTGATTAGTTTGTGCAAAAGTTATGGCATCTAAAAATGATGGTATTTGTTTTTATCATTTTGTTTACTAGTAATGGTGGCAATTAGCAACTTATAGCGGCACTGCGATATTGCCGCGGACAAATCGGACACTTTTTGGGAACCAGTGACACCAATACAGTGATCAGTGTTATATGCACGTTCGCTGTACTAATGACATTGGCCGGAGTTAACATCAGAGACAATCAAAGGGTTTAAATGTGTTCCCTGGAAGTGATTCATATCTGTGGGGAATGTGCTTTGATTGGGGGTGGGGAATAAAAAGATCCATAATCCTGCTTAGCAGGAACACAGGATCAGTACAATCCCCTCTCACAGAACGATGATCTGCCTTGTTTACATAGGCAGACTGCTGTTTTGTCTTTCTCCTGAACGATCGGTGGGTCTCGGTGGACATCGCTTCTGCCGGACCCGCTGATTGGCTCTTGCTGTGTCCAATCACAGCAGGAGCGAGACACCAGTGGCGTGCGCCCCAGAAGTTTCAGATCACGTACGTGATCTGGCACAGAGCGGCCACCCTGCTGCAGTGTTTGCGTGGGGCGGTCGCTAAGCGGTTAAATATAATTCAAATTATATATTAAAATATAATATATCCCCAGCAGCAACAAAAAAAAATTGTACTCAAACCTGGAGAAGCATTCTGTGTGACAGATCTGACCCAAACACCAGCACTGTCATATGGGAAGAACCTACAGCCATTTGTAAGCTACTACTGGAAGAACTGGTATCTTACACTTAGTGGCTTCTTCTACCGCCGGCATCTAAACGAGAGGTTCTCTTTAATCAAGTTGTAATATACCATAATACGTTTTGTTTTTTTTCTTGTTCAGTGAAGTCAATATTGAAGATGTTGGATGGAAGGATGGACAAAGAAGCACAAGATTTTGTGAAGAAACTTAGAGAACTGGAGAAGTATATGGAAGATGACTGAATTATTCTTTATACTGTGAAAAAACACAATCTGTGTATATATTGGTCCCCTCAGCTGCCAGGGGAGGCAGCACAGTTGTGCTGTATTGTGCTAATGCCCCCTTTGAAAGGGGAAGACTTCAAGCTTGAGTTTGTTCTGATTTTATTTGTTACCTGTTGGTAAGTTTTTGGTCTATTTATGAGAACTAAAGTTTTACATATTAAGTGTTGGATGAATATTGTAACAATCGGTATATTATGAAATTATTTCTGTTACACCAGCTGAGTAAAGGACTTTTTTTTTCCATAAACCTATTCGATGGAAATTCTGGAATGCATTGGTACCTAGAACATGATGACCCCGTTTTGCCTAGGAACTAGTCACAGGTATGGCTTTACTGCCATCTGCTGGTCACTAGCAATAATTTACACAAAGCAAAACCTATATAAAAGAAACATAAAATATTCGGGAAGAGATAAGACATGGATTTTTTGGAAAAAACACAAACTGACAGAATGACTACCATGCCTACCTTAATTAAATGCTTTATAAAAATGTCACTGAATATGCTCTAAAAGTTGAATTTCTGCATGACAAGGGCAGCTAAACAAAATATTTCTGCACTAATGTAACATTTCCTATAACATTCAAGCAGATGAATTTGTGACATTTTTCCAGATAATGTCATACCGTTTGGTTCTGCTGTCCTTTTTGCTAGCACAGGAAAAGGAGAGAGGGGTGGTTTGAGATTGTCAGCTGGAGTCTATTGCAGACAAATAAGTCAGTCAGTAGGGAGGTCAGGGCACAGCCGCAGTGCCTACTTCTATGTGAACATATAGGGCCAGATCCACGTAGCGGATCGTAATTTTATTCCGGCATAGCGTATCGCCGTAATGCTACGCCGCCGCAACTTTGAGAGGCAAGTGCTGTATTCACAAAGCACTTGCCTCTAAAGTTACGGCGGCGTAGCGTAAATCTGCCGGCGTAAGGGCGCGGAATTCAAATGTTAAAGATGTGGGCGTGTTTTATGTTAATTTTACTTGACCCGACGTAAATTACGTTTTTTCTGAACGGCGCATGTGCCGTCCTTGGGGGTATCCCAGTGCGCATGCTCGAAATTAACCCGCAACAAGCCAATGCTTACGACGTGAACGTCATTCTACGCAAAGCCCTATTCGCAAACGACTTACGCAAAAGACGTAAAATTTTCAAAATTAGACGCGGGAACGACGTCCATACTTAACATAGGGTACGCCTCATATAGCAGGGGTAACTATACGCCGAAAAAAGCCTTACGGAAACAACGTAAAAAAATGCGCCGGCCGGACGTACGTTTGTGGATCGCCGTATCTAGCTAATTTGCATACTCGATGCGAAAATCGACGGAAACGCCACCTAGCGGCCAGCGTAAATATGCACCTTAGATCCGACGGCGTACTAAGACGTACGCCAGTCGGATCTAGCCCTGCTTCAGGCGTATCTTGTTTTGTGGATACAAAACAATGATACACCGGAGCAAACTAGAAGTTACACGGCGTATCAATAGATAGTCCAGCGTAACTTCTTTGTGGATCTGGCCCTCAGTTTGTTGTCAGGAAAACCTTTTTCCTCTAGGCCAGGGGTCTCCCCAACTGCAGCAACTTTGATTGCCTTTACCCGGCCCCAGGAGCACTATTCCTCCCACTGATACAAGATATTATTCTG
This sequence comes from Rana temporaria, assembly GCF_905171775.1. Classification (NCBI taxonomy): domain Eukaryota; kingdom Metazoa; phylum Chordata; class Amphibia; order Anura; family Ranidae; genus Rana; species Rana temporaria. The sequence goes on from NC_053494.1 coordinate 44,857,668, forward strand.
CCAACTGACACCAACAATGGGGCACCATTTCTCCCACTGACAGCAACAATGGGGTACTATGCCCCCCAATGATACCAAGTGATGGGGCACTATTCCTCCCCCGAATCCCAAATGTGCTGATGTTTTCTCCCACCGATGCCAGGAAAATTTCCACTCCTGTTGGCCACAGTTTGGCCCTCCTAAAGTCTGAGGGACAATAAACAGACCCTTTGTTTAGAAAGTTTGGAGACCCCTGCGTTAGGTTCCAACCTTCTGTGTTAGAGGAACCGAGTGGAAAAAAGGAGCTCGGCTTCTATATAACGACTGTGAAGTGCATGATGGAATGCTGTGTGACAGGTGGGTGCACTGAACGTTTTCTATTCTACTATTAGTATTTAGATAGACATCCATAAAAATAGAAATCCACTAAGTGCCTAGAATTCTTACCTGCAGGAACAAAAAGGTATTGTAAATAACAGTAGCAATCCCTACCTGCTGTATACAATGCCTGGGGTACTGCCATCCTTATTATGCCCATTATCCATGAAAATTGTTCCCATAGAGATTCACTGTATTTAACTTAACAGGCTTCAGGGTGTGAGGCTTTTCACAAAGATCTAATACCCAATGAGCACTCTGTACACTTAAGCTTCTGGTAAACCATTTGCTTTCTCACATTGAGTGCATCACGTCATAATGAACGTAAACTCTGTCTGCAGTCCAGTCAGTTGCTTAAATAATGTCTTGGCACCAGTGCTGGCAGGAATTTCGGACACTGAATAAAAATCTGCATTCAGCACCTGCAAATCTAAGTTAAGGTAAAATCTGGAATCATAAAACTGGGTTAAAGTTCATAAGTCCTCATTCACACCCTATGTGAATAAAAACGGATGGAAAAAAAACATGCAGATTTGACTTGCGTAGAATGTTTTGGGCTTGTTCACACCATGTGCCGAGACCTGCATTTTTCTAATGTAGGTTTCTGCAAGAACACAAAGGAAACAATTATTTTCCATGTTCTCTGTTCACAGCACAATGTTGATGGCATGTGAATATTTGTTTTCTGTACAGAAGAATGCATACATGTTGCATACATTGATTAGCCATAACATTATCTCCCCACACCATAACCCGAGGCATGGAATCCACTTGACTTCTGAAGATATGCTGTGGCCATCAAGCCATCAGTAGCAGCTCCTTTAAGTCATGTATGTTGCAAGGTAAGAGCCTCCGTGGATCGGACTATTTTTCTAGTAGATGCTCCATTGAATTGAGATCTGGGAATATTGGAGGCAAATCAAGACCTCAAAGATGTCATTGTGTTCCCCAAACCATTCTTGAATTCACCAGACTCGGTCACATTCTTCCATTGGTCTGTGGTGCAGTTCTGATGCTCATATGCCCATTGCAGGCACTTTAGGCTGTGGTTATGGGTTACATGGGCACCCTGACTGGTCTGCAGCTATGCAGCTTCATGCAACTTCATACACCAGTGTTTGTCAACTCCAGTTCTCAAGGCACCCCAACAGGTCATGTTTTCAGGCTTTCCATTATTTTGCACTGGTGATTTGATCAGTTTTACTTCCTTAGTAATTATCACAGTCGTTTCATCTGAGGGGAATCCTGAAAACATGACCTGTTGGGGCGCCTTGAGGACTGGAGTTGAGAAACACAGCCATAAACAACAAACTACAATGCACTGTGCTTTCTGACACCTATTGGAACCATCAATTTGTGCTACAGTAGCTCTTCTATTGGATTGGACTATACGGGCCAGCCTTCATTCCCCACATACATCAATGAGCCTTGGCCGCTCGTGACCCTGTCACTGGTTCGCCAGTTTTCCTTCCCTGGAAGGTGGTGACCACTGCAGACCAGGAACATCCCACAGGAGCTGCAGCTTTAAAGTTGCTCTGACCCAGTCGTCTGTCCATTACAATTTGGCTCTTGTCAAAGTCACTCAAATTCTTATGTTTGGCCATTTTTTCTGCTTTCCACGCATTAACTTCAGGTGCAACATGTTCACTTTCTGCCTACTATATCCCTCTGACTTTCAGATGCCATTATAATGAGATAATCAATGTTTTTCACTTTACATGTCAGTGGTCAGGTCGTCATGGCTGATCGATGTATTCAGGAAAAAAAAAAATACAGTGTTGTAGTGTAAACAGGGCACATAGAAAACAATTATTTCTTTTGTGCCCTTGCAGAGACAAGCAAAGAAAATTGCACATCTTTGCACATGGTGTAAACAAGGCCTTAAAAAGATACAGATTCCCAATATTCTGAGAATGTAATGGAGAAGACTTTCTGCACTTGGGGAAAGGTGGATGAGGCTTAACTGGGAAGAGGAAGGTTCCCGAGTAACACTACTGCGCGTTATGAAATGTTCCAGGATATTTTATGTTATAGGGGCTGCAAGCTGCTATGGTGGTGTTTTAGAGAAATGGATATAAATGAGGTGTTGCAACTTGCAAGATACTTCAAATCAGGTCTCGTTGTTACTGAGCTATGCAAACGGAAGCCCCGGACAACATGGTAGTTTCATACACACAGAGCAATGCCTATTATACTATATAGCTTAAATAAAGAAGAGAAGTTTAATGCCTTTTTTTAAAGTTGGCCTGTTATGAGGAAGCACTCACCCGCTGCCCCCCCCCCCCCCAATAATCTAAGACCTATAAAACGTCATATCCCACCATGCACACCGCTGTTTGGTTGTGCTGACACTCTGAACTGTGGAAGGTAGCAGGTGCTCTATTGTATATCACAGCTTTTTTTGCACTCGATTAACAAGTCCCCAGGATCTGCTCAGCTAAAGAAGAAAGACATTTCAAGGATCTGTGAGGGGCCTGTCAGGCTATTTCTGAACATTTCAAAGATTCACATTAAAGATCGAAAGAAAGATGCACATTTAAAGCAGAACTATAGGCAAACCTTTGTTTATTATTTTGGATAGAGTAAGGGAGGGTTATAACCCGTCAGATTTTTTTTTGTCGTCATCAGTGTCCCATTGTGGAGATTTTTCTTCACTTCCTGTCCAATAGCCAAACAGGAAGTGAGAAGAAATCCCTGCAAATTAAGGGAATTTCTTGGGCCCCCCCAGGTCACCACAACTAGTGTCCCCATGGGAAGATTTCCTCTCTGTAACTTTTCTGGGGACAACCCAAAATTTGGGATTTGCTTTTACTTTCAATAACAGTAAACAGCACAAATAGAGAGGGTGAATCTCCCTAATGGGGGCACAGACAGCAATAAAAACTGGCAGGAGTTCTAATCTCCCTTCACTCTATCTCTATCCAAAACTAAAAGAAAAATAGTTTTGCCTTTAGTTGTACGTTAAGTATTGGTGTCTACTTTAATGATGGAATCGACAGACCTTAACTGGCTGCTTCCCCTGGGTAAAGACATAAAACTTTTAGTTTAAATGCCTAATAGGTTTTCCTAAATGATCCATATCTATGCTTACTCCAGAATATCCCTGGAATAGAGATCCTGTTTGTATTTTTGTTTGCTGACCGCTAAAGAAAAAGTGGCTTGTATAGTTTATTTCGTGTTTTTAATGGTTTTAATGCAAGTTTTTATTTCTTACACTTGAGCTTTTATGAAACCTAAGCTGTTACTGTAGTGTCCAGTTTTTTGCTCTGTGGCACAAATGAGCTCTATTTGAAAACTGTAACTCTATAATCACACTTGTGATGTCATTTTTCTCTGTCCAGAATTTATACATTGCGGTCTCAAAGATCTAGTACGTTGAGAATTCGTGCTAGAAGACAATGTTGCCCCTCCCCTTGAATGGACCGTCACACCCTGACCGTTTCTAGGTATCTGGGTCTTGCTGTAAGGTTAATGTAGGAAATGTCTAAAATAATGTTTTCAGAGATCTGTATAAGAGCATTTTACATGTTGGATTCAAATGTTTTATATTTGTATTTTACATTGAATAAATAAAATGTGCAATTAACATAACCTCTGTCTTTTCTGAAAGTGTTTATCCAACTTGTTTGTATTGGCCGTTCTGGCAGCCCCTGTATTATTATTAAAATATAGGATTTGGGCCTCGTACACACGATAGGTTAACCAGAGGACAGCGGTCTGATGGACCGTTTTCATCGGTCAAAACCGATCGTGTGTGGGCCCCATAGGTTATTTAACCATCGGTTAAAAAAAAGCCAACTTGTTTTAAATTTAACCTATGGATTCCTAACCGATAGGTCAAAACCGATCGTTAGTAGGCACGACCATCAGTTAAAAATCCATGCATGCTCAAAATCAAGTCGACCCATGCTTGGAAGCATTGAACTTCATTTTTTTCAGCACGTCGTTGTGTTTTACGTCACCGCGTTCTGACACGATCGGTTATTTAACCGATGGTGTGTGGGCACGACAGACCATCAGTCAGCTTCATCGGTTAACCTATGACAATGGTCCTTCAGACCGTTCTCATCGGATGGACTGATCGTGTGTACGAGGCTTTACAGTATATAACACCAACAGTTTATGCAGCGCTTTACAATATAAAAGGCAAACAATACAGTTACAATACAATAGGGTTACAAGGGCCCTGCTCAGAAGAGTTTACAAACTAATTGGGTGGGGCAAGTGGTCAAAAGGTTGTAACTGGGGAATAAGCGGATGGAAGTGATAAGAGATTAGTTGAAGGCGTGATAGGCTTCCCTGAATAGGTGAGTTTTCAGGGGTTGCCTAAAGGCAGCCAGAGTAGAAGATAGCTGTACAGATTGAGGTAAAGAGTTCCAGAGGATGAGAGAGGCTCTGGAGAAGTCCTGGAGATGATCATGGGAGGAAGAGACAAAGGAGCTTGAGAGCGGGAGATCTTGAGAGTGGAAAGGACAGTTTGGGTGACATTTGGAGACAAGATTGATGATGTAGCTGGGGGCAGAGTTGTGAATGGCTTTGTATGTTGTTAGTATTTTTGATTCAGTTCGCTTAGTGATCAAAGCCAGTGTAGGGATTGGCAGAGAGAGGTGGCATACACTGAAAGGTTGGTAAGGTAGAGGAGTCTGGCAGCAGCATTCATGATAGACTAAGGAGGGGATAGCCTATAAAGAGGTAAGCCTTTGAGGAGGGAGTTGCAATAGTCAAGGTGGGAGCTAAAAAGAGAGTGAATGAGTAGCTTGGTGGTTTCATTAGTTAAAAAGGGGCACATTTTATACTGCCATCTTATGTACTGACCAGTTACCCAGAGGGACTAAGGTGTCAGAGTGTAATTCCAATAAAAAATATTTCATTGATGAACAGTGAGCTTGGTGTGGAGTGTAGATACCATTGTCGTGTTCCCTATTACACAACGTAAACTTGTCATAAACCTGGTCAATTCAAACTAAGCATACAATGAAAGCAGAGATTACCTTCTCTGAAAAAACACAAGGCATACTGATCAGTAATATGCAGATCCCAACTTTACCTGTAAATGTCAAAGTCAGTTAAACCTTCTCCCACCTCCTGAGCTTCCCTTTTGGTAATACGTTTATTGTGGCATGCTAGTCTCATGTTCAAAGTGAAGAGGTTACTCGCAATACGAAAATTTTCGTACAACATAATACAACGTCAGAAGTGACGTAATGTGTTGAATTGTTTTATATGTATTTCGTTTCTGAGCAGTCTTGGTTTTTTCAGATGAAAACCATACTAACGAAACGAAAATCGGATGCTGAGTTTACGTACAACAAAAATTTTAAAGTTTGCACATCCAGCATTTGTCTGATGAAAAATCGGAAATCGGCTGTCGAAAGCACCATATTAACGATCCGAAAATCGTCAGACAGCTCGTTGTACACATTTTTTCATTGAAGTTACACTCTGGCACCTTAGTCCCTCTGGGTAACTGGTCAGTACATAAGATGACAGTATAAAATATGCCCCTTTTTAACTAATGAAACCACAAAGCTACTCATTCACTCTCTTGTTACCTTTCGCCTTGACTATTTCTACTACCTTCTCATAGGACTACCTCTTCATAGGCTATGCCCTGATCAATCTATCATGAATGCTGCTGCCAGACTCCTATACCTTACCAACCACTCAGTGTCTGCCACCCCTCTCCACCAATCATTACACTGGCTTCCGATCGCCCAGCAATTTAAATTCAAAATACTAACAACATACAAAGCCATTCAGAACTGTGCTCCCAGCTACATCACCAATCGTATCTCCAAATATCACCCAAACCGTCTTTTCCTCTCTCAAGACCTCCTGACCTCAAGCTCCTTTGTCTTTGATTTTCGTATCATGGGTACGGGCCTTAAGACTGCAACTAATGGCTGACCACATTTTATAGACAAATTGTACTGTACGTTAAAGTGCAGGGGTAAAGTCTTCCTTTTTAATTGTACCTACAGGTAAGCCTATAAGGTACTGTAAATATCTCAATAGGCACTGTTTGCACTGTTTAGGAGATATTTACTATATACGCCGACGCCATCGGCACATTCGCTCTCAAGAAACGGCCGCCTGTGCCGTTTCTTCGGGGGCCATGTGCCGTGACCGGCAGCTGCCACGCGCATGCATGGGAGTAACGTAATCACGGCTCTGGCCAATCACAGCGTTAGAGTCTACGCACCCGGAAGAAACTCCAGGGAAAATGTCATCTGTCTCAGTGGTGTGCAGGCGCCACTGGGAGAGCTTTGTTCTAAGGTAAGTATTTCATAAAGAGCTAGTATGCGATGCATACTAGCTCATTATGTCTTTGTCTTACAGGTTTTTTTGTTTTTCCGAGTTTAGAACCTCTTTAAGTGCTCCCACTACCCACTGTAAAAAAACTCACCGTCTGATCGCTCACCCGCTTTTCCCTGGTTTTCCCACTGGAATGTTGTAAAAAAAAAAAAAAAACGTGGTGATCAGATCGGCATTTACACAGGGCTAGGAATTCTCACAACACGATCATGTGACTGTACTCATCCCTAGCGATCGATGCCCAGGCAAGCACCCAGCATTTCATTGTTGGAAAAAGAGAGTCTAATGATCCCTATACCCAGAAGTGATACATTTTGCTTTAGCAGGAGAACAGAGCAGATAGAGAGCAAGTAAAAGCAGTGGGTTGCAGGAAATATGGTGAATCTGTCGCTTCATTCTGCATTTCTGCATACCTGTCAGGCCCACAGAAGTTACATTACAAACCTTCAACACCCAGAAAACTAGTGCTGCAAAAACTAGAAGTGAATGTTCTCAGCAAGAAAACTATATCCTGGATGATTAACTAAACAATGAGTGCCATCCACACAATTCACTCATATTACCCTCTGATGTCTGTATTGTTCACTTGTAATGCATCCCTATGGGATCGCGTCCGTTAGCGGATGGAGCATTTGCTAACGTCCGCGTCCGTCAGGATCCGTTTTTTCGGACGGAAGAAAACCCTATTTTTCTTCCATCCGGCGGAACGGATCGGATGAAGATGGACAGACGGTCCGTCTTCATCCGATTCCCTATAGGGGAGAGCGGAGGAAAGACAGGGTGATCTCTGCACAGTGTGCGGGGACCTCCCTGTCCGCCGACAGCTCAGCGGGGATTACGGAGGATCCCCGCTGAGCCGACGGGCACACACTGGAGCGGACACAAAAACGGTCCGCTCCGTGTGAAAGAGGCCTCAGTGTTGCTGGCTATAGCTAATCGTTCAGGGGGACAAACCCAACAGGCTGGTTGTATACAATTTGATTGATAGATCAACTTCTGTACAACCAGGGTGCCCATACATGGATCAAAATGTATCCGGTCCCTGCTGAACCAGCTGAATTCCGATCCATGTATGGCCGGCTTAAATATTTGCTTATTGTTTACTCCAACTTAACATCTGTTCTATGTGCCTCCAATATTACAGGAAAATAAAGATACCAGCTGCAAGACTGCTATGGTGTTTTCTGAAATACAGAACCCCACCATCCTTTTAGATGTAACCTGAGCAGTAACATCACTATCTTTCGGGCGGCACAGACACCTTATCGGTCAGACTCTCATTTGTTATAACTTTCCAAAAGAAGATAATACAGATAAAAAATAAATAAATAAAATTGCGTTTACATGTAAATTCCTTTTCTTGGAGCACATTAAAGAACACAAGGTTTCTTCTTATTGGACTATGCTGCCTGCTACAGGTAAATGGACATGGGCGATAAAAAGGCAGGCATAACACCTCTCAGTACAGCCTTCGTTTCGGAGCATACAGGAAGAGAGGAAACCCTGAATCCTGTGATGTACTCCATGAAAAGGGTTTTACAGGTACCGTATATACTCGAGTATAAGCCGACCCGATGCACCTAATTTTACCACAAAAAACTGGGAAAACGTATTGCCTCGAGTATAAGCCTAGGGTGTCTATCTGCATGCCTCGCTGTGCCTCACTTTGCCTCACTGTGTCCATGTGCATGCCTCACTGTGCCTATGACTAGACTTACGTAAAGGCTGCATTCACACCTGAGCGTCGGTCGTTCGGTCGTTTTTTTGGGGCGTTTTTTTCTGGCGTTTTGTCGCGCGTATTTGCGCGTTTGCATACAGCGTCGTGCGACGTTTTTGTACTTCGGCGTTTTTTATTTTAGCCAATAGGAAAAATGATCATCTTTTCATCACTTGTTGCTATGTTGGTGGATTTTTTTAATCTTCTGCATGGGCGACAAGTTCTATTTATTAAAGCGACGAAACGCCCGTTGTCGCGCGATACGCTCAATTCGCGCGTTTCCCATTACTTTCTATGGGAAAAAAAGACGCTCAAATATGCCCAAACCGCACGATACGCGCGACAAAAAAAGGTCCGGGACTTGTTTGAGCTTCGCGCGACAGGCGTTTGGGCGTTCAGGTGTGAACAGTCACCATAGGGAATAATGTTAATTCTCCCCTCTGGCGTTTGTGAGCAGTGCGCTTCAGGCGTAAAAACGCCTAGGTGTGAATGGGGCCTTAACGTTATGGGAGTATATAGAAGGGGTGCCCGAATTTGAAAAATCGGTGCTCCCCGGCTGTAGGTTCCCCGGACAACAAACTTTGCACACTTGTAGAAGAAGAGTGGGGCTACATGTGTGCCAAGTTTGGTACCGGGTCCCCAAAGCCTGGGAGATCAGGCGCAAAAAGGCGTCTCGAGTATAAGCCGAGGGGGCATTTTCAGCACCAAAAAAATGTGCTGAAAAACTCGGCTTATACTTGAGTATATATGGTAAACCAAAAACCCTTATTTTTTAATCACACATCACAGGGTTTCTTTATATTCAAGACTACCTGGGGTGTCCCAAACCACTGAACAAGAAAGGTGGGCAACATAATAACAACAAGCCTGAAACCTAAAAACCCCACTATACAGCCACCTCCAGGACTTTCTGCCCAAAACAGGCATCCGCAGAGGCTAAAATATCAACTATGGAAGTGTGAATAGAAGACCAGGTAACAGCAGCCTTAGAAAACTTGAATGGCTGAATCGCCCAAGAAGCACTGACACAGAGGGGATGATAGCAGAGGAGGTGACCAGAGTGGCATTCGCCAGGGCACTGTTCCAGGCGAGAAAGCTCATTTTCCTTCACTGGAAGTCGAGGGAACCCCCTTCAACCAAGACATGGGTACAACATGTGGGTAGAACACTCTTAATGGAAAAGACACTTTAAATAGAAAGGGCCTTGACTGGAAAAGACGGAACCTTGTCTTTGAGATAGGTCTGAGAAATGAGTTGTCAACTCCACTGAAAAACAGGGGATCAGAAAGCAGCCTGTCCATTCTAAAGTCCCTTCAGGGCGGACAACAAGGAATCAGAAACTAAGCCCACACAGTGCAAACCATAACCGAGGAATGAAGAGCCTTTTCTTTAGGGTGTGTGGGGTTAGGACAAAAACATAGTAACACAATGTTCTGGTTTAGGTGGAAAGAAGACACCACCTTAGGCAAAAAAGAAGGCAGAGGTCGCAACACTACCTTATATCAGTGCAGTGAAGGACCAGAAAAAGTTCTTTACAAGAGAGTACATCCAGCTCCAAGACCATACAAGCTGAGGTAATATCAATCTAAAAGACCACCTTGCTCATAAGACATGCCAAAGAATTAAACAAAGCATTCTGTAAAACTGACAAGACCAAAAAGTAATGCCGCATACACACGACCATTTTTAATGGTCTAGAAAAAACAATTTTTTTCAACCCGATAATTGTTAAGCCAGCATTGCCTACACACGATCGTGAAAAAAAAAATGCTCTAGCAAAGCGCGGTGACGTACAACGGCACTATAAAGGGGAAGTACCATTCGGATGGCGCCACCCTTAGGGGGCTGCTTTTGCTCATTTTGTGTTAGTAAAACTTTGGTGAGAGACGATTCGCGCATTTCAATCTGTCACAGCGTGATAAATGTGCTATCTCCATTACGAACACTAGTTTTACCAGAAAGAGCGCTCCCGTCTCATAACTTGCTTCTGAGCAGGCGCGTTATTTTCAGGTCGTTAAAGCCCACACACGACCATTTTTTACGTTAAAAACTACACAAAACTTTAGAGCATGTTCTACATTTTTAATGCCCATTTTTAACGTCGCGAAAAATGCTCTGGAGCCCACACACGATCGTTTTTAATAACATTAAAAAAGAAAACATTTTTCACATAGCGAAAAACGGTCGTGTTTACGCGGCATAAGGTCCTATAAGGACACCGGAGACAAGATGGAGACAGAACATAGGTCTTCACCAAACAATGAGATGCAAAAAGAATCTAAACCAGAATAGACAACAGGCGAATCTGACCCTTGATAGTACTTACCGCCAGGAACAATTTCAGACCAGGCTTGAGAAAGATCAAAATTTACCCCATGACATACCTTTGAGGATGACATTTTTGAACCTCACACCTGGTAAAATAAGCCTTTAAAGTGTGGTGTTACATCTTTCCTGGAGGTCAACATCCTTGCTCTGAGCAGGCTAAGAATAGAGGGGTCAGAAACACCACTGAAAAACAAAAAATATTCTCCCTAGACAACACACAATTTGTAAATACAGTTGTGCTCATAAGTTTACATACCCTTGCAGAATTTATGATTTCTTGGCCATTTTTCAGAGAATAAGAATGATAACACAAAGACGTTTCTTTGCCTCATGGTTAGTGTTTGGCTGAAGCCATTTATTAGCAATCAACTGTGTTTACTCTTTAAGTCATAATGACATCAGAAACTACCCAAATTACCCTGATCAAAAGTTTGCACACCCTGGTGATTTTGGCCTGATAACATGCACACAAGTTGACACAAAGGGGTTTGAATGGCTATTAGAGGTAATCATCCTCACCTGTGATCTGTTCGCTTGTAATTAGTGTGTGTGAATAAAAGATCAATGAGTTTCTGGACTCCTGACAGACCCTTGCATCGTTGATCGATTGAAACCGGACAAAAGACCGTCATAAGGAGGAGCTTTCTTACAGGGGCACTCACTAGTTTAGGCTGTAGGGCGATCAGATAGCCAAATCTTCACACATTAAAGCAGGCTTGCCCCCAAGGGGCATTCATGGACATGTAGGAAACCATAAACAGCATCAGTATCAGATACCAGGTACTGCCCACCAGCAACCTTACAGACCATCCCTGATCTTCTCTGCAGGGTCTGGGAGAGAGAATTTCAAAAGGCACATCTATTACTTAAAGAGGATCTTCAGCTTGTTTAAAAAATAAATAAAAAAGGGTAAGTGTCCTTTTATTAACCACTTCAATACCAGGCTTTTATACACACCTCAATACCGGGCCTATTCTGGCACTTCTCTCCTACATGTACAAATCATCATTCTTTTGCTAGAAAATTATGCAGAACATTAAAAACATTATATATGTTTTTTTAGCAGACACCCTAGGCAATAAAATGGTCTCAATGCAATGTTTTATCTTGCACAGTATTTGCGCAATCATTTTTCAAACGCCTTTTTTTTGGAAAAAAATTGTTTCATGAATTAAAAAAATAGTAAAACAGTAAAGTTAGCCCATTTTTTTTGTAAAATATGAAAGATTATGTTACACCGAGTAAATAGATACCTAACATGTCACGCTTTAAAATTGCGCACATTCATGGAATGGCGCCAAATTTCGGTACTTAAAAATCTCCATAGGCAACGCTTTTTTTACAGGTTACCAGTTTAGATTTACAGAGGAGATCTAGTGCTAGAATTGTTGCTGGCACTCTAACGCATGTGGCGATACCTCACATATATGGTTTAAACTGCGTTTGCATATTCCGGCGGGACTTACGTGTGGGTTCGCTTCTGCGTGCGAGCTACCGGGGAAAGGGGCGTTTTAATTTTATTTTTTATTGTTTTTTTTTTTTACTTATTCATTAATTTTTTTACACTTTTTTTTTTTAATCACTTTTATTCCTATTACAAGTATCCCTTGTAATAGGAAATGTGTGTGGCAGGTCCTCTTTATGGAGAGATGCGGGGTCAATAAGACCCCACATCTCTCCTCCAGGCTGGAAAGCATGAGATCGTTGAAAAAAAATTCACCGATCTCATGATCAGTGTTGCTCACTAGCCGCAATCGCGGCTTTGTTTACTTACGGGTACCCGGGAGTGACGTCCTCACATTGCGCCCGGGCCTCAGACGGTCATAGAGTTAACTGGTGATCATCTGGTCACCAGTCATCTCTATGCTTCCTGCCTGCGCCAGACGATTCCTTCTCCGGGCCCCCGATTGCAGGCGAGAGGCACCGGATAGCGGCGGGAGGGGGGGGGGGATGTCCCCTCCCGCCGCCTATAAGAACGATCAAACGACGGAACCGCCGCTATGATCATTCTTATGGTGCGCAGGATCGCCGGCTGAAGACATGGATATCTGAATGATGCCTCTAGCTGCAGGCATCATTCAGATATCCCCCCGCAAAGCCCAGGACGTCATATGACGTCCACCCAGGATGGGAGATCCCATCTGTGGACGTCATATGACGATGGGCCGGTATTGAAGTGGTTAAAAGTATTTTTTAATAAAAAGGACACTTACCTGTTCAAGGATCCAGGGCTCATTCCTCCTGTGAATGGTCCCGCAGCCTCCTGGGACCTGTAACGTGTCCATTTCCAGTTGATAATCATTCAAAAGGAAGTTCTTTAAACAAAATTTACAGAAGTCATTAGGTTGTAAAGATTAATTTTGTTTACAGTATGGGTGCTTCTTTGATATATACTGTAGGTAACATGAAAATATCAGAGTTTCATTAATACATTTTTCACCCTAGATAAGGGGATTTTTAGCACCAGAGTTAATAAACATTTAAGGAAATACCTATGTTACAATTCTCCATATTCCTGTAAGAATAGAAAGTACAGAAGCATTACCTATCGTCAATAGTGTACTATGGGCACAACATGTCCTTTGTTCATTAAAAGCAATTCTACCGGTGTTCATCCTGTAAAGCTCTCTGTTGCCTACACCTGCCACACACCATTAAAGCTTTTGTGTGCGTCAGAACTGCTTCTCTCCCATGCAAGTCAACGGGAATGAAAATGCAGCTTGATATCGGTCAATACAGCTTAAAAGCAGATCAGATTCCCCTATCAGTTAATTCTCAATAATCTCAGAAACGTCTGATGATTAATGAAAGTGGAATGAACCTGATAGCAAGCTGAATTTTTCCATCAAAACAAGTCCAAGCCTGTTGACATAGGCCTTATATCTGGTGTTTTGCCAGGCACTTTCACTCTACTCTGAAATATTCAATGAGGGCACTGCCCCCTCCAAAGTGTCTTGAGCACATAAGAACCGACACTTTCAGTCTGAAGTATACAGCATCTCACAAAAGTGAGTACACCCCTCACATTTTTATAAATATTTTTTTTTTTTTTTCGGTTTTAAATAAATTTATTGAAAAGCAGTGCAGTACATTTCAAGGGCCACCAGAACAGACTGGGGCTAAATGATATACATACAATTCAAAATCAAAATCAGACAATCGGCTTAGATCAGAAACATTACTCTACATAAAACAGGGTATTCTTCTACACTTTTAAAAAGTTGTCACATGGAAAAGAATAAAGATAAAAGAAACAAAAGCACTCAATACTGACAGCATTCCCGGCACCCTCAATGGGGTCACACTGTGCCTAGGAATCAGTGAAAACATTAAGCTCATAGAATGTGCTTATAAAGGCGAGGATGCACCCCTAGCCCCGGAATGACTGAGGTGTCCTGGGCCGTGGGGCAACCTCGGAGTAGGGAAAACCCCAACTCATTACCCTGTCTCGGCGAGGACCGGAGACTCCAGAAGAAAAAAAAAAATAAGAAGAAGACCGTCATCTCCCGCGGTCGCATCACCGTATTGAAGAAAAAAACAAAGCAAGAAATCTCTAATGTAATTAAAAAAGATGAAACTGACTGCTTATACTTCAAATTTATATGAAGAAAAAGTAGGAAAAATTTAAATAAAAACAAAGAGGGAAGAAAGAGACAGAAATAGAAAGAGAAAGAGAGAGAATATAGATTGATGTTGCCAACTACAGACTGTGTAAATTAGTCCACGGTTTCCAATACTAAAAAGTAAAGAAGAACCTGGAAAGAATTAAAGACAAATCTTCACGCCTCCCTTCGTCTTTATATAATGGAAATGCCTACATATCTAGCCCAGGGTTCCCATACTGCCTCAAAGGTTTGACATGAATTATGTATCAAACTGACCATTTTCTCCTGGTGCATTATCCAGGAGATTTTCCTCTTGGCCAGTTGGACTGAAGCTGAAGGTTGTTTCCAGGCTCCGGCCAACGTAATTTTAGCACCTGTAAGCATGAAGGCTATTAATTTTTGAGTATTTTTAGAGGTCTGTGGAACTCTGGCCCCTAGTAAAGCTATTTGTGGAGATTTTTCAGCCGGCATACCGGTCACCTTCCTGATGAGAGAGAAGATTTTGTTCCAAAAACCCCTGATTTTAGGGCACTCCCACCAGATATGCAACATGGAACCCTGGGCTTGACAGTTTCGAAAGCATAATGGGGATGTAGATGGGAACATTGCTGCCAATCTACAGGAGACCAAGTACCACCTCATGAAAACCTTAAGGTTAGCTTCTATCAAGGAAATGTTGATGAGACCTTTAGAGGCTCTTGTCCCTACCTTTTGCCACTCCTCCAAGCCCCAGGTCATCTGCAGATCTCTCTCCCACGCCTCCATGTAAGAGAATTTAGATGCAGGCTCTGAAAGTGAGTTATATATGATGGAAATGCCACCTCTTTGTTCCGTTGTTTGAATGCACCATCGCTCGTAATGAGTGAAATCAGGGGGGTGTGGCTTAATTTTCCATATTGAAGAGATGAATTGGGATATCCGGGAGTGCCTATCCCTTTCAGAGTCTGGCATCCCTAATGTACCCATACAATGACCCAATGTGATTGGGCCTGATGAAGAAAGAAAGTGTCCAATCCTATAGAGTCCCTTATCCATCCACCAATGGAAAATTTTAGTGTCCATATTCGGGTTGAATTGGGGAATTTGAAAGAGGTTAGCTAACGGTCGCATATTGGAGATTAAAGCAGGGGAATTCTGTAGGTCACCCCAAAGCTTAAAGGCCTGAGATAGTGTCGGAGACAATATAGCAGGTCTTAATTTTTGTGGGCACCAGAGTAGGTAATCTAATGGACGGTTAGGAATAGCCCGACCCTCCATCTCTATCCAATCAGGTTTTTCTCTCCCAGAATAGACAGACGATAATTGGGCCAACCTAGCTGCCTGATAGTACCGAAATAGATGAGGAAGACCTAGACCCCCTTTGGTAGTGGGACTAAATAGTACATTTTGGGTTAGCCTGTATCCTTTACCTCCCCAAATAAATGTAATCACTTTGCCCTGGAATTTTTTAATTTGGTCCTTTTTTATAGCAATTGGAAGGGACCTAAACAAATAAAGTAGTCTAGGTAGGAGTGTCATTTTGACAGAATTGATTCGTCCTAACCAGGAGATTTTATGAGTAGCCCATGTTTGTAGGTCAGTTTCAAGTTTGCGAAACATGGGAGGGAAATTAGCTTGATAAAGGTTTTCAAATTTATTAGTTAGATTTATCCCAAGGTAACGAATAGAAGATTCAGCCCACTGGAATTTGAACAAAGTCTTCAGTTGTTCTACAATTGTAGGTTGCAGAGTTATGTTCAAAGCTTGTGATTTTTTCATATTAACCCTCAAACCCAAGACATGTCCGAATGATTCAAGCACCTTGCAAATGGCGGGTAAAGAGGTCCCCGGGGAGGCAACAAAAAGAAGAACATCGTCTGCAAACAAAGCACACTTATGGGTTTGCTGTCCGCAACAGACCCCAATAATATCTTGATTGGATCTGATGGCGATAGCCAAGGTTTCTATCGCTATGGCAAAGATCAATGGAGACAGGGGGCATCCCTGTCTGGTGCCTCTGGTGATCTTAATAGGGTCTGAGTAATACCTCTGCAACTTGACCTTTGCCTGTGGTCCAGAATATAAGGAATGCAGTAGCCCCAGGAAGCACTTCCCAAACCCCCATCGTTTTAGAACCTCAAAAAGATATGGCCATGAAATAGAATCGAAGGCTTTTTGAAGGTCCAGTGACAGGAGAAAACCTTCCCGGGATGGACCCCCATCCCACCTTGACTGTAATACCGAAATAATATCAATTGCCCTCCTGATTTGATCTGGGCCCTGTCTCCCTGGCATAAAACCTACTTGGTCTTTATGAATATAATGGGTAATAAATGAATTCATTCTGTTACCTAAAATTTTTGTGAGAATTTTAAGATCATTATTGATCAAGGAGATGGGCCTGTAGTTTTCTACCTGTTCCGTATCCTTGTCGGGTTTGGGGATAACCGATATGAAGGCCTCGTTCAAATGAGGATGTAGGGCTTCTCCCGTTCTTTTGGAGTTGAAAAATTTTGTGAGGTATGGAGCTAGTGCCTCCGCGAAAGTTTTATAGTACAGGGTCGAAAAGCCATCTGGCCCTGGTGCTGATCCCCCTTCAAATTTTTGATTACTTCCAAGATTTCCTTCGTGGAAATGGGGTCTTCCATGAGATCAACATGACTCGTGTGGAGGTGAGGAATGGGTAATTTGTCAATATAGGAGCGAATCTCAGAAGTAGATAGGAGTCATCAGACCGGTACAATGTAGAATAGAATCCCTGGAAAGCTTTTAGTATGCGTTCAGGGTTAAGGGTTGTAGTCCCATCCTGAGTTTTAATTTTTGGGAGAGAGAATGTGCGGTGAGTCGGTGACAGTTTGGTGGCTAGCATAGTGCTCATTCTGTCCTTATGTTGATAGAATTTCGCTCCATTCCAATCCAGGGACCTTTCGGCTTTTACAGTGAGAGCTAAGTTTAGGGAAAGTCTGGCAGCATCCAGCTGAGAAGTCTGGACTCTAGTTTGATCTTTCTTATGCCGTTTACATAAGTCTATAAAATCCTTTTCTAACTTTTCGACTTCCGAGGCTTTGTCCTTTTTTAATTTAGAAGCTATTTGAATCAGCTTACCTCGGATCGTGGCCTTGTGTGCAGCCCACAAGGTCTCCGCTGAGATCCCTTCAACATCATTAATGCTAAAATATTCCTGCAAAGCCTTTTCAATCTCCAAGATGGCAAAAGGATTTTTTAGAAGGGTTTCGTTAAGCTTCCAAGGGGAGTGACGATAATCGCCCATTCGGCCTCTTAGGGAGCAGATTACCATAGAGTGATCCGAAAGAACTGTATCTTTTATTTGTGCTTTGTTGACCAGAGGGACATGTCTTGAGGAAACAAGAATGTGGTCTATCCTAGAGTAAGACCGGTGTGGGTTTGAGAAGTGCGTATAATCTTTTTTGGAAGGATTAAGTTCCCTCCAAATGTCCACTAGACTTTGTTGAAATACCAACTTTGCAATTTGCGAGCTAACTCTGGTGGGATGGGTCAGTTGTGATGTCAGTGGTCTAGACTTGTCAAGGCTTTGATCGAACGCCACATTGGAGTCCCCCCCAAATATAACTATCCCCTCCAAGAGTGTTTCTAAGGCATTAAACATAGATTGAAAAAATTTAAGTTGGCCTCTATTTGGAGAGTAGTATGATACAAAAGAAAAGAGTTGTTCATCTATCCACCCCTTTACCATAATAAATCGACCGTCTGGATCCCTGTGAACCAAAAGCGATTTAAACTTGCAAGACTTGGCAAAAAGAACTGCAACCCCTCTAGTCTTATCTTCTGCATTTGCTAGGAAGAATTGTGGATAATGAGAGTGAATGAATGATGGGGAATAACTTGTGGGGAAATTGGTTTCTTGTAGGAGGACTACTTCCAGTTTTTGGGAACGATAGGATTGGAACACTTTCTTCCTCTTTAGACCCTGGACGATGTGGGAAACCACTCTAAGAAGCGGTGGAGGGTTTGAGTCACGTGGCATAGCCATTATAGAATAGGAACATATTGTGGTTACATGAACTTACCCCAGAGGATGGGAGGAGTGGGATATGAGAATGAGTGTCACACGCTGGATCGGGACCCAGAGGAAGGCAAAAGAGAGGCTGTGTCTGTAGTCTGGCAACTAAAGAAGAGAGATTAGAAGAGCAGAAAAAAAGGAAAAAAATACATATATCATAGCAAGATAATTTAAACCGGCAAAAATGGGGGGTAAAAGTTCCCACCCCATTCCCGCCAAACAAAACATTCACGTAGCCCTTGCTAGGGGCCACTGGACCAACTCCCATCGGCTGATAATTCACAGCCGGGGGTTGATCGTGGGCGCAAGGCGTCTGCCCCGGCCATAGCCATCCCTGAGAGGATTAAAGCTAAACAAGCATTAATGAGATATAATACCTAGAAAAACAATAAAGAAAACTATAACATTCTATAAATATAGAACAAGGGCAGCCGAAGCCCATATGTCAAAAATGGAACCATTTTAGAAAATAAAAAATAAAAATATGCAATGCAAAAAATCTAAAATCTTATCATTACTTGGGGACCATGGCTGAACATAGAACACCTAAGCGGACCTAAAATAGGTGAGGGGATTATCTAAAAGCTCCAAGGGATTCTGGCTTGAGGTCTGACCCTCTAAACTGGAGAGGATCTTGACGTGGAATGTTGGAGTCTATTGACCAAATAGCAAACAATAGGATATTGAATAAACGATCCTGAGAAGAAAAAAAAAAAAAAAGATAAAAAGGGAGGACAAAATAAAATGTTTGGGTTGAATTGGGACCGCATGGTCCTGAGATCTCCAAGAAACTGCGGGGAGAACCCGAAGTGAGTTACCCTAGGTATGACATCCTAAGTAACAAGAAAAAAAGGGAAAAAGGATCCATTATTGTGAATAGTTCAGGTTGCGGCCCAGTCCTTTATGCGCCTGCTTTTGTTGGATTTCCAAGGCGGTGAGATTGTGCTTGTGGGTGTGGGTCGTTTAGATGATCCTGCTTGTGGGTTAGAGGTATCCATTGCTGGGTCCAATGTCAGGAGTTTCAGGGATAATAGAATTTTCTCCCCCTCTGGAAGGGATGTGAAGGAGTATGTTTTTCCTTTAAGTGAAAATTTCAGAGCAAAAGGGAAAGCCCACCAGTACTTGATTTCCTTTTGTGTCAGGATAGTAAGCAGAGGTTTAAGGGCTCTGCGCCTTTGAATTGTTAAAGGGGAGATGTCTGCGAATATTTGGATATTAAATCCTTGAAACGAAATGGAGGGTTGTTGGCGTGAAGCTTTCATAACTTCCTCTTTTATTGCATAGTAATGCGGTTTAACCACAATGTCTCTAGGAGAGCCGTCCTTCCTGAGAGGACCCAGGGACCTGTGAGCTCTGTCCAGTTCTAATTTGTGAGAGCTTATTGATGGTATTAGGGTCTTAATGAGGTCTTGTACTGCTGCAGGTACATCCAAAATGGATTCTGGGATACCCCGAACCCTAAAATTCTCTCTCCTTGAACGGTTTTCAAGGTCATCAATTCTATTCATAGCAGTATCCAATTGCTCCTGTATAGCCTGTATGTGGTCAGTATTCTGGTTGGCCCTGGAAACAGTGATGTCTAATTTTTGTTCTATTATTTCCATTCTGGATCCTAGATTCTGGAAGTCGGATCTAATATCAGTGGTGATTTTATTGGCAGTATGAGCCAGACCCTTCTCCAACAGTTCAGACAATTTTAAGAAAAGTTCCCCTGCATTTTGGGGTATAGTGAATTCAGGGCTTCCTGAGGTGAAAATAGCGCCAGTGTGAGCTGGGGCTGTTCCCATGGGAGAGATAGGGTGCTGCATTAATGGATTCTCTGACTGAGATTCTGAGGTAGCTTGTGAGAGGGACATGAGGAGAGGAGTGCTGTGAGAAACCATGGCAGCGTAGGAGACTGGGTTCTGTATGACAGCTTGTCTGCTGTCTGTCTCACCTCCAGCTCTGGCGTCTTGTACCTGAGGTGCGGTCGCCATTTTGGATTGGACCGGCGTCTCCTCCGTCGAAAAACGGGTCCCCTGGTCCTCTCGGACCGAGCTATCTTGCATGGGCGTGTAGCTGAGATTCCCCCACGTTGTCAGCCTGAATTTGGGCTGTCGGCTGCCGTGTGTCCGGTGCTAGGGCGGCGAAATGACCGGGTCAGTGCGGAGCTCCCGGCTCAAGCAGCCATCACGGGTGCCTCCGCGCATGCGCCTCTTTTGTAAATATTTTATGATATCTTTTCATGTGACAACACTGAAGAAATGACACTTTGCTACAATGTAAAGTAGTGAGTGTACAGCTTGTATAACAGTGTACATTTTCTGCCCCCTCAAAATAACTCAACACACAGCCATTAATGTCTAAATTGCTGGCAACAAAAGTGAGTACACCCCTAAGTGAAAATGTCCAAATTGGGTCCAAGATGTCAATATTTTGTTTGGGCACCATTATTTTCCAGCACTGCCTTAACCCTCTTGGGCATGGAGTTGACCAGAGCTTCAAGCGGTTGCCACTGGAGTCCTCATCCACTCCTCAATGATGACATCACGGAGCTGGTGGATGTTAGATACCTTGCGCTCCTCCACCTTCCATTAGCGATAATTAGACCTTTAGTAGCAGTTGCCTGAACCACTCTTTCCACAAATGGGACCGGGGGAAACAAAACAGAAGAAGAAAACTTGGCATATAAGCCATTTCGCAGCTGCAAAAATTTGTAGAACCATCTAGGGTTCAAAGAAAATTCCCTTACCAAGTGATCAAAAGATTTAGGTACGCCCCTCTCATAAAGTTGAGAATACCCGCTCGTTCCCATCGCTGAAAGCCCTGGAGGGTCAATATCTCAGGCAGCCCGTCATTGCCCCAATAGGGGTATATTTAGGTAGGGAAGAAACCCCCAATATCTTTTTAACAGATTCCCACACCTTGTATATACCAGGGTGGGTATATTAGAAAAGGAGGAGCAGCCCGATGCCCCCTCTAGGGCTAATAGCGACTGGCGTCCTTGGTAACCAAAAGAGACTAAGCGAAATGAAGGAGCAATTGAGGCCTCCGATTCCCACTGTACTAGATGCTGCAATTGAGCAACAAGAAAATAAATAACCCCCAGCCTCCTTTGGATATTGTAGGATATCTAGTTTGATACAGGGGTCTTATTGCCTCAAATCAAATTTCTAAATATCCTATTAATCTTAATAAAGTTCTTTAGAAGGATCCAAACTGGGGAATTATGTAAAAAATAAAAAAAAATTGGCATGCAGACCATCTTAATTAAATTTATACGGCCTATTAGTTTACACCAAACTCTACTTTGAAGTTGAAATTTTGTCAATAATGGAGAAATATTATATGCTACATATGACAGAGGGCATGCGGTCACAATAACTTCCAGATATTTTAAAGAGGAAACAATTAGAAGTTGTGGGCACATTGATGGGAAATCCTTTGGGAGTGAATACAGCGGCAGAAGCACAGACTTTTTCCAATTAATAGCAAAACTCATCCATAACCGCTGGCACAGAGGACCAAAAATTTCATTAAAATAAATAAGATTGTCAGCAAATAATGCTACCTTTTCCTCCTTATTTCCTCTTACCAGACCCATTACTTCTCAAGCCGTCGGAAGAAGGGATGGCAATGGCAAAAAGGAGAGGTGACAAAGGGCACCCCTGCCTTGTGCCACAAAATAAAATAAAAGAGGACGATTGCTCGCCATTAACCCTAATCGAAGCCCTAGGCTAGAATATAATAATTGGACCCATTGACAGAATATACCCCCCATACCAAATTTTTCCAGAACGGCCCATAAATAGGGCCACTCTACACTGTCAAATGCCTTGGTGGCATCCAGTGCCAAAAAAGGCCCGATCCCTTTTATTAACTGCCTGCCAACCAGCCGCCGTCATTATACTGTGGCAGGTCGGCACAAACCCGCGAGCCATTGCAGCTGTACGTCGGCTCCTTTAAGTGGGATAACAGGCACGTGCCCGCTGCATCGCGGGGGTGCCGATGCTCGTGAACAGCGTTTGTGTGCACGAGAGGCAGAACAGGGACTTGTGTACGTAAACACACAAATCCCTGTTCTGTTCGGAATGACAGATCGTGAGTTCCTAATAGCTAGGAACCACGATCTGTCATTTCCTCTAGGTCAGTCCCCTCCCCCACAGTTAGAAACACACCTAGGGAACACAATTAACCCCTTGATCGTCCCCCTAGTGTTAACTCCTTCCCTGCCAGTGACATGTACACAGTAAACCCTGCATTTGTATAGCACTGATCGCTGTATAAATGACAATGGTCCCCAAAAATTTGTCAAAAGTGTTCGATGTGTCCGCCATAATGTTGCATTATCTATCCCCTATTTTGTAGCCGCTATCACATTTGCGCAAACCAATCAATATACGCTTATTGCTATTTTTATTACCAAAAATACGTATCGGCCTAAACTGAAAAAAAAAATTGCTTTATAAAAAAAAAAAAGTGCCAAATAGCAAGAAATGGCCTGGTCATTCAGAAGCCAATTCTTCCGGGGCTGAAGTGGTTAAAATAAGCTTGCCTAATATTAACAGCTGTTGACATATTGGGAATAAAGCCAGCTTGATCAGGATGAATAATAATATGTGTTATCATCCTTTTCAATCTATTGGCTAAGACCTTAGCTAGTATCTTCACATCTGTGGACAATAAGGTAATAGGCCGATATAATTCAGGAAAAAGTGGATCTTTATCTTTTTTCAGGATAACCAAAGTCGCGGCTTTGGGCATTGATTCATGTCCTTAGTCTGCTTGTCTTCAGCAAACTGTTTGCAGGCTTTCTTGTGCATCATCATTAGAAGAGGCTTCCTTCTGGGACGACAGCCATGCAGACCACTTTGATGCAGTGTGCGGCGTATGGTCTGAGCACTGACAGACTGACCTCCCACCCCCTCAACCTCTGCAGCAATGCTGGCAGCACTCATACGTCTACTTCCCAAAGACAACCTCTGGATATGACTCTGAGCACGTGCACGCAACTGCTTTGGTTGACCATGGCGAGGCCTGTTCTGAGGATAACCTGTCCTGTTAACCATCTTTATGTAGAGCAACAATTCTTTTGTTCAGATCCTCAGAGAGTTCTTTCCCATGAGGTTCAATGTTGAACTTCCAGTGACCAGTATGAGAGAGTGAGGGAAAAAACACCAAATTTAACACACTTGCTCCCCATTCACACCTGAGACCTTGTAAAACTAGCGAGTCACATGACACCAGGGAGGGAAAATGGCTAATTGGGCCCAATTTGGACATTTTCACTGTTGTTGCCAGCTGTTTAGACATTAATGGCTGTGTGTTGAGTTATTTTGAGCGGACAACAAATCTACACTGTTATACAAGCTGTACACTCACTACTTTACATTGTATCAAAGTGTAATTTCTTCAGTGTTGTCACATAAAAAGATATAATAAAATATTTACAAAAATGTGAGGGGTGTACTCACTTTTGTGAGATACTGTACATCACTCTGCTGTCTCTAGCACCTGTCCGAGGACACTAGATCCAATATATTTTCTATCATTTTACTTGCCAAGTGCTGAAAGCATACACTTCGAATGGTACATGTCACAAAATGTTAAGAAACACCAGAAAATCTGAGTGACTTTGTAGTCTTGTCTATTTTTTTTACAAATACCAAAATGTTTCAGCTTTCAGAGTCAACGAACATCTATGCACACGTGGTAAAAAAAAAATATTACAATGAATCCTATTTAAACTTTCCAATATATTTAATTTTTATATAGGAAGTAGCAAAAACTATACATAAATACAAGCTTTTTGAGAAAAGGTTACTGTAACCCAGGCGGTCATATTGTTAGAACACTCTCATCGCTTAGTCTCTCAGTCTCTTCTTCACTCCTTTCCAAATAACAGGCTTACTAGCCGTGGCGGCTTCTACTTCATCACCTTCAGTTTCCTCATCAGAGTGGGACTCTGCTTTGCCATCATTTGCCTCCTCAGTGTTATCTTCCTCATCAGTCTCCTCCTCGTCCTCCTCATCATCATCCTCATCCTCCAACACCCTATGAAAAGAAACAACTGTGGTCTATAGTCCAAGACAATGCACTGCCTACATTCAAATAGCACAGCTAACTGCAAACTCTGTCATTGAGATTTGAAGATCTCTACAGACAATAATGATCTTTAATCTTTCATAACAATGGATCATTGCTGTGTGGATGCTCAGACCAAATATAGCAGTCAAAATATGTGCCGATTAACTTGGGGATAACAAATTTCCCTGCCTAAATACATTTTATAATTTTGTTAGAGCTTTTATTTGGTATATAGGTTTAAAAATTACCCTGCTCAGTTGTTTTACCCTGACAAATGGACAACAATTTTTTTTGAACAATGTAATTGTATCTGACAGTTACGATATTAAATACAGGCACACTACCATCTTCAGGCTGCAATGGCATTTGAAAGCTGGAGTGATCTGTAAGGCCTCGTACACACGATAGGTTAAACAGAGGACAACGGTCTGATGGACCGTTTTCATCAGTCAAAACCGATCGTGTGTGGGCCCCATAGGTTATTTAACCATCGGTTAAAAAAAAGCCAACTTGCTTTAAATTTAACCGATGGATTCCTAACCGATAGGTCAAAACCGATCGTTAGTAGGCACAACCATCGGTTAAAAATCCACGCATGCTCAGAATCAAGTCGACGCATACTTGGAAGCATTGCACTTCGTTTTTATCAGCACGTCGTCGTGTTTTACGTCACTGTGTTCTGACACAATCGTTTTTTTAACCGATGGTGTGTAGGCACGACTGACCATCAGTCAGCTTCATCGGTTAACCGATGAAAATGGTCCATCAGACCGTTCTCATCGAATGGACTGATCGTGTGTACGTGGCTTTAGTAAAGAAACTTCCAGCTTGGGCAGGGAAGACATCATTGCTAGAATAGAAAACAGAATATAGTCCTGGTGGTCATCAAAGACTGGCACCTCTTTTCAGTGGGTTTATTCTTTAGGGCTTGTTCACGCTTGACTAAATTTCTAGCGCTTAACAAACGCTCCTTAAACATTAGTATGGGCGTCAGACTGGCGTTTTACAAGCGTTAATTTACGAGTTAAAAATGCTTCCCAAATGCCCTATGGGCAGTTTTGAAGCGTTTGATGAGCGTTAAGGGGTGTTAAAACCGCTCAACAAATGCCTATTCCATTACAGGAAATAAACCAATCTTAATGTCCCGCTGATAGAGAATTTGCGAAGCGGTACCATAGACTTGAATGGGAGGCGTTGAAAGGCTTCAAACACCTCCTGACTCGGCACGCGGCTTCAATTTTGAAGTGACTCAATGCTAGCGCTTCATGTTTCAATAGTGTGAACTGCACTGTGTGCTGGCCACTGGAACATTTGCGTAGGCATTTGAGGGATGTTTTTAAATGCCTCTGAAACACCTGCTTTAAATGCCAGTGTGAACTCCACCTTAGAACAGGGATATGCAATTAGCGGACCTCCAGCTGTTGCAGGACTACAAGTCCCATGATGCATAGCAAGACTCTGACAGCCACAAGCATGTCACCCAGAGGCAGAGGCATGATGAGACTTGCAGTTTTGCAACAGTTGGAGGTCCGCTAATTGTATATCCCTGCCTTAGCATCACCATGATTGGATGTCATGATGTGAGCCATGTCCGCACACTGTGTGAACCCAGCCTAAGCTGTTGCCCTGGAATTCACCACTAGATTTGTTACCATAGCAGTAGAAATATCATTAGTTGCAGCAGCTTCTGTTACATTTTTCACATTTCATAAAACAAAATAATGCAGTGTCAGCAGGTCACCGCCTTTGTTCTGTCCGGGACATTTAGCACAACATTTCAAAATGACAACATCATGAATTTATTTTGAATTACACTAACAATAAAAGCCATCGCCACAAACAAGTGATCTTTTAATTTTGTGCTTTGATGTGTAATGCAGTTAGGGCCTTGTGGGAGAGATCAGAAACATGAGGCTGCAGCAGAGAAATCAGCAGGAGATAGAGAATGTCATTACCGTCCCGAGCAGATGACTCTGTTTAGGTTGGAAAATTCTCGTCCAGATTCAACATCAAATGGATCTGAAAGACGGAACAGACACAGCAATAAACGATTGTACAAAACATCCTACTAGTACAGGATTATTGCTATTGCCTACAAGAAATGCCAAATACAATCTTTTATGAAAGCAATATGCAAATTCCAGTAATAAATGGAGCCCAGGCTGCAGACATGTAGGACTGGGGAGATTTTAATGAGGTTGTGCAATTCTGTGCAGGTTACAGGTGAAAATCTCTGGGGAGCTCTTCAGGTTATTATAACCTGTGAGAATTATATTTAGCATGGGGTAGGGCATCGGCTACGGATAGTACACTAAATGCTCTAGATTATTGCATGGTGAATGCTGATAGGCTGCTATGAGCTATCGCTTTAAAAACATAATTGTGCTCTTCCATGCATTACTCAATCATAATTAGGTAATGGATGGGCAGCAATGTATGCCAACAACCCACACACTGCCCATTACTGTTCATTATACTTTTGTGACCAAGGGCCAGATTCACGTAGAAGTGCGGCGGCGTAACGTATCGTAGATACGTTACACCGCCGCAAGTTTATCGCAAGTGCCTGATTCACAAAGCACTTGCAATGAAAACCTACGCCGGCGGCCTCCGGCGTAAGCCCGCGTAATTCAAAGGGGCGTGTGCCATTTAAATTAGGCACGCTCCCACGTCGGACCTACTGCGCATGCTTACTTTTGAATTTCCCGCCGTGCTTTGCACGAAGTGATGTCATTTTTTCGAACGGCGACGTGCGTAGCGTACTTTCGTATTCCCGGACGTCTTACGCAAGAAAAACATTTTTTGAATTTCGACGCGGGAACGACGGCCATACTTTAACATGGGCTGTGTAAAGTTAGGGCAGCTAAAACGACGACTAACTTTGCGACGGGAAACTAGACTAGCAGCGACGTAGCGAACGCGAAAAACCGTTGTGGATCGCCGTAAGTACTAATTTGCATACCCGACGCTGGTTTACGACGCAAACTCCCCCCAGCGGCGGCCGAGGTATTGCATCCTAAGATCCGACAGTGTAATTCAATTACACCTGTCGGATCTTAGGGAAAACTATGCGTAACTGATTCTATGAATCAGTCGCATAGTTAGGAAGCCCCTAAAACAGAGATACGACAGCGTATCAGGAGATACGCCGTCGTATCTCTTTTGTGAATCTGGCCCCAAGTGCCTACCAATCAATCCTGTATTTGTTCCTATGAGAAAACAAGAGGGAAGGACTGGACTGTGGTGATGGACCTGAAGTTTGGGAGAGTCGATGGGCTTGATTTACTAAAACTGGAAAGTGCAAAATCTGCTGCAGCACTACATTCAGCTTCCAGATTTTATTGTCAAAACTTAAAGTATAACTAAAGGCAATTTTTTAGTGGAAAGGGATTAATTAGAACCCCTGTCAGTTTTAATTGCAGTCTGTGTCCCCATTTAGGAGATTCACCCTCTCTGAATTTGTCCTGTTTACTATTATCATTGAAAGTTAAAGTAAAAAGAAAATCCCAAAATTATAGGTTGTCCCCAGAAAAGTAATAGAGGGGAAATCTTCCAATGAGGACACCAATTCTGGTAACCTGGGGGTCCCCAAAGATTTCCTTTAATTTGCATGGATTTGCTCTCACTTCCTGTTTGGATATGGGACAGGAAGTGAAGGGAAATTTCTGCAAATGGACACCGCACAACTATTTACGTTGACAGAATGACACGGGAAGGCAGATTGGTGTACAGGTACGTCCCTTTAAATCTGCCGCCCAGCAGGCGCACCGTGGGGGTGCACTCGCCCGCCGCGTGCCTCGCGAGTGCAACCGCGGGTCCCGGGAACTCGATGTTTCCGAGAGTCCCGCGATTGTGGTCGGCAAGGGCAGAACAGGGGAATGCCTTTGTAAACAAGGCATTCCCCTATTCTGCCTAGTGACACTGTCACTGATGTCTGTTCCCCGTGATCGGGAGCGGTCATCAGTGACGTGTCAAGTGTAGCCACGCCCCCCAACAGTAAGAATCACTTCCTAGGGAACATTTAACCCCTGCAGCGCCACCTAGTGGTTAACCCTTTTACTGCCAGCGTAATTTTTACAGTAATCAGTGCATTTTTATAGCACTGATCGCGGTAAAAATGACAATGGTCCCAAAATGGTGTCAAAAGTGTCCGATGTGTCTGCCATAATGTCGCAGTCCCGATAAAAATCGCAGATCGCCGCCATAACTAGTAAAAAAAAAAATAGTAATAAAAACGCCTTGAAACAGTCCCCTATTTTGTAGACGCTATAACTTTTGCGCAAACCAATCAATAAACGCTTATTGCAATTTTTTTACCAAAAATATGTAGAAGAATACGTATCGCCTAAACTCTGGAAAAAAAATGTTTTTTTTTATATATATATTTTTTGGGGGATATTTATTATAGCAAAAAGTAAAAATATTGATTTTTTTTCAAAATTGTCGCCGGCCATGTGTATGCTCCATCGCAGTTTTTCAGAGAGGAAAACTGCCGGACAAAACAAGAGATCAGTATCTCTTTTTTCCCCGTCAGGCCAAAAATCAGAGCGGGAAAACCGTTCGTCTGTATGGTTTTCTGACGGGCAGAAAACCATGCATGCTCAGAATCAAGTATGAGACGGGAGCGCTCATTCTGGTAAAACTAGCGTTCGTAATGGAGATATCACGTTCGTCGCGCTGTAACAGACTGAAAAGCGTGAATCGTCTCTCACCAAACTTTTACTAAAACGAGGATCAGAAAAAGCAGCCCAAGGGTGGCGTCGTTGGAATGGAACTTCCCATTTATAGTGCCGTCGTACATGTTGTACATTACCGCACTTTGGACGGGCGGACTTTTGTCTGAGCGTGTGTATGCAAGGCAGGCTGAGAGGAATTCTGTCGGGAAAACCGTCGTTTTTTTTATCCGACGGAAAAACCGGTCGCGTGTACTAGGCACAAGTGCCCATTTATTCATTAGTATCCTGGTTCATGCCATTAATGTACATTGTGTTAAGGCAGCCTATTCAAATAAATGGGCAAACAACACATCAAACATCCATAAAAACTAACATTCACTATTTTTTGACAGTTGTCCATTCCCTAGTCCGCTGAGGTGCCATTGAAAATGAAAGGCTAACACACTGTGGTATGAATGATAATTATATTGCAAGGATCAGGTTTTATATTACGAAATTCTTTGGTAAGACACCAAACTGAAGAACCTATTTCTTCTTCATCTTTGTCCGGAGCTCCAGCCAGGTACTCTGCTTCCACCTTCTGCATTTCCTCCAAATTCTGGCATTTACTGTACTTCTCCAGCAGATCTTTATTCAGCTCAAGAAACACTTTCCCCCATTTAAATTTCCTCAACAGAATCGTGGCCAAATCTGGAAATCCTAAAGAGAGAAAATGATTTCAATGTATGCATACGTTTTTACACTCGGGTAAGGGAAGACAGCTGCTGATTATTTCTCATCCTGGCATTCATCACGGCAGCAAGATCGGAAGTCGGAAGCATAAATGTCACCGCTTAGCGAGGTATGAAATAAAAATAGGATTTAAGCCCCCCACCATCTGCCCAACTGAAATATTGATTTTGAGTGGATTGACCCTTTAAGAATATGAAATGATCACACAGCATATGTCATACAATGATGAAAAGATCAACCTTGGGCAAAACTTCTAAAATGTTATTGGAAAATCCTAAATTTCATATAAAATCAATGCATCTTATTAGATTAGGCAGCTCAGTGAACAATGATGCACCTCTCTTAGCAACTAACAAGATTTCATCTTTCATTGGCTTGGAGCAGTTAAGACGATCGGTTGCTATGAGGCTCTATGCCTTGTCACATACGTCTGAATGTCTGCCGATTACATCAAAGATTTTCAAAACTAACCAGTCATGATATTTATTTCATACCATTAGGACATTTCTGCATAAATTACATAATTATCTGGTGAACAAATTAGGGAATTCATATGCCAAAGTATTAAATCCAGATTTATAAAGTCAGCTAAAGGAACGTCTATGGCCCGGATTCACAAAGCACTTACGCCGACGTATCTCGAGATACGCCACGTAAGTGCAAATATGCGCCGTCGTATCTGTGCGCCTGACTCAGAAACTAAAATACGCCTGAAAATAGGCTTCATCCAACTGACGTAACTTGCCTACGCCGGCGTAGAGTGGGCGCATATTTACGCTGGTCCTATTTTTGCGCTCCCATTGATTTTCTATTCACATATGCAAATGAGGGAGATACGCCAATTCACGAACGTGCTTCCGTCTGACGCAGTGCGCGTAAAGTCATACGTCTGGCGCAAAGTTATGCCCCATAAAGGAGGTGTAACTCAGCAGCATCCATGCAAAGGGAACACAAGCCGACGTATTTTACGTAGGACGTGAATATGACTAGGCGAAGGTTACGTTCAAGCCGTAGGCAGTGATCCGGCGTATCTTAGGGAGTAGTTCCGACGTGATTCTGAGCATGCGCACTGGGATGCGTCCACGGGATGGAGCTGCCAATTCCGTTTGGAACAGCCAAAGAGTCGGCTGAAAAAATGGGGGGGCAGGGCTTTTTCTGTCCTTGGCCCGAGAGAATGGAATCTACTTCCCCTAAGTCTTAGACAGAGTCCTGACCTACCCACATTCAGGAGGGATCTAAAAACCTATCTGTGGGCAGAGGCAGATTGATAGGAAGAGTGAGGTTAGGGTCATTCTGGCGGGAAGCACTGCTAGATCTGTTGGGAATTGTGTGTTGTCTCTCCTTTGGTCTTATGTGATTTCTATGGTTTTGTACTGTATTGGTTTTATGGTGTTATATTGTTGTTTTATTATTTGATTTTAATTGTGGTACATATTTTATATTGTTACTATGTTAATTTATGCCTGTAACACTCGGTCCTGTTGTGAATTGTTAAGGTCTGGAAGCGTTTCGATACCTTCGGGTGATTATACGCTATACAAGCAATAAACAATAAACAATCTGTCTGGTGCTCGGCCCATCATTTGCATGGGGTCACGCCTCATTTGCATGGCTCACGCCCACTTCCACATACGCTGGTTACGCCTAGGAAACCCAGCGCAGTTTTGGCAGCACTAGCTTTGTGAATCCAGTGCTTGCCTCTCTGCGCTGCGTCGGCGTAGCGTAAAGGAGATACGCTACGGCGGCATATATATGCGCCGCTGTATGTGAATCCGGGCCTATGTGTCTATTTCTATGTGTGGAGATTACTGTGGATCGGATTTAAACTCACATCAACCACGCAGAATTTCAAAGTCACTTTTGGTATGGGTCTCTTGAAGTTGATCTGCTGGAGACCAATACACTGACTGTTTTATTTCTTATGCCCAATTACTGTATGTTCTAAAATGTATGAATTACATGTAAATTCCAAGGCTCTTGCAGTTTTTCCTATTGACAACCCATGCATGGCAGCAAGGGAACAATGTCTGTGGTCACTGTGTGCAGAAGCCAATGTAAGAACAATGCAGCCATAAAAACATCCAAATCTCTCATTCACAGTAGCTTTTGTTTACAGACCATGTAGAACAGCGGTCGTCAAGCAGTGGTCTGTGGACCAAGAGAAAGTTTTGGTGGTCCCCAGTGGGTCTGCCACAGTCGAGAGCGCCAGAGCATTATGTGTACAGGGCAGCAGCGTAATCCAGGAGGAGAGGGGCAGAGAGACAGGGCATGTTAAATTGATTGGATAGAAGAAGATCCTGGACTGCCGCACTCCTTAAAACGATGCCTTTATTGTACAAATAAAATCCAAAAAACAACCAAAGCGATGCAGCCAAAATGAAGTGAACAACAGGAAAAAGGTGGCTGACATGTTTCACATCATGTGATGCTCGAAGCTATGAGCAAACATCACATGATGTCAAACATGTCAGCCACCTTTTTCCTGTTGTTCACTTCATTTTGACTGCATCGCTTTGGTTGTTTTTTGGATTTCATTTGTACAATAAAGACATCATTTTAACTAGGGTTGTCCAGATACCGATACCAGTATCGGTATCGGGACCGATACCGAGTATTTGCGCTAGTACTCGTACTCGCGCAAATACTCCCGATACCAAAATAGAATTTTTTTTTTTTTTTTTTTTTGTGACATCGAACACAAATTGGATGGCACCATTGGATGGCACTGATAGGTGGCACTGGCATTGATTGAATTGCACTCATAAATGGATGGCACTGATAGGTGGCACTGGCATTGATTGGGTGGCACTTATGAGATGCACTAATAAGCTGCCTCCCTGCACTGATGCACTAATGGGCACTGATCTGCACTGATAGGTGGCACTGGCTAGCTGCACTTTTGGGCACTGGCACCGATGAGCTGCACTGACAGTGATCACTACTTCAATGATATGTAGTTTTCCAGTACCGTATGCTAAAAAACAGCCCCACACCATGATGTACCAGTTCTTCATAATTCTAAAGAAAATATCTTTGGTCTGTATTGTGGTTTGAAAACGGTCACATGACATTAAAAAAAAGTATCGGTATTCGGTATCGGCGACTACTTGAAAAAAAGTATCGGTACTCGTACTCGGTCCTAAAAAAGTGGTATCGGGACAACCCTAATTTTAACCTCCCTGGCGGTATGATTCTTTCTGGTTTTAGGTGCTGAAAGTGGTACAATTATTTTGCAAGGAAATTTGGCGTTTTACATTGTAGGCCTGTAATTCTTAGGAATAACTCACTTAAATCTGTCCAAACAAGAGTCTAGTAGAAATCCCGGGTATGATAAATTTTGAAAAACAAAATCATAAATTATAATATAATAAATAACTATAAATAATTATAATAATAAATAATAATAAAGCTATAATAAAAATTATTCAATAATGTAATCAAATCAAAAACACAGAAATGTGCTCAGTTGCAGAATTGTCGCTGTCATTACTTTTATTTTTTTATGACGAATTTCCCCACAAATCGCTATCGCTCAATTCGGCAAGTGATTATAATTTATTATCGCTGTTTTCTAGCTGCTCTAAAACCACTTTTGACATAAAGGGACACTTTTTGGTTGCTATGGACAATCTACAGTTTGCAGGCAGAAAGAACATACATACAAGAATTATACAAAAGTACATGCAGGGCACTGGGCAGACCACTAGGGACAAGGGGGGTGTGTATTTTTTACATACAGTACTGTAATCTATAAGATTACAGTATACTGTATGTAATGTGTTTATTTACTTTTTTTAATTTGGCTCCGTTCTCCGCCCCCGTGCGTCGCAACGTTGCAGGGAACGGAGATCGGCGGCACACAGGCACTGTGTGAATCGAGCGAGGACGCCGCTTGCTCACACAGCGGAGAGGCATAGCAGGATCCAGGGACAAGGTAAGTAAACCATGCCTGTGGACACTGCGAGGCGATCCCGAGTCTGGCTCGGGGATACCGCTTTTGGTACTGAAATCTTACCCCGAGCCAGACTCGGGAATACCGCCAGGGGGTTAAGGAGTGCGGCAGTCCAGGATCTTCTTCTATCCAATGCACCTGTGCATAGCCAGCACCCATTTGGTTTAGTGAGACAGAAGCAAAGCCAAGCTCTTTCTGCCCATAATCGTGGCCGTGGATCTCGTTGAATGAGCCGTTGAATGGAGGGGAGCGACCTGATGCTTTGTATGCTTCACAAATAGCTACCCTAATCCACCTAGCAATAGAACTTTTAGATGCTTTGGACCCCTTCTTGGGGCCACTGAACAACACCAACAGTTAGGAGGAACTGCTAAAACCAATGGATTTTTCTAGATAAAGCAGAAGACATCTCTTTACGCCTAAAAGACTAAACCTTTCCCCCTCTGCATTCTTGGGAGACGTACAGAAACTAGGAAGGACTACCTCCTTAGACCTATGAAAGTTTTAAGATACTTTGGGCAAATAGAAAGGATCAGGCCTAATCACTACCCTGTTCTCTAGAATCCTCAGGAAGGGGTCTTTACAGAAAAGAGACTGTAGATCAGAAATCCTTCTCCCTGACGTAATAGCCAAAAGCAAGGAAATCTTCAAAGAAATTAATTTCAGGGAAGCCTCATGCAAAGGCTCAAAGGGAGCCCTTGTTAGAGCATTTAACCCCAGGAGGAACATGATTGATGACCTTGGAAGTATGTCTAAATCTGGCTGAAAGGAACCTCCTGACTAAAGGATCCTCCGCTAGTCTCCTTTCTGTAAGCAAAGATAGGACAGTAACCTGAACCCTAAGGGTGCTGACAGAGAGTTATTTTTCTACTCCCCTCTTCAAAAAGTCCAACATACAGGGAGTGGAAAAATAATCTAAACCAGATTTTCTTTGAAAGTAAATACGTTTTCCAAACTTTCCCATTGATTCTTCTTGTGACTAACTTACGGCTGTCCAGGATAGTTTGAATAACCTTCTCTGAACACCCCCTCAACTGTAGGATGTGCCGCTTAGCCTCCAGGCCATCAAATGTAAGGTCTGAGGGTTTGGATGCAACACCGGTCCCTGATGGAGTAGATCCTTCCGATCTGGTAGGGGCCAGAAAGGATCTACAGAGAGGGCCTTCAGAGAGGAAAATCAACTCCTCCTGGGACGGAAACGTCTGTAGACTATTAATTTGTTCAGGATGCTAAAATTGATGACCATACAAAAGCTACCGGAAGCTTTCCTGACCAGAAAGACGTGGGAGTAAAATCCCCGGAATTTTTGAATTTCCGGCACAGGAGAAATAACTCCGTCCCACACAGAAATTAGATTCATCATGGCTTGCCATCTCTCTTGGTCTCTCAGCAGATAGGTAACTCCAACCAGAATTCCAACCAGTAACCCCTTTCCAATGTTTGAAGAATAAAGGGATTGTCGGAAATCTCTGCCCATTCTTTGATGAAATGCGACAACCTCCCCCTTACCCCTATTCTGGCATCACTGGGGATTTTTGGAAGGGGCTGAAGGAGCAAAAAGAGTGCCCCCCCCCTTTTTGCTTGTCTTTAATAAAAGACCACTTCTTAGTTGCCTGTTGTCTGCAGCCTTAACGGAATCTGCCGCTGCATCAGCTAAAAAGGCAACTGATTTGGCAATGAGTGGGAGAGACTCCCTAATCTCCTCTTTGGGGGTGTTGGATGAAAGAAGATTATCCAGACGCTGAACCCATACATCTAGATTACTAGCCACACAGGTGGATGCTACCGCTGGACCCAAAGAAAGAGTCTTCAAAAGAAAGATCTGACCTCTTGGACACCTGCAACATAGGGGCATCTAATCTAGGACACTTAAAGAAAACCTCCTCGAACTCAGACTGAAAAGGAAACCTTCTTTTGTGCCCTCTAGACTGGAATAACCTTTTTTCAGGTTCTTTCCACTTAAAAAGAATCATGTCCTTAAGTGACTGGTGTACTGGAAAAGCTCTCGACTTCAGCCCTTATAGACCCCTATACATTTTATCCTGTACAGATTGGGTTTGCTGTGGCATCTCAATCTGCTCCTAGGTATATATTGACTTTAATAGATCGTCAATATCGTCGACTGGAAAAAGATACTTAGTTGAGCTACCCGTATCTTCCTATGATGCAGACTCCTCATCAGATGAAGAAACTGGATTCTCACCTTCTTCCAGATCAGAAGCATTGTGTGAACTAATGGTCTCAGATACAAACAGAGGAAGGGATCTAGCCGAGGATGAAGGCTATGGGTCTAGACGAGAAAGGTCCTAGTTCAGCTACCCTGTCATTAAAGGACCGACAGAAGGCATTAACTCTTTAAAAGAAGAAGTCTCTGAACGGAATACAATCCTCACAAAATAGCTTTTTATAACTATCAGAAAGCCTGGCCCTACAGTTCACACATTTCTTCGTCACCAGTTTGACCTACAAAAAAGCAAATACAAGAACCATAAACAAAAAAGGTCCATACAAAAAGTCCCCAGCTGTAGAAGCTATCCACAGCCAAGGGCTTACCTGGGTGCTGGTTCAATCCGAGCGGGCGCTCCATACTCCATACTCAGACCTGTCCTCAAGCTCCATGATCCAGATCCAGATCGGCCGTAGAGATAGGCTGCTGTTGTACCGCTAAATGTGCCTGTCCGGCGTTCAGCAGGCTGTTCCCCCAGGCAGCTTGTCCTCAGTGTATCACGCCGTGCTTCATTAAAACTGCGCTTGGAAGTGCGTCACATGACTTCTGGCCCTGGCGCCATCTTGCCGTGTCACCGGAAGTCCACCAACGCCATCTTGGTACACCTCGGTGAAGCACGCGGAAGACACAGTTCCACACAGCCAGAGCTGGCGAAAAAAACTGAAGGGAGTTGCCACCACTCACACTACCTGGAAGGCAAGTAACTCGCAGGTGCAATCTCAGGCTCCTAAAGACTCTCCGCACAACTGTCTGCTCATACCTTCTACAGGCAGCTACCTGAGAACAGGAAGATCAATGGACTACCAGAGCGCTCACAAGCGCCTTCGTAGTTCATTGAGAACTACAAGTCGTCAGCCACAATGGCTGACTGTACTTGTAGGCATTCATTCACAAGGAACTGTGAATGAATTACGCAGCCGCACGATTTTTAAAATGTGACAGAGGGTGAAGATGGGGGACAGAGGCTGAAGATGCTGTAATATGTTACATGTTCTACCCTAAAAATTAATATTTTCCAAAAGTGAACTTATTCTTTAAACTAGTTGCAGTAATACCACTTTGCAGAATCTTCCACAGAAATGTAGGCCCTTAAAAAGGTAATTGATTAATATAGCAAAACATTTTCATTAAAAAAAGTGCTAGTCTTATATGTGATTTTTTAAATAAGATCAGCAAATGCTTTCATCGACAATATATATATATATTCTAAAAAGCTAGACACCAATATAAAAAATTGTAGGCTTCAAAAAGCACTTACCAACAATACAGAATGTCGCAGCATAGGCTTCCACGCAAGACAGTTTGCTGGGCCTCCCATAGTTGACTGGGTTTGCAGCAATCAAGTATGGCAACAACCGAGGATGGCTTCCTTTCATCTTAGAGAATGGTGTTTCATCCAGCTTAGCCCAGGAGCAGTCAATAACAGCTACACCACAGTCTGCAACTATTTGTCTGAGGAAAACACAGAATGAACAAGTTACAACAAAGAAGCGTAAGGGTGGAGACGTTGACATTACTGGTAGATACTCAGAATGACATATTATGCATTATTCTCAAGGAAATCATTGTTGTTCACAAAAATCAATAATAAAAAAAAAAATAACAAAAAAAAAAATCATACAATCCCATATACAAAATCCTATACCCACAGTTAATCCAGAGGAAGGTGAAAAACCCCAGCAAAGGATGATCCAATTTGCTACAGTAGGGAAAAAAATTCCTTCCTGATCCCCAGAGAGGCAATGGGATTTTCCCTGGATTTTTACCTATAAGGCTACTTTCACACTGAGGTGCTATAGCGCTAAAAATAGCGCATGCAAAGTGCACTGAAAGAGCCTCCTCTCTCACTCCAGTGTGAAAGCCCGAGGGCTTTCACACTGGAGCGGTGCGCTGGCAGGATGCTCAAAAAAGTCCCACCAGCCGCATCTTTGAGGTGCTGTAGGAGCAGTGTATGCACCGCTCCGAAAGCGCCCCTGCCCATTGAAACCAATGGGCAGCGCAGCCAAACCCTTTTTAACCCTTTTTCCAGCCGCTAGCGGGGGTTAAAAGCGCCCCACTATCGCTGCAAAAATGTCGGTAAAGCGCCGCTAAAAATAACGGCTCTTTAACGCCCCCCCCCCAGTGTGAAAGTAGCCTAAATGTTAGTACCCAGTTATATATGTACATTTAGGAAAGTATCCAGGTCTTTTTTAAAGCAATCTACTGAGCTGGTCAGAACCACCTCTGCAGGGAGTCTATTGCACATTTTCACAGCTCTTACTGTGAAGAAACCTTTCCGTATTTGAAGATAAAATCTCTTTTCCTCTCGACGTAAAGAGTGCCCCCTTATCCTCTGTGATGACCTTAAAGTGAATAACTCAACACCAAGTTCACCATATGGACCCCTTATATATTTATACATGTTGATCATATCCCTCCTTAATCTCTTCTCAAGAGAGAATAAATTCAGTTCCTCTAATCTTTCCGCATAGCTGAGCTCCTCCATTCCTCTTATCAGTTTGGTTGCCCTTCTCTTCACTTTCTCCAGTTCCCTTTTTGAGAACTGGTACCCAAAACTGAGTTGCATATTCCAGATGAGATCTTACTAATGATTTGTACAGGGGGGGGGGGGCAAAATGATATCTCTGTCTCTGGAGTCCATACCTCTCCTGATACAAGAAAGGACTTTGCTCGCTTTGCAAACCACAGCTTGGCATTGCATGCCATTATTAAGCTTATAATCTACCAAATCCTCCAGATCCATCTCCACTATAAATCCCCCCAGTTGTACTCCCCCTAGTATGTATGATATATGCATATTCTTAGCCCCCAAGTGCAGAACTTTACATTTATCAACACTAATGCCGCGTACACACCATCACTTTATGTGATGAAAAAAAATGACGTTTTTAAAAACGTCACTTTAATTGACCGTGTGTGTGGGAAAACGTCGTTTTATGTCTTGTAAAAAACGACCAAAAAAAATTGAAGCATGCTTCAATTTTATGTGTCGTTTTTCAAAAGTGCACTTTTTACTTCACAGAAATTGACCGTGTGTAGCAAAAAACGTCGTTTTCTAAGACGTTTTTTCATATACGCATGCCCAGAAACAAGCTTCAATGGAAAAACGTGGTGGAACGTAACCTCACTTTGCAAGATCATTGTGAGAAAACGATGGTGTGTAGGCAACTTCGTCTTTGAAAATTGAAGTTTCAAAAACGTTGTTTTTTACTTCACAGAAAGTGTCGTTTTTTTTTCATCACATAAAGTGATGGTGTGTACGGGGCATCAAACTTCATCTGCCACATAGTCGCCCAATTAGACAGAGCATTGAGGTCGGCTTGTAAGTTAGAGACATCCTGTAAGGACGTTATTCCCTTGCTTGATGTCTTCTGCAAAGACTGAAATGCTACTTTTAATCCCAGACCCAATACCATTTATGAAGATATTAAAAAGTAAGGGACCCAACACTGAACCTTGGAGCACACCGCTGATAACCTTAGACCATTCAGAGTAAGAATCATTAACCACTTAAGACCCGGACCAAAATGCAGGTAAAGGACCCGGACAGTTTTTGCGATTCGGCACTGCCTCGCTTTAACTGACAATTGCGCGGTCGTGCGACGTGGCTCCCAAACAAAATTGGCGTCCTTTTTTTCCCACAAATAGAGCTTTCTTTTGGTGGTAATTGATCACCTCTGCGGTATTTATTTTTTGCGCTATAAACAAAAATAGAGCAACAATTTTGAAAAAAATTCTACATTTTTTCCTTTTTGCTATAATAAATATCCCCAAAAATATATATAAAAAAAAAATTCCTCAGTTTAGGCCGATACGTACTCTTCTACCTATTTTTGGTAAAAAAAAAAAAAAAAAAAAATCGCAAAAAGCATTAATCGATTGGTTTGCGCAAAATTTATAGTGTTTACAAAATAGGGGATAGTTTTATTGCATTTTTATTAATAATTTTTTTTTACTACTAATGGCGGCGATCAGCGTTTTTTTTCGTGACTGCGACATTATGGCGGACACATCGGACAATTTTGACACATTTTTTGGACAATTGTCATTTTCACAGCAAAAAATGCTATAAAAATGCATTGTTTATTGTGAAAATGACAATTGTAGTTTGGGAGTTAACCACTAGGGGGCGCTGAAGGGGTTAAGTGTGACCTCATATGTGTTTCTAACTGTAGGGGGGCGGGGCTGGACGTGTGACATCATTGATCGTGTTTCCCTATATCAGGGATCACACGATCAATGACAGCGCCATAGTGAAGAACGGGGAAGCTCTGTTTACACACAGCTCGCCTCGTTCTTCAGTTCCGGGGACTGATCGCCGCTGGAGTCCAGCGGCGATCAGGTCCGCGGGTCCCGCGGTCACGGAGCTTCGGACCGGGTCACGGGCACGCGCCTGCGACCTACGGCTGGGCACTTAAAGAGGACATACAGGTACGTGCTTGTGCCCAGCCGTGTCATTCTGCCGACGTATATGTGCAGGAGGCGGTCCTTAAATGGTTAACCACTACTCTCTGTATTCTGTCTTTTAGACAGTTTTCTATCCATTTACAAACTGATTTTTTCCAATCCTGTAGACTTTACCTTACACATGAGCCGTGTGTGCGGAACTGTGTCAAACGCTTTTGCAATATCCAAGTATACCACATCCACAGCCACGCCTCTGTCCAAATTTTACTTACCTCTTCATAAAAAGAAATTCGATTTGTCTGACAATTTCTGTCTTTCATGAACCCATGCTGTTTGTTGCTTAAAATATTTTTTTCTAGCAAGAACTCGTCTATGTGGTCTTTTATTAAACTCTCCAGTTCAACTCATCTTCCTGAATATAGAAGTTAAACTAACAGGTCTATAGTTACCTGGTAAAGACTTTGATCACTTTATAAATATGGGCACCACATTGGTCTTATGCCAATCCAGTGGTACCATTCCAGTCATTAATGAGTCCCTAAAAATTAGAAACAATGGCTTTGAAATTACAGAGCTCAATTCTGTTAGGATCCGTGGTCAGTAATGATCCGCCCCGTGCACCTCTGATTGCTCAGCGGGGATCGCTCCATTAATCCCCACTAAGCCGGCGGATGACAGGGCGGTCCCCGCACACTGTGCAGGGACCGCCCTGTCTTTTCTCCGCTCTCCCCTATCGGGGGGATCGGATGAACACGGACCGGATGTCCGTGTTCATCCGATCTGATCCGCCAGACGGAAGGGAAAGTATGTTTTTCCTCCGTCACACTTTGGCGGATCGGAGCGAGTCGGATGTCAGCTGACATCCGCGGCTCCATAGAGGAGCACGGAGCGCACGTACAGGTCCGCAAAAAAAACTGACAGACGGACCTGTATGGGCGCTCAGTGTGAAAGAGCATTTAAACTTCTCTTTAACCCCTTCCCATCCTCTCTCTTTAAGTGAGTATTAGTGCTGGAACTGACTTCCCGATTACATGATCACTGTGACTGGCCAGCTCCCGATCGAAAACGGAGACCAGGAGTTGTCTGACAGATCGGTCACTGTGCTGGAAGCACGCAGCGAGCGTGCTCTCAGCACAGAAACCTCAGTTCCCATGGACGCATATGTGCAGCAAGTGGCCATTAGGGCCCTGCCACCCTGCTGCCACACGTATGCATTATGTGGTGGGCAAGAGGTTCATTAATATAAAAGATAATTAGACAAAATAAACATTTTCTGACAACAATTGAAAGTCTCACATCCACATACTTGTCAGCAGGAGAGACACACAGTGTCCCCATAGGGCTCAGAATGATGCCGTTGAACCTTTGGTTTATCCTGAGGTTCCTGACAAGACCTTTCCGCGCCAGTTTCCGGCCTGTACACCTCTTTGGGTCACAGTGTCCTAACTCCCACATTGCCAATGGACAGGGAAACTTCACCTTCGTCTCTCCATCATCGTCTGCACCGTCTCCCTGGATACTGGCTTCCAAGACAAATGAAGACATAGAAATAAGAATGTAAACAATTACTTCTAGAAGGTCCAACACCAAGCTTAACATGTAAATACAATGTTCTGGAAAGCAAATTCCTCTATCGCATGCATGCTTATTGGACTAAAAATCTGTAGTATCATCAATGTTTATTGAGCATGCACATGACACAAGACGCATGAAAGTTTAAAACAGGGGTATCACCAGTCTGCCTGTGCAGATGGCTGGATGTGTGAATCAAAAGACTGGCAAAACAGAATTACAGATCAGAAATATCAATCTTCTAACACAGGGGTGCCCAACCTTTTAAAGAGCGAGGGCCACTTAAGCGACTTGGTAACCGGTCACGGGCCACAATGAGCAGAGCGGGTGGATGGCGGCCCACTCGGCTCTATAGAGCCTACTCTACTCTCAGCACACCTAACTTGCAGGTAATAACAGTCTATGGCTCAGTGCAGGTTACCCAGAGGTGCACTTCTCTGCACCTGCGGATCAGTTTGAAAGCAGCCTAGTAACCACTGTAGAACAGATATGCCCATATATACACTGTGATTTTAGTAATAAACTTACCTTTAATAACAGTATTCTATTTTATTCCATCCCAGAGCAGGAGGTCACGGGCCACATCAGAGGGCTCCGGGGGGCCACATCAGAAGGCTCCGCGGGCCACATGTGGCCCCCGGGCCACTGGTTGGGCACCCCTGTTCTAACATCTCACAGTTATCACAGAGTTCATTCTGAGGCTTGAGGCTGCCCCATCTCAGCTTGCTACCCTATGTAGCCCTGACACACAACATACTGTATATGCAGATCATTGATGTAAAAAAAAAAAAAATCTATAAATACATTTTCTACTTGTCCACATTAGTGAATGCCAGGCAGCTAGCATCTAAGGAGAGCAAATGTTTCCAATATTAGAGGTTTATCAAAGGTCCTACAAAACTCATCATTTATTGTTGTTTGGAAGCTAGCAGTTTTATGATTAGTAATGAGAATTCAGTGCGGGGGGGGGGGGGGGGTTCTATGCAAAGGGCCAGTTTACCTTCAGACTTTAGGGGGGCTAAACTGTGGCCAGTAGGAGTAGAAAATGCCCCGGGATCAGTGGGCATAAACAGTGCTCTATCATTGGTTTTAATGGGAGGAAGGAGGCCACATTATTGCTATCAACATGGGAAGAATAGTGCCCTCAAAAGGTGTCAGTGGGAGGAAAAGTGCCCTAAGGGCAAGATCTAGCCCCCGGACTGCAGTTTGGAGACCACTGATACAATTTAAACAGGAACTAAACCCATTGATTTAAATGTTTCCCATACCAGTTATATTTAAGGCATGCTCTGAATGATAACTGTCACATTTTCTTGTGCTCTCAGATGAACTGTCAAGTCATCAGATGGTTGGTGTATAACTGGTCACTAGGGATGAGCTCAGGTGTTATATGTTTTTACAGTTTTTTGTTTTTAATTTGTTGAGGTTTTTTAATCTGTTTTCAAGTCCTTTTCACAATAAAGGGTTAAGAATAGCAGTCCTGCCTTTCGGACTGGTTGTTAAATTAATCAACCACTCCCAAGTGTTTTGTGTTAGCTTTACATGGTGTTGTATCAAATCAAATGCATTTGAATGTTCATGTGTATATACCCGTGTTTTAACTTATCACTCTAGCTATGACTAAGCACCAGAGTAGATGTGAAATGCGTTAGTGCACTGTTTATTCTGTCATCCGTTTGCTGTATGGACTGATTTATACAATTTTTATGGAATAATAAATGTGATTTTGTTGGAGAGCGGCCATCTGGATTTTTATTCTTCGCTACACCTTCTGCTGCCTACAGAGCCAGCACCCTCGTTGTGAGCAGTCACGGTGGTGCATAGGGGTGTTTGAACAAGAGTCCAAACCCGCCTGAGCCATCCCTCCAGGAAGCTGTCAGAGCAGACAGCCAATCATAGGCAGCCTGAGGCATGCTCGGCTCCACCCATATACAAGGGGTTTGTATACACACTGCTGTGGGGTGGGGAATGCCTCCACTGCCTATGGATGGCTGTCTGCTTTGACAGTTTCCTGGAGGGATAGCTCAGGTGGGTTTGGACTATTGTAGGAACCCGCCTGAGCTCATCCCTGCTGATCACATGTGAAGCACCTTGAAAAACAGAGGCCAAGATGGCAACCTCCTTGGTTGTAAAAGATAGGATATCTAAACCCAAAAGCATAATTTGTTTTCTTTTTTTTTGCAGTTTACCAGTCC
This sequence comes from Rana temporaria, assembly GCF_905171775.1. Lineage (NCBI taxonomy): Eukaryota > Metazoa > Chordata > Amphibia > Anura > Ranidae > Rana > Rana temporaria. The sequence goes on from NC_053494.1 coordinate 44,901,838, forward strand.
TTAGGTGCCGTAGCTATATTTGTTTTCTACTTTTAAACAAAGTACATTGTAACTGCAGATCCTGAAAAGAATACCTGTGCACCGAACTGAAATGTTGAACAATGTTATTAGCTTTCCTAGTTATCTTCTGTGAACTGCAAAACACCTCCCCCCTATGCAATGGAGGTGAGGATAGGGGAGGCATTTGTAATTTAATAAGGAGAGCGATGTAGGGGGGGGGGGCATAATGCTGCTTGTCCATAGGTACAGTAAAATGAGGGAGAATTGCCAGACGGGCACTCAGAGTAAGAAACGAATAACAGATGTTAATGATCAATCTAATACCACTAACCATAATGACGTAATAGGTAGAGACGTCACACCTTCAGGTTCGCGAGGTTTCTCTATGTTTCCCAATCTAACACCGGGTGTCTCATCTGAGAATTCTTTTACTTATTTCTGACCGTTAAGACTGAATCTGACATGTGACAAAACATTATAGAGTCTGCACAGTCTATGGCCAGACTACATACCACACCCCCAGGTGAAGGTACTCAAAAAGTCAACACGCCCAGATCCGATCTATTATGCAAAAGCATTGGCATTTACTCTCAGGCGATCCCGTCCTTGCTAAGTACATAGGGATAAACCCAGAAATTACGTTTAGACGCGCTACCTCGATTCGTGATTGACTTGTACAGAGCAAGTATTGCAAAACAGAAAAAAAACGCCTGAACCCTCGGGAATTTTCAATTGTGGCCAATGTAACTTTAGAACTAACAACATTTGTTTTGCCGAATGACCAAACTCATACATTGAAACACCACATAACATGCCAAACCAAAGGGGTCAGATGCATAATCTTCTGCCAATGCGGAGGTTTCTATGTGGGCAAGACCATCCGTCCCTTTTGGAAACGGATAAAAGATCATGTATACTATGCCACGAGCGGCCTACTAAATACCACAATCGGCTATCATGTGGCGTTTAAGCATAAGTATGAACCCTATGTGTTCAAATTTGCCGCCTCCACGAGGACCCTAGGGGTGGCAATTTTGATCAAAATGTGCTACAACGTGAAACGCAGTGGATTTACAAATTCCGAGCGAATCACCGCCCTAGATTTAACGATACGATCAGCTTTAAACCGTTTTTAGAGATCTGAATACGTCACTGTTTGGCTGCTCTATCAGACTCCTCCTTTATGCTTTGCCTGCTAAGAAATCGCCAACATAATGCAATATTGCCATATGAACTAAGCCGGTCACCTATGGTAAAAATCAAATCATCTTATGCCCTTACTAACATCACAATATATGTTTTTATAGGTTCGCAAAATTTGAGTCAAGTATGGAAAAGGATATATGGGTTGTATCATAAATATATATTGTTTACTATCTGCATACTAAATTTGTATATGTTCATGTTGGTTAGGGATTATATTGTTTACTATATGTAAAAAAATGTTTAAAGTGTTTTATTTTTACATGCGTTTGATATCTCTGGTTACACCAATCTGAGTGTCAGCAGTATTCAGTATAGCGTTCCATACGTAGTTTATATATCCACAGTTTGCCATCTTGTGGCCATTCTGTAGAATACTCTCCTTTGTTTATTGTATTTTATTTGTTTATTTTCCTTTTCCTTGTTTGATGTATTTGCTATGGGAGATGTGTGTGCTCTTCGATGCTGGGCGTTGGCGCTCTGACTGGCAGACGTTTGCGCGAGCCCCTCTTGGTCTATGTGTGTCGGCTGGATTTGGTGGCTCTGTGGGCCGTTTTGGCTATGGCGATGAGTGCGCCTGGGCCATATTTGGCATTTTTCTTTTTATCTTTGTTTCTTTCTGCCTCTTGTGGGTGTTCCTGGCTGTGGGAGGTTCTGTGATGTGTTGTCCTATCGGCAGAGCGTGCCATGTTTACGTCATGACGCCGGCTATCTCAGCCTGTCTCTGAGCACAGCCTTTGTTTATGCGCCGTTCTAATTATAGGGCGCACTTATATGATGTCACCACGCCATACGTCATCGCCACACGCCCACTCTGTGGGCTATTTAAACACAGTCCCGGCATTCAGCTCTGTGTATAGCACAGGCTATCCCCCGGGGGCATACGGTGTCACACACACAGTCTACAATGTAAGTACCCCTATTACCCTCCCTACTCTCTCTATCTAAATTCATGTTTGTCTGCATTATTGTGGGGTGCTGTAGGCTTGACCAGCCATTTATCTATATTTATTCTAGATGTTTTCTGTCCTTTAGATTGCTTTGGCTGTCTTACTCTTGAGGACTCTCAGTACACAAGTACTTGGATCCAGGTTTGATGTACCTGGCTGCACTATATTGGATACCTACTTGTCTCCGTTATTCCCTCTTTGGACTGCCCCGGAATTATTGTTCATATATCTTTGAACCATTAGGTATTTATTTTTTATTTTTTTTGGCTGCACCTTTATTTAAATAAGTTGCCGCATATATTTATTGTTTAATTATTTATAGAACTGGTTTACTGCACTTTTGGTGCACCTCCACAACCAATATTCTAGGTAGAGGGATCTTTTTGGGCATGTTATATTGTAATATACTTACCCTTGATCCTACCCCCATGTGATCTCTTTTTTTATTATTTATTGTTTGATTTTGTTTACTAGAGTTTTTGGAGATATTTCTGGCCTCTTTCTACTATATATGGAACTCCTTTTTATGATCTTCGACACATATGTATATGATCCGGATCATTCTAAGGTAATACTGGATAGCTGCTACTCCTGTTGGTGCTATGAGAGAATTTCTATGCATGTTAATTTTACATTCATATTTACTATTTATTTTAAAACCATTAAAACTTATTTGCTGTCAATATGTTAATACAATATGTTTCATTTCAGATAATAAAATGTATTTTTCTACTATTACTTTCTTCTGCTAGTCCTGAGGAAGCCCAACGGCGAAACGCGTAGACGATGCACAGAGGATATTTTCCATATCATATATCCTATATGATTTTTTATTGATCTGCTTTGTAAAACTTTCTATTTTTTGTAATAAAATTTATATTTTTTGATATTCCCGTCTTTGCCTCTAAAGTCCAACCATCAATTACAGTTTCTCGAGTAATTGCTTCTTTTTGTCTTCAGAGAATTATCATCCTAGAACTGGAATTGTGTTACTGGCAGAATCACCATATGAAAATTAAGGCCAAAAAAACAAACAAACGCGGGCACTACATCTAAAAACTGGTAAGCTGCAATACATTAAATTTTTAGATTTATATACACTGAGGGGCTGATCCACAAAGAAATTACGCTGGCGTATCTATTGATACGCCGGCGTAATTTCAAAATTCCTGCGTTGTATCTTTGTTTTGAATCCTCAAAACAAGATACGACGGCATCTCGGCTTGATCCAACAGTCGTACGTCTTCGTACGCCTTCGGATCTTAGATGCAATTTGTCGGCGGCCGCAAGGTGGCGTTTCGAGTATGCAAATTAGATATTTACGGCGATCCACGAACGTACGTCGGCCCGTCGCATTTTTTTCCGTCATTTGCGTTTGGCTTTTTCCGGTGTATAGTTAAAGCTTGTATATGGTGGCATACTCAATGTTAAGTATGGCCCTCCTTCCCGTGTACAATTTTGATTTTTTTGCGTAGTTTGCGCAAGTCGTTCGCGAATAGGAATTTGCGTAGAATGACGTCACCGTCGTAAGCATTGGCTGCTTCCGGTTTAATTTCAAGCATGCGCACTGGGATACCCCCAGAAAAACGTTGATTACGTCGGGTCACAACGTATTTACATAAAACACACCCCCATTACATCCATTCGAATTCCGCGCCCTTACGCCGCAACAGATACGTTACGCCGCCGTAACTTACGGCGCGAATTCGTTGTGGATTCAAACAAAACCAAAGTAAGTTACAGCGGCTTAGCGTATCGTAGATACGCTGTGCCCGGCGCAGATGTATGTGGATCTGGCCCTGGGTGTATACTTATCCCACCCTGTGGCACTAGACAATGTGTATTTGCATTAGAACACTGCTGGAAAATAGTATAAAAAATAATGTGCGTGGGTTTATATATGCTAGGGTCGAACCAGCCCTTTGCGATTCCTGCTAACACCATAGAGGGAAAAAGGAGATGAATCATTAAAGGAAAAGTGTAAAAACTGGCATTTACACAGAACTGGGGGCACTCACCCTGGGCATAGGGGAACAGAAATGTGCTTGAGTTTGTTTGTCCCTCCCTGCCCACTTCCAACTAAGCAAGTTTTCCCAGACACACTTTCATTATCACCTCTATTCACCAGACATTTTGTGCTCAGGCACAGTTCTCGAAAACAATGAAACAAACCAATTGTGGGCCACTAATGAAATGGGCCTATCTCTTCCAATTGGTTCTGAGCATGGTATGCTTAATTGATCCTGGGCACGGTTCAAAGTGTTCACACTACACAAATGAACCAGACCAATGGGATGAACCGTGCCAGGGAATGGATTCAAACTGTCAGTTGGAACCCTTAAAATGTTCAACATTTGATACTGAATTACAGATGGAGGATGAGCGAGAGTAGTAAATATCCACATATCCTGGTTTTTCTACACCAGATATAAACCCTCACTAAATGATAAATGACTGGGTATTAGAAAAAGAGTTGGATTTTTTTTTATAATAAAATAGTTTTTAAATGTTTTCCTCATTTGTTGTATCTCAGTGCTACCAATATCCTTCAGACTCTTTGCAGCCACTTCCTATACTCCTGTCTACCCTAGTATAAAATATGAAGCATGTAAATCACCATCACATGGATAAAAACAGACATTACCATCTAACGCTTCATGGACTTCACTGGCAAAGCTCTCTAGACTTTTAGAGGGCCTCTTAAACCGGGATTCTTTCTGTTTTGGTCTTGCGTCTTTCTGAGGTTTCTTCTTTCCCATTGTGATGTGTCTCTGTAATACAAAAAATACAAAAACACACTGTACCTCAAATAGAGCTGGAGGTTGTCATAACAATCAGCCTACGCCAATCTGGTGGAATTCCCACATTAGTGTTCTATACTATTACCAAAAAGCACTGCAGCCTAATAGCTAGATTCACAAAGAGTTACGCCGGCGTATCAGTAGATACGCCGTCGTAACTCGGAATCTAAGCCGTCGTAAGTTTAAGTGTATGCTCAAACTGAGATACACTTAACCTAGCTAAGATACGTCGTATCTTAGGGTGCAATTTTTCCGCTGGCGCTTCCGTTGAGTTCGGCGTAGAATATGTAAATGACTAGATACGCCGATTCACGAACGTACGCTTGCCCGTCGCAGTAAAGATACGCCGTTTACATAAGGCGATTCCCGGCGTAAAGTTAGTCGAACAAATAGTTGGCCTACTCAATGTTAATTATGGCCGTCGTTCCCGCGTCGAAAATTGAAAAATTTACGTTGTTTGCGTAAGTCGTCTGTGAATGGGGCTGGACGTCATTTCCTTTCCCTACGAAACCAATACGTCCTTGCGGCGTACTTTGGAGCAATGCACACTGGGAAATGTCCACGGACGGCGCATGCGCCGTTCGTAAAAAACGTCAATCACGTCGGTTCACGAGTCATTTACATAAAACACGCCCCCCTCATCCTCATTTGAATTAGGCGCGCTTACGCCGGCCAATTCACGCTACGCCGCCGTAACTTAGGAGGCAAGTGCTTTGTGAATACAGCACTTTCCTCTCTAACTTACGGCGGCGTAGCGTAAATACGATACGCTACGCCTGCCTAACGTTGCGCCCGCCTACCTGAATCCAGCTATAAGTATTCAGTTTTAGATTTGGATTGAACAGGTAAGGATTAGAGAACCCTGGCAGGGTTATAAGCCTATCTCTGTTCCTGTTTAGGGGAAGCTTCCCCTATTTCCTGTCCCAGGGACAGTAGTCACAGAGTCTCTCCAATAGGGGCACACAATAATAAAAACATATAATAGAGTAGGATGGGTTTGATACACCCTGATAAAGTTCCAAGTCAGATGAAAAGCGTTGGTACAAATCTCTCCCCTGTAAGGGGGTGGATTATGACATGTCTCTACCCTAAGCTATGGACAATTAGAGACAGCCCTGACAGGCCGAGGCAAGGACACCCCTAGACCTACTAATCTCTGCTGTGCTACCTGGTTCAAAACCGTCAGTTAGCATATCTTGTAAATTGCGAGATGGACATTTTTTCATCACATCCCACAGATTCCCCTCTGGAGAATCTGGAGACCAAGTTAACACCGCAAACCATTCTTGCATCATTTTTGCAGTGTGACATCGCACATTATCTTTCTGAAAGAGCCCACTGCCATCATGGAATACTATTTCCATGAAGAGGGGTATTTGGTAAGCAAAAATGTTTAGGGAGATGGTATGTTGCAATTAAAGTGATTGTAAACTCAATAAAAAATAAATAAAATAACAAACATCTCGTACTTACCTCCACTGTGCAGTTGGTTTTGCACAGAGCAGCCTGGATCCTCCTCTTATCGGCTCCCTCGTCACTTCCCTCCTGTCGAGTACCCCCACAGCAAGCAGCTTGCTATGGGGGCACCTGAGCCAAGTCACAGCTTTGTCTGTCCATTCAGTCATGGAGCCCTGGCCCAGCCACCTCCCGCTGATTGGCTAAATGACTTTGATTGACAGCCGTGGGAGCCAATGGTGCTGCTGCTGTGTCTCAGCTAATCAAGAGTGTCCCAGATGGCTAACACACTAGTGGACATTGCTGGAGAGAGATGGGGCTCAGGTAAGTAATTAGGGGGTGCTTGGGAGGCTACTACACACAGAAGGTTTTTTATCTTGAATGAATGAATGACTTGTATAGCGCTACTCATGCGAACTGAATCGCCTCTGGGCGCTTTTTCCAGCCAGTGTCTGCTTGGCTGGTGCGGTCATTTTACCCCGTAGGATCGTGACACGCTTGGGACACACAGATATACATATATACAGTATATACTGGGCCAATTTGGGCAAGATCCAATTTACCTACCAGCATGTCTTTGGAGTGTGGGAGGAAACCGGAGTACCCGGAGGAAACCCATGCAGGCACAGGGAGAACATACAAACTCCAGGCAGATGGTGTTGTGGTCGGGATTCGAACCAGCGACCCGTTTGCTGCTAGGCGAAAGTGCTACTCACTACACCACTGTGCTGACCTTGATGCATAGAATGCATTAAGATAAAAATTATCCTGCCTTTACAACCCTTTTAACATCCACATGAATGGCATGATGCAAGGTTCCCCAGTAGGACATTGCCTAAAGCATCACACTGCCTCTGCAGGTTTCCCATAATGCATCCTGGTGCAATCTTGTGCCCAGAATGAATACAATGAAGAGGTCCTACGTGGCGCTGAAACATCGCTGATCTTTGCTGTGATGTGATCATTTATTAAAACTTTGGACCATTTATGGAGTTCCCTGGTGTGTTGGTGACTAGAGATGGGCTCGGTCGTGTTTAGGATCGCACCTGCCTGATCCCGCCACTGCAAACCGCCAATCACAGGCAGTGAGACATTTTCCCAATCTGTGCAGATGCGGACCAAGAAATATCTTATTGTCTGTGATCAGCGATGTGCAGTGTTAGCTTCCTGGAGGAATTTGGGCAGGTGGGATCCCGAACACACCTGAGTCTATTCCTATTGGCGATTAGGGATGAGCTCGGGTGTGTTTGCACACTCCACGTGCAGAGGCCGCCAGGAAGTCGGCACTGCGCTAATCACAAGCAGTGAGACATTGTCCCGATGCGTGGCTGCAGAGATTGGGAAATGTCTCACTGCCTGTGATTAGCACAGCGCCGAGTTCCTGGCGGGCTCTGCACGTGGGCTGTGCGAACACGCCGGAGCTCATCCCTACTGGTGACATATCCTCTGCTCTCTTTCCCAGGTAAGTGACACTCACACACCTGGCCATCCACATGATGTAAAAGGAAACATGATTCATCAGACCAGGCCTTCTATCATTGCTCCAAGGTCCAGTTCTGATGATCACATACCCATTGTAGGCACTTTTTGGCTGTGGATAAGGATGAGCTCTGGCGTGTTCGCATAGTACACGTGCAGAGCCCACCAGGAAGTCGGCACCCGCGCTGCGCTAATCACAGCCAGGCAGACATTTCCCGATCTCCGCAGCCAAGCATCGGACAATGTCTGCCTGGCTGTGATTAGCGCAGCGCGGGTGCCGACTTCCTGGCGGGCTCTGCACGTGTTCTATGCGAACATGCCAGAGCTCATCCTTATCACATACCCATTGTAGGCACTTTTTGGCTGTGGACACGGGTCAGCATGGGCACTCTGAGCTCTGACCGATCTACACAGCCCCATACACAACAAACTGCAATGCCATTTTTACTGCTTCCAACTACATGGACAACATGTTTACCTGTCTCCTATTATACCCCCGCCCCCCCCCCCCTAGCTTTTAGATGCCATTCATGTAAGGAGATAATAGTATTCAGTGTACCTGTCAGTGGTCATAATGTTATGGCTGATGGGTATATGTGTGTATGTATATATATATATATATATGTATATTTTGTGTGTGTACTATCTCTCTTACCTCTCAGCAGCTCACATGTGTTCCAAAACAACTTTTAGGTTCACCTCCCCGCCTTCCCTAATATTCTTGCATACATTTATCCCTCTGTAGTCTTTGGCATTTAAAATAAAAACACCCTGTTCCACTGACGGCGTTATAGCTATTACGTATAATGTACCATATATCCATGCACATACCTTTCTTTTCTTAGTATAGTTATATTACAAAAGCAAACATTTATCAGCCCTCCCACTTTACTTACAATGTAGGCTGAGTGACGTGACACAGAAAATTAAGGTCCTGTCTCAGGCTGTGCTTCCGGGTGGTGGAGGGGGTCATGTGACTGTAGTGTGAAGAGGTCATGTGACTACAGTATGGAGGGCTGGCTGTGTGTCTTGCTGCTCTTAGGTTAGTGTGTTGTGTGTTTCTTCTCCAGTGCTGAGCTGTTGTTGTGTACTGCTTGGTCCTGTGAAAGCAGTGTTGTAGAGATGTGACACTGCCCTTCCCAGCCTGCTCAGACACCTCTGCTTCATGTATTGCTTGTTTCCTCTTAGTACATACACAGGGGTTTTTAGATAGGAAGGGAAGTGGCTTATTATAGCCTTTACCTGCTCACAGTGTTTTCCATGTTGTCAGCAGTCACAAAGGAAGTTCTAAAAGACTAAAGAAGATTTCAGCTTTTGTGTTGCTTCTAATAATTATTTCTAATAACTTCTCTCTTGTATTTTAGTTCACAATGCAGCTGCAACCAAGATGAAGATTGTGGAAGAACCCAACAGCTTTGGGTATGTAGAGTTTTATTTATCACCTTGTTACCACCATCACTGCTTAGAAGTCACTATGCGTATATACAATGGATATAAAAAGTCTACACACCCCTCTTAAAATATCAGGGGGCAGATCCTCATACAGCGGCGCATCTGTACGCCGGGCGCAGCATATCTAAGATACACTACGCCACCGTAACTTATTTATTTTATTTTGAATCCACAAAGAATTTGCGCCGTAAGTTACGGCGGTGTAGTGTATCTCTGGCGGCGTAAGGGCACGGAATTCAAATGGATGTAATGGGGGCGTGTTTTATGTAAATACACAAACATATTCGCCAGCACACTGGGGATCATTTGCCCGATCATTTGCCTGACGAAGAGGTCCTGTGCGACCTCGAAACGTTGCTGTTTTGATCGTTTCTATGCATTAAAGAATTTCTGGACGTTTTTCTAAATGATCCCCGGTGTGCTGGCGAATATGTTTGCATGATTGCCTTTCCGGTTCCCAACTGGTAATCGCTTCAGCACCCTCCTTTCTTATCGGCCATTTTCCAGGAAGACGTGCAATTGGAATATTTTTGAGACTTTTATGTAAATACGTTGTGACCCGACGTAAACAACGTTTTTTTTTTTAACTGCGCATGCGCCGTCCCTGGGGGTATCCCAGTGCGCATGCTCGAAATTTGACCGGAAGAAGCCAATGCTTACGACGGTGATGTCATTCTATGCAAATTCCTATTCGGGAACGACTTGCGCAAACGACGTAAAAAAATTCGAAATTGAACGCGGGAACGACGGCCATACTTAACATTCAGTACGCCACCATATAGCACCTTTAACTATACGCCGGAAAAAGCCGAACGAAAACGACGTAAAAAAAATGCGCCGGACGTATGTTCGTGGATCGCCGTAAATAGCTAATTTGCATACTCAACGCAGATTTCTAAGGAAACGCCACCTAGCGGCCGCCGAAAAATTGCATCTAAGATCCGACGGCGTACTAAGACGTACGTCTGTCGGATCGATCCCAGATGCCGTCGTATCTTGTTTTGTGGATACAAAACAAAGATACGACACGGGAAATTTAAAATTACGCCGGCGTAATCCTTTTGTGGATCTGCCCCCAGGTTTCTGTGATGTAAAAAAAAAAAATGAGACAAAGATAAATAATTTCAGAACTTTTTCCACCTTTTAATGTGACATATAAACTGTACAACTTAGTTGAAAAACAAACAAACCAAAATCTTTTAGAGGGGGAAGAAAAAATAAAATGTCATTGCATTAGTGTGCACACCCTCTTGTAACTGGGGATGTAGCTGTGTTCAGAATTAAAGCGGTTGTATTTGTCACTTGTCAGGCCGAGTACTCACGAGCAGACATGTCCGATGAAACAGGTCCGCGGACCGTTTTCATCAGACATGTCTGCCCGGGGACTTCTGTTCGATGGCTGTACACACCATCGAACAGAAGTCCGTGCGTAAACAATACGCGGGGCGTGTCCGCGGTGTCGCCGCGTCGATGACGCGGTGTCGCCGCGACAATGACGCTGCAACGTGGGCGGCCTGCCTTTAAAATGCTTCCATGCATGCGTCGAAGTCATTCGACGCATGCGAGGGATGGCGGGCGGCCGGACATGTACGGTAGGTCTGTACAGACAACCGTACATGTCGGGGGGACAGGTTTCCAGCAGACTGTTTTAAAGCAAGTCCAGGAAACAGTTGTCCGCTGGAAACCTGTCCGATCCGCCCGAAAATGGTCCGCTCGTGCCTACACACGGCCAAACATGTCTGCTGAAACTGGTCCGCGGACCAGTATCAGCAGACATGTTTGGTCGTGAGTACGGGCCCTAAGGCAAAAGGCATAATGTGCTAGTATGCAGCGCCGTAAGTTACGGCGGCGTAGTGTAGCGAGAGCTGCCTTGGAACTCCAGAACAGGTGGATCGGGGCCCACTCTGTGCAAAACGAACTGCACAGTGGAGGTAAGTATGACAAAAAATTTATTTTTAGTGTCACTTTAAATCAGTTAATTGGCCTCTGTACAGTACATAGATCAGTATGTGTGATGAGTGATGGTGACTTCTAATCAAATCATTTTAGTAATGTTGACTTCTAATTGAAAATCATTTCTTTCAGGTTGAACAATCCATTTTTATCACATACAAACAAGCTACAACCAAGGACATCTCCTTCACCACGTTCAGGTAATGTGTGAGTGTGTGTGTGTGTGTGTGTGTGTGTGTGTGTGTTATAAGGTTTGCATAGCTCATACAGTGGGGGTTATTTACGAAAGGCAAATCCATTTTGCACTACAAGTGCAAACTACAACTGCAAAGTGCACTTGAGATTGCACTAAAAGTGAACTTGGAAGTACAGTCACTGTAAATCTGAAATGAGGGGAAGCTCTGCTGATTTTATTATCCAATCGTGTGCAAGCTAAAATGCTGTTTTTTTTTTATTGTTCTTGCATGTCCCCCTCGGATCTACAGTGACTGCACTTCCAAGTGCAATTTCAAGTGCACTTGTAATGCAAAGTGGATTTGCCTTTAGTAAATAACCTGCATAGTCACCTAGTGGTTCTGAAACTTCACAAGACAACTCATACATGGTGACGGATGAATTGTATAGCAAACCCTTCTGGAGCATGGAATGTACATGTATTTACAAATATTTAAATAAAGGTGTTACCCCGGTTTCCCATCCCATAGTTAATAAAGGACACTGTATCTACAAGCACTCCCTTTTTCAATATAACACCATCTACATGAAGTTGGGTAGAGCATTAAATTGAACAATACCAAGTCCCCCAGTACTTTATCCTGCTTGTCGGCACAAAAACGCACTGTTTTTAGGTTTTGGTTAAAAATGCATATGATGTCACGATACTTCAAGGCAGCAAACTGTGTTCCCTTATCCTATGTGACCTCTCAACAATGGTCATACCGTGTTTCCCCGAAAATAAGACCTACCCCGAAAATAAGACCTAGCGTTATTTTCCAGGAGGGCTGCGATATAAGCCTTACCCCGAAAATAAGCCCTAGTTTAAAATGTTCGTAACATCCTATAATCCACTCTATTACAGTAGTATATAATGTACAATGTGTGTGTTTCTGTAATAAAATTGCAGGGAAGAGAGCTCCGGCGGGTCACAGAAGCGATGAACGAAGGTATTTGGCACAATTATATTACAGAAACACACACATTATACATTATATACTACTGTAATAGAGTGGATTATAGGATTTTACAAGCATTTTAACTCCGTTTACACTGGGGATTCCTGTCAGGCAGGGAGAGAGAGGGGGAGAAAAGACAGCACATTACATGTTAAGACCTACCCCGAAAATAAGCCCTACTGTGTCTTTTGTTGCCAAAATTAATATAAGACCCGGGCTTATTTTCGGGGAAACACGGTATATATGAATAAATTGAGACCAGGCTTACCTTTTGGAGGTACTCCTATTCTCCTTAAAGGGTCACTGTCATGAGAGGAGCATGGAGGCTGCCATTAACCTCTTGACCACCGCCCCATGTCAAAAAGACGTCCTCCTTTTTAAAGTTGAATATCTCGATAACGGCAGCAGCTGCTGCCACAACCGAGATATTCATCTTTTCAGGGGGCGGTGGTGTACACGATAACGGCGGTCTCCGCGGCGGATTCGCCGCGAGATCGCCGTTATCGGTGGCGGGAGAGGGGCCCCCCCCCCTCCCGCCGCTCTCCCGCGCCCTCCGCCGCTTACCGGAGCCGTCGGTAGCGGCGGAGGGGATCCGATGTGTCCGGCAGCTGAGCGGGGACGGGACTGAAGGAGAAATCTCCTTCACCCGTCCTCCTAGCTCTGCTGGGCGGAAGTGACGTCAAAACGTCAGTCCCGCCCAGCCTCTTAAAGAAACATTTTTTTTTTTGTCATTTGAAAAAATGACTTTTTTTTTTTAATTTTTTTTTTTGCATTTAAGTCTAATTATGAGATCTGAGGTCTTTTTGACCCCAGATCTCATATTTAAGAGGACCTGTCATGCTTTTTTCTATTACAAGGGATGTTTACATTCCTTGTAATAGGAATAAAAGTGATCAATTTTTTTTTTTTTTTTTTTTTCAGTGTAAAAAATTATAAAACTAAATAAAAATAAATAAGAAAACCAAAAAAATTTTTTTTAAAGCGCCCCGTCCCGACGAGCTCGCGCGCAGAAGCAAACGCATACGCGAGTAGCGCCCGCATATGAAAACGGTATTCAAACCACACAAGTGAGGTATCGCCGCGATCGTTAGAGTGAGAGCAATAATTCTAGCCCTAGACCTACTCTGCAACTCAAAAAATGCAACCTGTAGAATTTTTTAAACGTCGCCTATCGAGATTTTTAAGGGTAAAAGTTTGACGCCATGACACGAGCGGGCGCAATTTTTAAGCGTGACATGTTGGGTATCATTTTACTCGGCGTAACATTATCTTTCACAATATATAAAAAAATTGGGCAAAATGTATTGTTGTCTTATTTTTTAATTCAAAAAAGTGATTTTTATCCAAAAAAAGTGCGCTTGTAAGACCGCTGCGCAAATACGGTGTGACAAAAAGTATTGCAATGACTGCCATTTTATTCCCTAGGATGTCTGCTAAAAAAAAATATATAATGTTTGGGGGTTCTGATTAATTTTCTAGCAAAAAAATTGTGATTTTCACATGAAGGAGAGAAGTGCCAGAATTTACCTGGTGGGCAAGTGGTTAATGACATTTTTCTTTTGGGAATGTTCTCTGGCTCTTATGTTGATGCTTTGAATCCTATGCTGTCTGAATGTCTGTCCACCATTTTTCTGACCATTCATTTACAGCATGCTGTTCTGAGTGTGTGATCACAGAATATTTAAGTCAGGCGCAACCAGGCAAATACTATTATCGGAAGAAGACCAGCAATGGCAGCTCTTACTTTTCTCATGATAGGTTCATGTTAAAGATACAGAAGTCCAGACTTGCTCAAGACAGTGGAAGGTTATTTTCCCCATATCCCAATCCCCAATGTTTGCACTAAATCCAGCAATACATTGCAGCCACTAGTATTTTATGATTTCAGATGTACACGCCTCCATACCACAAAGATATACACGCATAAGCTGGGTAACTGTTTTCCTCCAAAAGCCTGAATGTTGAGTTGCTGTTTTTTGTCTCTACAGGCCCATCACACCTTTTCAGATTGGCTGGGAAGTGTTTCAATTTTATAGAATCCACGTAAGTTGATGCAAAACCTGTGACTACCAGTAGAGCCAGTAAAAAGTGTACATATTTCTTCACAGACCTACCATATGTTAAATGTGACAACAGAAGACTAGTAAGGACTTTTCTGTAAATTGTAATGGCAGGGCTGCTTATTTTTCTAAAGTTATGACTTTATATTAGAGGCCAGTGTGAAGAATGCCACCCTTACAGATAGCTGAAAAGTTCTTTGATGTCATGCCACTGTCCCTGCTAAGTGATTTTGGTCTTTGAAACTTTGCAGGGACCATAAAATGGGAGGTCAGTCAGCCACATCTCAAGGAACCCCTAGCAAGCTTCAAAGCAGGGGTATTAAATTACATTTTACAGCGGTCCGATCAGCCAAATTTTCTACCACCAGGGGTCCGAATCGCACGTTTGCAACGACTCTTTAACATCTCCCGACATGCAGAGAATGACAGCAGCCGAGGCTGGGGAAGAGAAACAGCTCCTATATGATGCATCCATGGGTCCGGATGGGACAGTAGCTCCATCCGGATCTGGCCCACATTCCTCCAGTTGGTAATGCCTGCTCTAAAGGAACCCTGGTTGATAGATAGATTAGATAGATAGATTAGATAGATAGATAGATAGATAGATAGATAGATCTATATATCTAGCAAGAATGTTGGTCACAAGATTCATCTATAAAAGTGTTTGTAAAAACATTTTTTTTTAATAAGCAGTTTATATTTCCCTGCTCTGTACAATAGAATTGCACAGAGCAGCCCCAATCCTCCTCTTCTGGGTTCCCCTGCCAGCGCTCCTGGCTTCTCCTGTTGTTGGTGTGTCACCATAGCAAGCCACTTTGTATGGTGGCACAAAATTAAGCCATGCTGCCTGCGTCCATAGACACAGACAGCGAGGCTCGGACCCACCCTCTGCTCCTTCATCACAGGATTTGAATGACAGCAGCCTCGGCAAAGTCTGGGAAAGCCTGTACAGATGGGCACAGTGCTGGGTCAAGTAAGGGCTCAGGTAAGTGTGGGGGTGGTGGGTGAGGGAGCAATATTATTTCCTAAACAATTTCTACCTTAATGCAGTGAATGCATTAAGGTAACAAATATTTAGGCTTTAGAACCACTTTAACTTTTGCAACTGGCCTTGCTCTTTTGCCCCAGTCACCTAAAAATTCATCCAATTCCTTCCAAGTAATGTGAATGTGCTTTCATGTATCCAGTTTTTATAAATAGACAGTGGTCTTATGGTTATGCATGTATAGTCAAAACCATTTTTTCTTTTTTTGTTTGTTTTTTGGATTTTTTTTTTCCCATTGGAAGATCTCCTCCTGTCTTTTTTCATTGATAACTCGAAATTTTGGATTTTCCCTCACTTCTATTCCCTGCTACAACGTGACAAATAGGGATGATAAACGTCTCCCACTCAGACATGGGCAACCATATAATAAACAGGAATGCTAACTCTTCCCTGTCCTGTACAAAACTAAAAAGCAATTTTCTGACTTTAGATACAGTGTACAGCTACATATAATGTACAGGTATTTCCCTTTTAACTTGTTTTTCTGCTTGATGACAGATACAAATATGAGTTCTGCCCGTTTCACAATGTAACCCAGCATGAACAGACCTATCGTTGGAACGCATACAGCGGTATTTTAGGGTGAGTAATGATTACAAAGACAATTCTTAATTCCATCTGCCTTGTTCAAAGAGTTTTTTATTCTTGGTTGCTAATCCTTAAGTGTGGTAACCATTAGCAACCAAATATTCATTCTTTGTTAAACTTCAGTGAATTCTGATTTGTATCTGCTTTTAAGAATTTGCACTTAAAGCGGGGGTTCACCCTTAGAGGGCACTTTTCCCCCTTAGATTCCTGCTCGTTATTACTAGGGGAATCGGCTATTTATTTAAAAATATGTGCAGTACTTACCCGTTTACGAGACGCATCCTCTCCGTCGCTTCCGGGTATGGGCTTCGGGAATGGGCGTTCCTTCTTGATTGACAGGTTTCCGAGAGGCTTCCGACGGTCGCATCCATCGCGTCACGATTTTCCGAAAGAAGCCGAACGTCGGTGCGCAGGCGCAGTATAGAGCCGCACCGACGTTCGGCTTCTTTCGGCTACGAGTGACGCGATGGATGCGACCGTCGGAAGCCTCTCGGAAGACTGTCAATCAAGAAGGAACGCCCGCTCCCGAAGACCCATACCCGGAAGCGACGGAAGAAGATGCAGCTCGAAAACGGGTAAGTACTGCACCTATTTTAATACAAATAGCCGATTCCCCTAGACCGAACGAGCAGGAATCTAGGGGAAGAAAAAAATTTTTTTTAGAAATGGGTGAACTCCCGCTTTAACAGTTAAAGCGACACTTGAACCCTTTTAATTTTATTTTTTCCTATTCGATTAACCACTTAACCCCCGGACCACATTGCTGGTCAAAGACCAGAGCACTTTTTGCGATTCGGCACTGCGTCGATTTAACTGACAATTGCGCTGTCGTGCGACGTGGCGTCCTTTTTTCCCCACAAATAGAGCTTTCTTTTGGTGGTATTTGATCACCTCTGCGGTTTAGTTTTTGCGCTATAAACAAAAATAGAGCTATAATAAATATGCCCCAAAAATATATAAAAAAACATTTTTTTTCCTCAGTTTAGGCTGATACGTATTCTTCTACATATTTTTCGTAAAAAAAAATCGCAATAAGCGTTTATTGATTGGTTTGCGCGAAAGTTATAGTGTTTACAAAATAGGGGGTATTTTTATGGCATTTTTATTAATATTTTTTTTCCGGTACTGCAACATTATGGTGGACACTTTTGACACATTTTTGGGACCATTGGCATTTTTATAGCGATCTGTGCTATAAAAATGCATTGGATTACTATAAAAATGCCACTGGCAGTGAAGGGGTTAACACTAGGAGGCAGGGAAGGGGTTAAGTATGTTCCCTGGGTGTGTTCTAACTGTAGGGGGGTGGGACTGACTGGGGGAAATTACTGATCTTCTGTTCATACATTGCACAGAGCAGCCCTAATCCTCTTCTTCTGGGGTCCCTCTGCTGGTGCACCAGGCTCCTCTTTGGCAAGTGCCCCCATGGAAAGCTGATCCCAAGCTGCCCTGTCTGCGTCTATTGACTCGGCCCCCACTTGCTCGGCACAGAATTTGATTGACAGCAGAGGGAGCTAATGGCTCCCACTGCTATCTATTTGCCCAGGGAGGAGGGAGACAGCGGTGAGGGCGTGCACATCGCTGGATCAGATTAGGCTCAGGTAAGTATAAAGGGGAGGGAGATTCTGTGGCACAGAAGGTTTTTTACCTTAATGCATAGAATGCTTATGGAATCAAGCAGGGACTGGCCAACTTTCGGTACATGTGTACTGGTGCTGGCTTCTGTGGAACAGTGATGCTGAAAAACCGATGGCTGCGGGCGCTGATCTGCGTGTTTTGATGGTGAGGGGGGAGAGTCCCCCTGTCAGAATACAATAGCTCAGCGGGAAAAATCCCCATGCATCACACATTGTTGTATTAATCCTGGGATCTGTCAGGTTTTTTTTGTTTTGTTCAACCCACTGGTCGAGCAGGAATATAATTTTTTTTTTTTTTTTAGGCCACATATTTCTGTCTATTATGAAACCAATCGTTTTTTTTTTTTTTTTTTTCGATTTTAGGATATGGCAGGAATGGGAAATTGAGAACAATACATTTACTGGCATGTGGATGAGGGAAGGTGATACTTGCGGAGCCAAAAATCGTCAGACAAAGGTTTGCCAAGATTCAGTGGGGTCCAATTGGAGATTATACATACTGTAGCTTAAGGGCTCAAAATTTTCCATGTGGTCAGGTTACCAAAGGACCATGATGCCCTTTTTTTAAGCCTACCTTGCAAAATGCTTAAAATAGGAACTGTTATCAGAACATATGTTTTTCCCACCTGAACCCATGGAGCTGATGCATCCAGGCTGCATTTTATCATAATGGTACACTTCAGCCTGTGCTTGGTCCAAAAAGGATCGAAAAAGGAATGCAACAACGGAATAGAAGGGTAGCAGGTGGGTCGATAGGAGGGGGAGGGGGGTCGAGGGGAGAGAGGAATGAAAGGGGAAATAAAGGAATTAAAGGGGTTGTAAAGACAAAAATATTTTCCTCTTAAATTAAAGTCTGACAGTAGCTGATAAAGTAAAAAGTAATGTTTTGCATTATAACTAGTTTGATACCTGTTGAAATCGAGCCGTTTTATTCACCTCCGTCACTCCTGAATCATTATTCTCACTGACTTCCTGGTTTGCGGTGCGCATTCATTCTTGCTACATCACAGCCTAATGGGAACTACAGTTACCATAAGGCTTAGCCTCCATACCTGTGAGGGATAAGAGAGCATCTTCACGCAGGGCTGTAGTCATAGGGAGGGGGTGAGCACATTCTGCTTTCCACCATGCAAAACGGCTCAGATGCTGGTGGAAAGCAAGAAGAGGAGTGACAGGAAATGGCATTTTCAAACCTGGATTACTGTATTTTGGAGGTCAAAAGGAAAAACGAGATAAGTGATATTTAACCACTTGGTTTCCAGCCCATAGTCAAAATACGTCCTGTGTTTAAAGATGGATATCTCAGTGACGGCAGCAGCTGCTGCCACAACTGAGGTATCCATCTTTAGTGCCGACGGTCCTGTACACGATAACGGCGGTCTCCGCGGCGGATTCGCCGCGAGATCGCCGTTATCGGTGGCGGAAGAGGGCACCCCCCCTCCCGCCGCTGTCCCGCGCCCTCCGCCGCCTACCGGAGCCGTCGGTAGCGGCAGAGGAGATCGGGACCGTTCGGCAGCTGAGCGGGGTTACGAGTGAAGGAAAAATCTCCTTCACCCGTCCCCATAGCTCTGCTGGGCGGAAGTGACGTCAAAACGTCAGTCCCGCCCAGCGTCTTAAAGCAACATTTATTTATTTTTTCTTGCATTTTAGTCTAAATATGAGATCTGAGGTCTTTTTGACCCCAGATCTCATATTTAAGAGGACCTGTCATGCTTTTTTCTATTACAAGGGATGTTTACATTCCTTATAATAGGAATAAAAGTGATCAAATTTTTTTTTTTCAGTGTAAAAAGTAATAAAATAAATAAAAATAAATAAGAAAACAAACAAAAATTTTTTTTAAAGTGACCCGTCCCAACGAGCTCGCGCGCAGAAGCGAACGCTTACGCGAGTAGCGCCCGCATATGAAAACGGTGTTCAAATCACACAAGTGAGGTATCGCCGCGATCGTTGGAGCGAGAGCAATAATTATAGCCCTAGGCCCACTCTGTAGCTCAAAAAATGCAACCTGTAGAATTTTTTAAACGTCGCCTATCGAGATTTTTAAGGGTGAAAGTTTGACGCAATGCCACGAGCGGGCGCAATTTTTAAGCATGACATGTTGGGTATCATTTTACTCGGCGTAACATTATCTTTCACAATATATAAAAAAATTGGGAAAAATGTATTGTTGTCTTATTTTTTTAATTCAAAAAAGTGTTTTTTTTTCAAAAAAAGTGCGCTTGTAAGACCGCTGCGCAAATACGGTGTGACAAAAAGTATTGCAATGACTGCCATTTTATTCTCTAGGGTGTTAGAAAAAAAAATATATATATATATATATATATATATATAATGTTTGGGGGGTTTTAAGTAATATTCTAGCAAAAAAAACTGTTTTAGTCTCGTAAACACTGAATCTGAAAAACAGGCTCAGTAACGAAGTGGTTAAATGCTCTAGCTTACAGCAATCAATTGATCTAATAAAAAACGAATCTTTAGTGTTCCTTTAAGAGAGGAATGAAAGGGGCATTCAGAAAACAGAGAGGAATTGAAGGTGGGTACCTGTGCCCTTGGGAGGCCAATGTAAAACATCACATTAATTTGTAGTTTTAGTAGGCATTTATCGACGGTAGGTGGAAGGACATGCCTAACCCAAGGGATCCAAATTTTGGCAAAGTTGATCACTCTATCCAGCAGCTTTGCCAATATTTTCTTGTAGATAATGGTCTTTTTGACACAGCTTCTAACAGTGTGGAAGTTTAGGGTCAGCAGTTTCTAGGATTTAGCGATGACTTGTTTTGAACTGGCTGTTGGTGATGGCATCTGTTTTTTAGTTGAGTAGTTCTTCACTGGGGTTCAAGGGAACAGATAAAATGAAACCTCTTCAATGGTATATTTACCAGACCAAAAAGAGAGCAAATTAGAGGTGCTTAAGGTGAATAGCAGTGGTTGGTTTTATTTATTTTTTACATTGCCAGCATCTTTTGGGTGAAATTTTAATTACAAAAGAGCTGATATTTAATTAGACATGCCTTATCCTAAATTATTTTGTATACAGGTTTTGTTAGTTTGTGGATCAAGCAACGAGTTGGCATCCGTGTCTGAGCCAAGTACCTGTGTCTACTCCATGACCTTTAAAACTCCTCTAGTTTGTCATCCACATTCATTATTAGGTAAGTTGGAATACTTGCTTTTTGCGATTGCGACTTCTTTTTGTAAGAGTTACTGATGGTTGGTCTTCTGGTTATAGTGTACCCGACTCTGAATGCAGAGCTGCGCCGCCGGTGGGATGAAGTTGAGCAGTCTTTGTACGACGAGCTGATCACTGAACAGGTACAATCGGGAACATTCTGTTTTCTTGAAATACGACATGTCATTTTTATGAAAGCGATTAGACCTTTCTTCTTCCTTTTTTTAGTTTAAGTGATTCTAAAGTCTTGTTTTAGAAAAAAATATGTTGTGCAGTTGGTTTTGCGTAGAGTAGCCCGGATCCTCCTCTTCTTGGGTCCCTCTTTGCTTCTCCTGGCCCATCCCTTCTATCAAGTGCCCCCCCAGTCAGCAGCTTCCTATAGGGGCACCCGAGCTGAGTCACAGCTCCATGTGTCCATTCAAACATGGAGCCCCGACCTGGCCCTGCCCCCTCTTTTCCGTTGATTGGTTGACTTTGACAGCCGTGGAAGCCAATGCCGCCACCGCTGCTGTGTCTCAGCCAATTTGGAGTGTCCCGGATGATATAGACGCTGGAGAGAGATGAAGCTCAGGTAAGTATTTGGGGGGGCCCCCTACACACAAGATTTTTTATCTTGATGCATCAGCATTTTATCTTAATGGGGAGGTAAAGGTACAATTTTTATTTTTATTTTTTTCTAAATAGCTTCCTTTACCTTAGTGCAGTCCTCCTTCACTTACCTCATCCTTAGATTTTGCTTTTAAATGTCCTTATTTCTTCTGAGAAACCCTCACTTCCTGTTCTTCTGTCTGTAACTCAACACATTAATGAGGGGGTTTTCTCCCTGGTGTGGAGTGTCTTGCTCGCCCCCTCACTTGGACTACAGGAGAGTCAGGACACTCTCTATGTTGCAGATAGAAAAAAGGAGCTGTGTGTTAGTGGGCATCCTGACTCTCCTGTAGTCCAAGGGAGGGGGCGAGCACAACACTCCACACCAGGGAGAAAGCCTTGCATTACTGTGTGGAGTTACAGACAGAACGACAGGAAGTGAGGATTTCTCAGAAGAAATAAGGACATTTAAAAGCAAAATGGAGGGATGAGGTGAAGGAGGACTGCACTAAGGTAAAGGAAGCTATTTAGGGAAAAAATTTTTTACCTTTACAACCCCTTTAATGCAATAAGATAAAAAAAACCTTCTGTCATATGCATATAAAGCTATCCTTTTAACCCTGTTGGCCACTGTCTGCCTTTGTTATCCCACCACTTACGACACTTTCCTTCCTTCCTATTGTACTCATTTGTGTAAATCGGGAATCAAGGAGGTGCTCCCGACACAAACACTGACAGCAATACAATTCTGACAATGGTTCTAACCTTAACACATTCTATCCAAAATCTTAAAATATTTTTTGTCTGTAAATCTACTGTAACTCATCAAATTCACGTACAGTCCTTGTGCTGTAAGTGCTGCTCTTTTAGTACATTCACCAATCAGTGCCAGTTAAATGTAATGTTTCGTGTGATCTGGTTTGGGTTATGTTGTCTCAGGTAGATGTTAAATCTTCATGTTTTGTGTTTTATTATTCATGCTTAGGGTTACAGGAAACGGCTCCGAGAAATATTTGAAGAAGCAAATTACTTAAAGTCCACAGGAAGCAAAAGTGAAGATAAAGAAAACCAGACAGAGCCCAAGTCATTTGAGACCCTGGAGAAGTGTAGTGTGGTATGTCTTATGGGATCACTAGTGAACATGCTGGCTGTCATGGTAATCTCTTGTTGTCGGTACTGTCTGAATTTTTATTTTTTGTAGGCACACAATGAACTGTTTGGGGAAGTTAAGCGTCTCAAGAGCATTCTAGACAAAAATGGGATTTCTTATCTTAAAAATGGTAAGCAACAAACTGTGCATTACAATATTTACTTACCAAGGTAGTAATGTGTACAGTGCCTATAGTAGCCAGTCATATTTTATCCTTATTTTATTTAGCATAGTCAGATCAATGAAATATCATTTATGTTAATAATGTTAGTTTTTTTTTTTTTGTAATGTAACTCTGCATGAAACATTGTTTTTTTTTTTAATTAAATAATTTAAGAGGGCGTGTTTAGGAGTTGGGTGGGGCAACAGTTGGTGAGTAACTCTTAAGGCCTGGATAGTAGCTCAGAACTTAAAATATTGAGCCCTGCTCTATAATATTAGGATCTCTCTGTTCTGTATACTATAGGCCCAGGACCTAGAGTTTGCCCGATTTGTATGGCTCTGCCCAGTACCCTTAAATAAAAAATAAACCCTGGAAGTGCAGTCACTGTAAATCTGAGGGGAAAATCTGAAATGAGGGGAAGCTCTGTTGATTTTATCATCCAATCTAAAATGCTGTTTTTTATTTTCCTTGAATGCCCCCCTCAGATCTACAGTGACTGCACTTTTAGTGTAATTTCAAGTGCACTTTTAGTTTGCATTTGTAGTGCAAAGTGGATTTGCCTTTTAGTAAATGACCCCCTGAGTGTCAGATGCAGTAATCGCCTGAACAGATCTTCTGGCCTTTCTGATGTGATCTTTTCCAGGTATACTTTTTTGTCATGGTAGGGCCATTTCACTAACGGAAATGGTGCTTCAGTTCTGAGGCGTAGGCAGAACATGTTTTACTGCTGCTGTAATTACGATGATGAGACAATGGGGGGTTATTTACTAAAGGCAAATCCACTTTGCACTTGGAAACAGTTGTTGTAAATCTGAGGGGAAGCTCTGCTGATTTTATCATCCAATCATGTGCAAGGAAAAATGCTGTTTTTTATTTTCCTTGCATGTCCCCCTCGGATCTACAGTGACTGCACTTCCAATGCAAAGTGGATTTGCCTTTTGTAAATATGCCCCAATGCCTAGATATGAATATGCTCAAGGCTGAGTAAATAAGTGAGGAGGTATTTCAGTGTGATAAAAAAAAAAAAAAAATCAAACAAACATAAAATAACAAACATAAAATATTACTTTTTTTGGAGGTGATAATATATGAAATGGATGTTTAAATTGTAATCCATGTTTTACATTCCTAGAGTCAAATAAGGCTATTCAGCATCCAGTTCCTTCAAGTCCAAATGCTGCCAGAGAGGAAGAAAGATTTCACCTTCGTGGCGATACTGGTGCTAGAGATGACCAATAATCTTTGCTGCCGTCTGTGGATGTAATTTCTGTTATTACAATTGCATTAGTTGTGGAACCATCTTTGTGACGAAGACAAAATACCTCCTATTTATTGGAATATGATACAATGGTGATACCAACTCCTTGAGCTGTATAGCCAAATGTTGAGCATTTACCTGTTGTATTTATGTGTACAAGGGGCCATCTTATTTTCAAGGCTGTCAAAGAAGATTTTTTTTGCATAGCAGATGCAGTGAGTGATATACAAAACCTGCAGCAGAGGAAACCAATCCTTTTTGTTTTTTATTCTGTGTGCTAAACTGAAATGTCTGCTGCTGTATCAAGAATCTGCTTCAGATATTTGTATAACTTTTCCATACAGCCAAAAGTTGGCACCAAAGCACCTCCATACTGGAACAAGTTTATTAAAGAACTGTTTGACCCCACTGGTAAAAAAAAAAAAAGTGGTTGAAGTTTTTTATATATATATATATATATATATATATATATATATATATATATATATATATATATATATATATATATCCTAATTTTTTTAATAAAAAAATATTGGTTCATTCCCTTTTAGACCCCTTTCAAACTGGGTAGACCTGCCGTTAGCACTGCTCGTTTTAGCAGTGCTTTTGTAAAAAAAAAAAAAAAAAAATTGTAAAAAGTCCTCTTTTGCGGTACTTTTAAAAATGTTTGTTAGTGCTGCCCATTCATTGCAATGGGCAGGGTGTTTTGGGAGCTCCCAACCTGCCCCAAAGATGCTGCTTGCAGGACTTTTTGTAACGTCCAGCAAGCACACCGACCCAGTGTGAAAAGACACACTACAATGAATGGGAGGCAGTTTTCAGAGGCTATTTCTAGCGCTAAAGCGTCTGAAAAATCACATGGATGTGAAAGTAGCCTTATGGTGGTCCCATAAGTTTATTTTCAGTTTTGTCAGATCAATATAACTGTAAAGATAGGAGAGTCTACCACACTGGATATAAGCTAAAGAAATGTTGGAGGCAGGCTGGTAAATTGTGTGGACCTCCCAGCTCAAATCGTAGAAATTCATGTGCAGAGTATTACATCAGAATAGACATGTTGATTGTGCTACAAATAGTACACTACATAGAACAATTATTCTACAGCAAGTAAACAGCAGGCAGTTCTTATTTTGTGATAGAAAAAAATGTCGGGTTGTTACACGTTATCATCTGTTCCACTTGGGAATGAAATCCAGCGTTTTTTTTTTTTATCAGTTTTAATGTTTTCCTTATTAAGTTTAAAGAGAAAAGTGATATTTCTTGCACAACCCAAAGCTATGCCTGTTAATGGTGCTCTGCTGAGATTTTATGTTAAAGATGAATTCTAGGGAGGTATAAAAGACAAATTATTGCAGATGTTTATTCATTCATGGTTTAAATCAGGGATATGCAATTAGCGGACCTCCAGCTGTTGCAGAACTACAAGTCCCATGAGGCATAGCAAGACCCTGACAGACACAAGCATGTCACCCAGAGGCATGATGGGACTTGTAGTTTTGCAACAGCTGGAGGTCCGCTAATTGCATATCCCTGGTTTAAATTATATATATATATTGCTAGTAATTGTAGCATTGTACCTGAATTTGACTTGCTCCATAAAAGGCATGGATGAGTGAGTTTGGGGTGGAGGAACTTGACTGGCCTGCATAGAGTCCTGACCTAACCCGAAAGAACACATTTGGAATGAATTAGAGCCGAGACCAACATCAGTGCCTGACCTCACAATCGGACTTCTGGAAGAATGGTCAAACATTCCCAGAGATACACTCCTAAACCTTGTGGACAACCTTTTCCAGAAGTGTTATAGCTGCAAATGGTGGACCAACTCGTAATTGAACCCTTTATCGGCCGCTAGCGGGGGTTAATACCGCACCGCTAGCGGCCGATTCCCACGGCAATCCCAACGGTTTTTAGCGGCGCTATACCGCCACTCCTGCTCCAATGTGAAAGGGAGCTTAAAGCTAGAGGCCAATTGGCTGCTATGCACAACTGCTCCAAATTGTCTACTGTCGTTTCTGTCAAACAAAAGCTTGCACTTCTGTATTTAGCCTCTTGTGAACAATGCTTTATTACCAATGATTAACAAAACACACAGCACAAAAGATCAAAAATTATTTTAATTCCCATATTGATAATAAAAATAATTCCATGAATTTTGTAAACCATTGCATAAATGCTATAGTGTAAAAGTTTTTTTTTTTTTTTTCTTAAAAACAAGTGTTAACAATTTTAAACGATTTCACTATAAGTAAATGATTATGCCATTATAAATAATACCTTCTTTATCAGGAAAAGAAACAATCCCATTCACAAGACCATTCTTTTTGATACAAGCAAACCAAATTAGCTTTCATAAATTAATACATGTAAAATCTATAATATTTAAGGTCTTATGCTGACCACAGTTACACAAATGTACTGTAACAATATTACTAATATTTAAACACTAGATAAAAGGTTATTTTCAATGTGAACAGATAACCAAAAAAGGATATGTTTTTCAGATTAAATTTCAATGCAGATTTATCATCAAAATAAGATCAAGTCTGTCTACCCCACTTATTTAAACTCCTAAATGTTGGCCGAAATGCTGCTTTTAGATCCCAAGATGATAGTCTGTATAAATATTTGTCAAGTGATCTGTGTGTAAGAAAAGGATCAGCCAATCTAAACTCTGATCCTCCTCTTCAGTGGAGATCACATGATCCAGACAACACCCAATGGAATTTTTGTGGTCTGCTAATGTTTGAATTTAGTAGCGTGTGATAGACAGAGGATGCAGGGATGGTATTTTGATTATAGGTCCACTTTAAGTCTTAAAATAGCTAAATTGAAAAGCTCTACAATATGCAGCTTGAATTCCAATGTAATTCCTTCAACCTCTGCAAAACCCTGAGAAACCAAAACATTTGCATTTTTATCCCCAGATAATGCTTTATGGCAATATCCATATAAAATGTATCCGCTACAAGCATTTAAAGGAGAACTCCAGTCAAAATTTAAAGAAAAAAAAATATTTGGTTTTAAATACTTGGCATTTTTTTTTTTTTTTTTACACAAGGTGTAGAGTTACGTCAACTAAAGATTACAAATCCGTTCTCCGGATTTACATCAAATTCATATACAAAAATTGTCTTAAATTTTAGATGACTTTTTTTCCCATGTATATTTGTATTCGCAACATGCACAGGAAGGCTTTTGGAGACCAAAAACTGGCTTTGGTGCTTTTTCTACCACACACATCCAGTAACAGATATGAGAGACAGGTAAATAAGTATTCCTATTTAGTATACAGTTTATATGCTTTGCCTAGAGTTCTCCTTTAATTATTTGGTCAAATATCTCTTTACACAGGTAATTAATGACAATTTATAGTTCATAAAAATGAATTTGATATATTTCTATAATTGCTAATAGTGCATCTATTCATCAGTTGTGTTTTATATTTTCAATTTGAAATATTTGCATAAAATATTTAGTAGGATTTATTAATACCAATGTTACCTGCACATTACAAGTAATACTTCTGCATAAATAACACCATGAAGACATTTTGTCATCGGTTAAACTACGCCCACCAGAACATTTGGGCTGTTAATAGTGCAAAGAGCAGATGTGGGCTGTAACCCATGGCAACCAATCGCAAATTAGTTTCCATCAGTTCTCCCACTTAGCTGCAGAAAGCCAATTCCAGACTTTGCGCCAGGCATTACTGCATTTTATTGCTCTTTGAACCATGTTATTGGATAAGACATTCTTAATAAACTGTCAGGAATAAAAATACTATAAAATAAAGGATCCTATAAAGAGTTTCTCTGGGAAAGATTGTAATTATTTTAACTTATTGCAGAGGGGGGCCTGTACAGCAATCCACATTCTTCAGCTTATCACTACCAGCTTTTACAAGTCTGGGGACCTCATCAGAAATCAACCTTAATGAGAAGATGGAGCCAATATTACTTATTACATTCTAAATGTACTGAAGGCACCGCTTGCCGACCGCCTCACACAGAATGGCACGGGCAGGTACGCCCCTTTAAAACTTCTGCCCAGTGGGCGCGCGCCCGCCACGTGCCTCGTGAGCGTATTTGCGGGTCCCGAGAACTTAATGTTCCCGGGCGGCCCGCGGTTGCGGTCGGCAAAGGTAGAACAGGGGGACGTCTTTGTAAACAAGCCATTCCCCTATTCTGCCTAGTGAAACTGTCACTGATTACTGTTACCCATGATCGGGAACAGACATCAGTGACGTGCCACGTGTAGCCACGCCCTCTAATAGTAACAATCACTCCCTAGGGAACACTTAACCCCTACGGCGCCACCTAGTGGTTAACCCCTTCACTGCCAGTATAATTTTTACAGTACAGAAGTACAATGTGATCTGGTTGTAGTGAGTTTCCAAAAGTAGTGCATGCACTACTTTTGATGCTCTGCAGTGCAATAGAGCCCATCCAAAATGAATGGGCTCAAATCCCACCACCCTGAACTGTATGCGACTTGCAGAGGAATGCACAGTGTGTCCCTGTACAATTCCTAGTGTGAACCGGCCCTAAGTGAAGGAAGTCTATGCATGTATGGCTAAGCCTTAGTCCTGCAAACTGTAGATTAGGGCTCCAACTTGGAACCCCTAGCTTTCCTGGGCAAGTTTGACAGCTGAAGATTGTAAATCACTGAACAACCACCATCTGTGAGGGAGATTTAAATAGGGGAGACTGCATGGATTAGAACATTTGAAGGGCTCCCAGACTTCAAGCAACCCTGTACTGAGAAAAAAGTATGAAAAGCATTGCTAAATGTTTGTTGCCAGCACTTTGTCTACTTTTGCTTGCTCAGTGGTGCCTTCTAGTGCAGCCTACCATCCCCAAAAAGTTTGCAAATACCTACTTCTGAAAGATAGCATTTGCATTCGGTTAGGCTCACCTCTCGTTTTTTTTTTGTGCAGCAGTGTATGGGTCTGATGACTGGATTTTTGGAGTCAGGGCTAGTCTACACACGTGCCACATATCAGAAAGTAGAGTTTTTTTTATGGTGTATAAGTGGATAGCACTGTGCTGATAGGAAGAAGCATTACTTTGCCTTCAATACAAAAGCTGCTTTAAAATGTAACTGCAACATCTTCAGCACAACGCTTCTCTAAAGCTTAAATTAATTGTTCTCCACAACCCACCTGGAGATTGAGGGTGGAACTTTATACCCCACAAACCAGCTTCTAGCCATCAGCACCATTAATTATTTCAGAGACAGGCACACCCCTTCTTGGCTTTATTATAATGAAGTATACATGTAAATTTTGATTCAAATGCGTTATGACAACATTGATGTTGATTATGCATACACAACAGCCAAAAGGAGAGAAAGAAACTATGCAACAACCATGGACTTTGCTGGCAGCGAGAAGCAGGTCTGCAGCAGTATCAATAAATTCCCCCACCCCAGTGGGTTGTGCATAGAGCAAGAAACATAAATACTAAAATGATGGGCTTCTACAGCTAGACGTGTTGCTGCATTTCAGTTCACTGGATGTTGACTTTAAATCATTATTTAACATAAATTCTTGTAACTTTCACATAAAACCTTGGTTTTCTTTTTTAGCTTTCTTCTGTGCATATCAAGTAGCATTATTATTGTATTTTGGTTTTTACGTTTCATTGCCTTTTGTGGCGGAACTCGGCTATTTTCTCTGCATGTTAGTCTATTTGCATCCAGAGAAGAACAAAAAATAAATATTTCTTACACCAAAATGCACAGAAAGAAGCTAGAAAAAGTTGACTTGATCATAAAATAAGGAAGCAGAGCTTAAAAAAATAAAAGCAAGTAACGGATTGAACTATAAAACAATAAGCCCTCTCTAGGTAAAATGTCAATTTAAATATCAAAATTACGATAGCCTGCCTAGGCTACTCAATCATAAAGACACAAGAGGACTGCATCTAATCAATATAGATGGTGCTGCTATCAACTCAGGGTTATTTTTTTCTTTGCTCCAAGTGAAAACAAGCTGCTCTTTCAAAAAAGATTCACATTTTGGTACATTTCTTTGGTCTGTTCCTTTTCTTGAAAAAAATACTAAAGAATAAAAATTGTATTTTTTTGCCCAGCTGGGACAAGGTTTAACTATTGCATGGTTTTCAACAACATAGCACCTAGAAGTACACAGTAAAAACATACACAGCTACATGGGTCAGAGGGATGCAAGTCATTACCAGTCCACAACAAATTGCTGGAGGACACACTGAAATGGCTGTCAATGAAATAATATAAAGGAACTAGGGTACTGAGATGATTATTACATTCATTATATGTTACAACTTTTTTATAAGTAACACAAGTAGCCCTAGTATCTAAATTCATTCCGAAATTGCCTAACAAATAATAGTGAAAATGCCACCTACCAATGTATGAAGGAAGTCTGATTTCTTTTGTTCCTACCAAACATAAATAGGCTTAATGTTAGCAAAATGGTTGCATTGGCTGTACCTAAGCATTGGGTAAACTTAAAGGGTTCATTCACTCTTTCCTGTTCAAATGCAGTGGGGTTTATTTACTAAAGCTACAGAGTGCAAAATGAGTCACAGTTCTGCATAGAAACCAATCTAACCTCAGCTTGTTTAATTAAGCAATAAAACCTGGAAGCTGATTGGTTTCTATGTATAAAAACAGCACTGTATGTATATGATGCTACATACAGTCTATACAGCGCACCCAGCAGGTGCATTTGTTAGTGAAGGCAATTGTTTATTTGGACCAGCTTGTTCCAGATGAACGATATAAAGTTCATTGAAACATAGAACTGGGCTTTAAGTATTTGTCTGTCTTAATAGTCTTGTAAGAGCCAATACACATAACTTTCTGTTCACTATGAAGAGGATTGCCGACTTGGACTGACTTGCTAATCTACTTCAAGAGATAAGCGACAGCAAAGGCTACTGATCCTCATTCCCACCTAGCCTGTTTCTTCCGTTCAGACAGTCTAGTTAATTCAGAATAGCCTGCCAACACATGGCAACGGGAAAAATACAAGCATGCACTTTTACCATGTCTCACTGAACTCAAAGATGTTTAGGCAGACTTAAATAACTAAGCAGATCGGGTTTCTTGAACTGACCAATTCTCATTCTTGAAAAGATAAACATTTTGTAAATTTGCAAAATAAAATTGAATACTGGCTTTGGCTATTACGAAGTTACAAGAGATTGCATGCATTAATATGCATTGATTGGGTTGATTTGTAGCTCCATGTTTTTGGGTTTTAACATTTATTTTTGTTTGTTTGACTGGCAAATTGCACTCAATACACCCAAATTACAGCCTACAGAAAACTTTGATAAAGGCACTGCAACACAACACACTGATTTGAACAAATTCTAGAAAAAAACTAACATTTTGCCTGTACAGTAATATGCACGATGATGAATCAGACAGGAACAAACTTTAAGCGTGACATGTTGCTTTACCTCACCATGTGCCAATTTTTACATCTACCAAAAGTGATCTCTGCTCAATAGCTCAGGTATACTCAACATCTGAATACAGGTAATTTTCTTGACCACTCCTCCAGAACTTGAAATCTCAGCTGTCAGAAGAGCCAAAACCACAATGGGAAAATAATGTTTAACGAGGAAAAACCCTCTAATGTCTGTAAGTGCCGATAAAGTGATTAGTATAAATATTAATTCTTGCACAGTCCTTTCATCCATTCGATGAAAAGATAATAGCTGCTTTTCAAGGAGCAAAAATTTGCACAAAATAAACATCCCTTTAAAACTGGAAACCCCACAGCCCACAACTAAAGATTTTTTTTGCACAAAAAGCAATTGTTACATTCCAGCCAGCCACATCATTGCCATACTGAGTGTTAATAAAAATACAGTTATTCAAACATTTACAAAGTAATAAAAAGTGCTAAGTATAAATATGGTAGCTACAAACCATAGAGAAAATTACTTATGTAAAAAAGTTACAACTTCAATACAACCACAATTATAGTTCCGTGTGGGCACTAAGAGCTTTATGTATCGCGTCCTTACCGAGAACTGAAGTTACTTTCCTTAACCGCCAATTAGGATCACATACCCTAAAATTATGAAACTGACTGGAGGTGGTGGGGAAAAAATTTACTTTTTAGACAGAACATACCGATAAGGTGCTTTCTCCCAAAAGCAGTTGCCTTGTTTGGCAGAGATGAAAGTCCCAGTGAGTTCACCTTTGCTACCTTTCAATTCTACAAGAAAATGTTGAAAATGTTTCAAACTTGCCTGCCTTTACACTGGCCATAAATGTGACAGATTTGAAGATTTCAGATTTTGATCAACAGTTGCATGGAATTAAAGTGAAAGTGAACTTTTCATCCTCACAAGTTTTTGCCAAAAAGTGCAAGTATAGACAGCATATTTGCATATTATGGCATACCTAAATACATACCTTGTAACGTGTAACCCTCCAGTGCTCGGCCACCTGTGATCCTCTCCGTTGCTATATCACTCATGCTTCAATCTTCTCTTGGTCTGGGTTCAGAAATGACTGGCCATATACAGGCACAGTATAAGACCTCATGCATATGGGCACTGAGGCCTGTAGACTGTGAATTGACTGTGGGTTTATATGGCTAGGGTCACCAAGTGCAGCATGCAGGCAGCCCATTTAAAGTGGTTGTAAAGGCTAAGGCTGGATTCACACCTATGCATTTTTAGTGCTTTTTGCATTTTGCAGATTTGAATCACAGAACACATTCCATAGGAAACCATGTTAAATGGAATGTAGTGCAAAATGCAAAAAGCACTAAAAATGCATAGGTGTAAATCCAGCCTAAAGGTTTACCTTGTCAATTTGGGAGGAGCAGCTGTGCATCCCCATAGACTTGAAAAAGCTGCCTGCACACCTGCATAAACACACGGCCCACTCACAAACTATGGGCATCAGCACCCATGAGAATGAGTCCTATAAGATCATAGATAATTCAAATTTTAGAGCATTTATTTTGTAATACCTGTTCATAAGACACAAAGGGGCAAATTTATCAAGCAGTGCATTAACTGTGTGTGGATGGTTGATGGAGAAAGTAACAGTTCAGTTGCTTGGCAGAGGAGGGATAGGCTTCCTTTTCAGGGATTGGAGGAGGTGGGGGGCAGCAGCATTCCAAGCATAAAAAAGTAATTGAGCAGCTCTTTAATGAAGCAGAAGTAGTGAGTCAATGGTAGGTGAATTTAAGATCCCTTTCACAATGGGGCACAGGCCGCGTTAGCGGTAAAGCACTGATAGTTTTAGCGGCAATTTACCGCTGTTATAGCTGTGCTTTTCACCACTAGCGGGGGCGTTTTTAACCCCGCTAGCAGCCGAAGAGAGGGTTAAATATGCCTGAAAAGCACTGCTGAAGCGCTTTGCAGGCGCTTCAGCAGCGCTGCCCATTGATTTCAAAGGCAGGGGTGGTTAAGGAGCAGTGTATACACCATTGCCACATCACCCCAAAGATGCTGTTTGCAGGAATTTTTTTTTCCGTCCTGCAAGCGCACCGCCCCAGTGTGAAAGCACTTGGCTTTCACACTGGAGAGGCTTGAGAGGCACTTTTCAGGCAGTTTGCAGGTGCTATGAAAAGCGACTTCAGTG
This sequence comes from Rana temporaria, assembly GCF_905171775.1. Classification (NCBI taxonomy): domain Eukaryota; kingdom Metazoa; phylum Chordata; class Amphibia; order Anura; family Ranidae; genus Rana; species Rana temporaria. The sequence continues at coordinate 44,935,564 of NC_053494.1, forward strand.
TGAAAGGGGTCTAAGCATTCTTGGGATAAACCGATCTATACCCCTAAAATATTTTAAAAAAATTAAATAAGTATATAAAAATAAATAAAAAAGGGAGCATACTCCATGGATCACTTACTCTTTCTCTGCCGCCACAATTCAATGTTTGACATTATTCCACTCAGCTACAGCAGGCTGGCCACCTAGTAGTTGCCACTTCTGCTTTGTAACATTGGGATCTCCAGTTTGAATCCTGGCCAGGAGACTATCTGTATTTTTTTTTGCATGTTTTCCCTGTACGTGGGTTTCTTCCAGATACTAAAATTTCCTCCCACACCTCAAAGAATGCGGGTAGGTCAATTGGCAACTGACTAAATTGGTCCTAGCATGTGTATGTGGAGTAGGGATCATATATTATAAGCTTCTTGAGGGCATGAACTGATATGAATTTGCAAAATGTTAAGTGCTACGTAAATTGGTGCCATATAAATGTCTCTAGAAAATAAAATAAAAAACAGCTACTTCATTAACTATTCACTGTTGGTGAATCAATCACTGTAATTTAAAACATATGCACTAGAAAAAATTTACCTGCATTGAATGTTTAGTGAAGGTCTGATTCACTGCTTTATAAATATACGGTTCACACTATGTGCGGCCGCGGGGGAAAAGCAGGGGGTTTGGTGTGCCCCCGTTTACCATTTTAGGTTCAAATTGGGTCTGAATTTTTACCTGAATTCAAACCTGAAACAAAGCCAAAGATGCACAGGACCCTTCTGCTGTGCGCTCCATGGCCGCGCTGGAGATGTGTGAACAGCTCCATTGAGAGCCAGTCACACTCTCCTGTCATGCAAATTGGATGCGGGGAAACTGCATCCTATTCACATAGGTGTGAACCCAGCCTAATGGTAACTATTACTAACTACAAATTGCCCGAAAATATATACTAGAGATAGTCTTTGAATAAGTAAATATAAATTACAGGTTGTAATTCCTAAAGAGGGAACAGGCTAGAAATTCAGGTTACTGCTATGTTATGTGCTGTATGTAAAAGCCCAAATATATGTAAAAATCTTAAAATTCAACACAGTATTTACATCACTATGAGGCTTTGTTAACATCCATTTTAAACTGGCCAAAAGACTGGCTGAAGTCTTGTCAAGATAGATTGATGGTGAGATGTCGGTCCTACAACGCATGGCTACACCGCTACACCTTTTGTCCACTGGACCTTACTGGCACATTGTGTGTAGACAGGGCTGTGTATAACCATACCCCTTGGGCTACAGAAAAGTGCCATGTCTTTAAATTGAAATACTGGACAAAAAGGCAGCTATAAGCAGGAAAATGTCCATCCCATGGACCAAAAACGTAAGATTTAGTTTTGATGAGCTAGAAAATTCCAAGACACTTAGAGATTGCACTCGGGGTGGTTCCTCATACCAGACATGCACCCCTGACCCACACAGTATCTGTGGTGCAAACGGATTTACTGAATTATAGCACATTCCTGCCTTTTGGTTCTTAAAAAATGAAAAAATATATACCGTATTTAATCTGTATTGCCAAGAGTAACCAATTAGCTTTTAATTCAAATTTTACTTTTTAGGAGATTGGAAAATTAAAGTGGGAAATTAACTGGTTGCTAAAGGCAACAGTCTGCTCCTTGTTTAGAATCTTTGGATGATGAGGTCTATTTTTTATTTTTTAACTTATTAAACCGTTCCAACTTTAAAATCAGTAATAAAGAGCTTAAAGCGGTGGTTCCCCTAAAAATAAAATGTTGACATCGCATTTAGCAAATAAATTACAGTTAGAATCGGCTTGTTTTATTTAAAAAATACCTCCGTACGTATCGTTTCCATTATTCGGTCCCACCGCCACTTCCGGGTACGATGCAGGCGGTGGGCGTTCCTAATTGATTGACAGGCATCCGAACGACGCATCCATCGCGTCACGAGATGCCGAAAAAAGCCGAACGTCGGTGCGCACGCGCCGTATAGAGCCGCACCGACGTTCGGCTTTTTTCGGCATCTCGTGACGCGATGGATGCGTCGTTCGGATGCCTGTCAATCAATTAGGAACGCCCACCGCCTGCATCGTACCCGGAAGTGGCGGTGGGACCGAATAATGGAAACGATACGTACGGAGGTATTTTTTAAATAAAACAAGCCGATTCTAACTGTAATTTATTTGCTAAATGCGATGTCAACATTTTATTTTTAGGGGAACCACCGCTTTAAGAAATACAAAAAAGTTAAGACCAAAGAAAAGCACCATACCTCCAGTGATCTCCGAATGCATAATAAGCTAACATACTAAATAAAAAAATTCTAAATATATTGACTATACCAAAAAAAATACTTCTAAACAGGAAACGTAAGAAAATAAAAAATTCAATGCATATGGCCACTTCCCAACCTAAGCTACTCATTTAATTTAAAAAGCTAAAAATGAAAAATAAATGCTAGGCATATTGGTTACCTCTTATACTAGATAGCTACATAATCATTCCACATCTCAATTTTTTTATCGTCTATAGACTAAAACCTTCAGTGAGTATCAAGAATCATAAAAAAAAAAACTGTTCATACAATACTTCTCTAATTTGGTCACGGTTACTGAAAAGAAAGGATAAAAAATACCAAGTCACTTTGCACTTTTGTCTAGACTACCAAAATGCTAAAGTCCAAAAGTCTTTGGCAAAAGACTACAAAAAATATAATAAAACATTGAAAACAAAATAAAACAGTAGAAGTCCACTAATAGTCACAGCAAAATGTGGGGTTCAGTTTGGCTAAGGGCTAAATCCTCAGTTTTCAATGGTTTCATTTTTGTTTTCACAGAAAACTTTGCAGGTCAACCAATTTCCAATGCAGCCTTTCAAAGGCCTAAAATTGTCTCATGTTCTCACTTTAACTTGAATAGTTGGTTTGTGGCTTCCAGGGGTATCATTTAAAAATGGAGAAAATTACAGGAGTATGTGGATTGCTACTCGTCTTCACCCTAACTGTAACTATTTTGGTTAAACTGCAGTCCATTCACGGTCAACTACAGGGTTCCCATTACAAGACATAGAAAGTTAGCACTCTTATGCTTTCAAGTATGACAGTGTCCAGAAAGGCAGGTGCATGCAGGATGGAGCTCACCCATACTCCATATTAGACTAAATTGCCAGGACAAAGGGAAATAGTGAGCACAGCAATATACAGGTGTCTCAATTGGACCTGTGAAACAAAACAAAAAGTGAGATTAAAGTGGAACTAAACCCTCCTCATCTTGGCCTTTCCGCTAGGGATGGTCCTGACAGTGTGCTTATTGACATAAGCACACTGGTAACTGTGACAGTTATCACCAAATACCTGCCTTGAATGTAGCATATACTGCTCATGCAATAGTAGGTAGAATGTAAATAAAAACACTGCAAGAAACAATATTAGTAGGATTAATTAAGGATTTAATCATTTTCAAGGAACATTTTTAGTTTGAGCTTTCTTTTTGGGAAAACGTTAAATGGTGTTTAGTTCCGCTATAATTCTACCAAAACAGGGACAAGGCAACATAAAATATTACATAGGTATTAACCCTCACTCTGTCCAGAACCCAAGAAAAAATTGAGCATGCAGAATGCTGTGCACTACTAATCAGAAGCATGGGCTTAGTTGGTTCCTTGGGTAATAAAGAACTGTAGATGCAAAAAAAAAAGGGGCCCATCACCGATTTTTGGACATTGATCAGCCAGTAGAAACATTGAATTTTTATTTTATGTTTTTTAATTGGCCTGTACATAGATAACAAATACATGAAATATTTATTCAGGATTTGGATACCTTCTCCCCTTGCTAGCCAAAAAGGCTGACTGTTTTCCCGTGGCTGACTGTTTTCCCGTGGCAAAACAAAACCAAAAAGAAAAATTGTGAAATCTTTCCAAAAGGCTCCCCACTTTGTCTAAGTGCTCTTAAAAATTACATAATATGATTGGCTGCTGTGGGCCATACTGTTATCCTTAATTTCCTCCACTGTTTCAGAACACCCCTTTCAGCATAGAATGTTTATAGTAATTAGAAGAACTAAATGCTATGCTCATCTAGCCACATCTTTGCTGATCCTATGAATGAACTTCTCTGAAATGTAATCGCAGAAATACGTTATGCAACACAGTAGTTGGTCATCTACATATCTGGATATGTGTCAAGCTGTATTAAAACAACACAGAAAAAAAAATCACGCAGCTTTTGTTTCTCTACAGAAAAAACAGCTCATTCAATAAAGTGTAACTAGATACAGTGTTAAATTACAGTATTCTATAGAATCCTGAAGTGCATTGGCCTAACCATCCATATTATAAAGTTTAATTTTTTTTTACATACGAACATATGCTCCCCTGTATGGCGCATTTTGTTTTTTAAACAATGGAAACTGATATATGTTGTTAACACGTACGACTTATGAAAAATGTCAGTCATTCAAAAAATTTTAGACACGAACCCCCACACTATACATAACCGCTCCTCCCTACCTCACCTCTTCCACACACATTGAATCCTCAGTACCTGTGCCATAATTCTTAGTCTGTAGGGACAGAGTACATATATTGCAATGAATAAGCAGCTGCATATTTTATAGCTAGAAGAAGCATTACACAACATGATAGACCACCTACTCTGCAAGAAAAAACTTGTTTGCATATGGTCTAATCATTACATTATCTGTATTCCCCGTCACTGGATTGTCAGTTACAAGAATTATGCGTCAGTTACTTGGAAAAGATGGACAATAATCATTCCTAGGGACATCAACACATTTTAGATTAGACACAGATTTTATCTTAAGTGTAAATGGTGGGGTACATCTGAAACAACTGTAAACAACTGGGTCTCTGCTATCACCAACTTTAGTCATCTGTGATCAAATGGTAACTTCTTTGGGCTTGATTTTCCATGAGAATGCAAACCAGGATTTATTCTATATAGTCTTAGAACAATCTGATTTATAAAATCGAGTGGGCCTACAGCATTGCTTCTAATTATTCAATATTTTAAAATATTTCTATCAGCATTTCTTCAATTAATTCTAATGCCCCTTAACTAGAAGTTCTGAGTTCTTGGTGCACATTTACATCTGAACAACAATACCTTATGTTAACCAATCAACAAATAGGAAAGGTAGCATTTCCACTTGGCTGTTCCATTACTCAGCCTTGCCAGTCACCAGAAGGAACCAGTATGCACAAGATATGGAGCCCAGGAACCCATGATTTGTATGCCATTTGGGTCTCTGCAAGCTTCATTTATTCTCAAAGCTATACAAGAACCCTTATTAGGCCATATATACTTGTATTATGACATATTGCTGCCAGAGCCATTTTTGCAGGAGTTTTTTTCTTTGTAGACCCAAAGATTTGCTAAAACCCCCAAATAGTATATATTTTTATAAAAGCCAAGACCATGGAGAATAACATGGTGGTAGTTCAAATTTTTTAGGTCACTCGAATCAAGCGTTAATTCTCAGTAAAAAGTTGATTTTAGTTCACATGCAATATATTAGCCGCCAGTTTTTTGGTAAAATATAAAAGAAGAGATTGCGCAAAGTAAATAGATACCCAAGGTGTCAAGCCCTAAAGCTATGTGTACCCATTAAGCTTCGACATACTTCAGTACCCCAAATTTTCAACTGGCAATGCTTTAAAAGCTGTTTTAGGTCATGAGTTCATAGTTAATCTAACCACTAATGGCTCTAAAATTATTGCTCTCACTTTAGCATTGGCGACGGTATGCAACATGTATAGCGCAATCAGTGTTTTTGTGCATAGGCACCCAAAATGTGTGCATCTTTGTACGTGGTCATAGGGGTTCCAATTGTTTGGGGCCTTTTTAAGTGCTTGGGTGTACCTTTAAATTTAGTTTTACTTTATTGATCTAAAAAAATAAGACACAGACAGCAGATAAAACCAGCAATTAGGTCCCAATGTTTAGGTTACTGTCTGTGTCCTGGTTGGGGTAAATTCCTTTAGTAACAAAGGGCAGAAAATTTCCCTCATGGAGCCACAGACAATACAAGTACAATAGGAGTTCTACCATTCTCGACTCTAATAAAAGAATAGAAAAGTTTGGTTTGGGTTGGGTTGTGCTTTAAAGGAGAAAGCTGTATATCAAAAGGGGCTAACATTTTTTCACAAAAGGCATGCTTTATAAGCAGAAGCTGTAAGCAATAACAAAAGATATTTGTTTCTTTTAAAAAAGTAAATGGAACTCCATAATCAAGAAGAGCACCCTTTTTTAGTTTAGGAATATTTGTTCACTTTTAATAATATTAATAAAGTCCCCATAATTTTATAATTTCTAATTATTCAAGCATGTCCATGTCCCCAAAAGTAGTGGGGTGAGGTGGGGGAAGAACATCTGCTAAACATGAAATTAAAGAACTTTAGCTGCTGTAAGGTATAGGCACTTGATCAAAGTGGCCATGTGACCTCGTTTCACATCTCCAAAAAAGCTTATAAATGCATGATAGCATGAGGTTAGGATCCATACAAACAAGATCATTATGAAAAAGCTATTAAAATACAGAAAATTATCATAACACATTGCCATAAATGTGAAAAAAGTTTTTTTTGTTTTTTTTGTAGTTAAAAAAAAAATGTAAAAATAAAATTAAGAAAATGGTTCCTTCAAGAAAATGATTTTTTAAATGTTTCAAATGTACTGTAAATATGTGCCTTCTCACATCCATCCATTTGCTGGTTATAATTATAAATACTAACAGTTTGCACTTAACCTGAAAACTGTAAAAATCCTAAACTATATTGTCCACTACTCAGTATTGTTCATTGAATAAAGTACTAAATTCAGCATATGAAACCTAACAATAAATTTACTACACTAATTATTTAACAGTAATAAACTGACAAGAAATATTTCTTCAGTTCACAGTACACACAAAGAGCTCAATATTATCGCATATTAAAAGAAAAAAAAAATCTACAAAGCAGCTTAAAGCAGTTTATAATAACCTCTAAACAGAATCCCTGGTTAACAAAGTGCTTTAACAAGAATTAAACTTCTTCAAAATAACCTAGTAAAAAATAGTGCTAGACTGATTCCAAGCTCACAAGTTTTATGAAGAACATTGCTGTCACGTGAAGCACCAAAATATATATATATATACACACACGCACTAATTCTGAGAACCTCAAGTTGAAAATGTATCCCTACATCACTGTGGAATATTCTTTTGTCTCTTGCAGAACTCAGAAAATTGACTTTTTCTAGATTGGATCTCCCCCTTTAAGGCTTATTCCATCCAAACTGGTTGTTTGTTATGGGTGATGACTCTAGGTTGGATCATCCACAAGCTTCTTATTTCTCCTGAAGACTCCAGTGATAATCTCCCATACAGAGCCTGGCTCTGCCCCCACCCCATGGGCAAATTTATCTTAAGAATCTGGAGATTTAATCCACCTTCCTTATTTTCTGTAAAGTAAAATGAACAAAGCATAGGAAGGGAGGACATGACCCCTATTGGGCATGGGCGATGGGTGGAACTGGAATTTTCAGTGCAGAGGACTCTCTGTGAGATATAAGGAGCAAGTGGTCAATTATTCCTGCTGATATCAACCCAAAATTGACCTTTTATCCTACATTGAAAATTGCATTTTCTTTTATAGAACTTCAATAATTCAGGAATAGTTTGTGTTTAAAGTGATGTGCCGGTTTGTTGTACTCTTTAGTATGGCCAAGCTCACTGCACAAATCTACCACATTCATTAAAAAGTGAGCCAAGCTCATAAGGTTTGCCCAGGCAGAATATCAGATAGCTCAATCGTATGGACCATTTCAGGCAATTATCCATGTTTTCAGAAGGCCATTGGTCCTAGATTAACCCCAACTACAGTCTTTGTGGACAAAACACATTTACAGATATGTCTGGTCAGCTGCCTGTGAAGATGCTCTATAAAGTAAAGTCCTGTATCATTTCCTTTAGAACCCAACTGAATAACGGCATGCAGACATATTGTTCATTCTCTCACATTAATACTTTTGGACCAAACACCTCGATTGATCCTAGGAACACTGAGGCCTGCTGGGGATCCATGACGCACACGGATAGCAATCTTGTCCTGTGGTGAACAAAGCTGATCAAGGTTGAAAAAAGTCAAAATGCATGTTAAGACGCAACAAGGAGACTTAGATTGATTTGGTAAATCCAGAACAAGCTAAAAGTAAGAACTTTACCTAATCATCCATGGTGCTCTTTGAGGGTAGAGATCAGTCTATCACTGATAAAAGATAACTGTTTACCTATCTTCTTATTTATATAGCAAATACTAAAACACAGGGTGCAGTACTTTGTCAGATTACGTGATACAGTTGATTTCGCAGTGGGTTGGTAAAGCAATGAACTGAAAGGCTTGTCACCATTTTAGTCTTTTGGTCTTGCAGTAAGGACATTCCGGTTTGCTGGATGCGCACTGTTCACATAATATGTAATGCTGGCAGGACTGCAGGACTATACTGTCATTTTCATGGCAAACCACACATTTCTTGGAATGTAGTTGGAATATCAACTGTGAACACACACCAAAAAAAAAATATATAGAATTAAACATAAAAAGACAGCACAGTGTTTTAAAATGAATAGTATATTTATTTTTCTCAGTTTCATCTTTAGACGGACTCTGCCCTGAGCTACGTCACCAATGCGGTCTCCAAATATCACCAAAGACCTCCTGCCATCAAGCTCTCTCGTCTCCTCCCCCTATGCTCCTCTCCAGGACTTTTCCAGAACCTCTCTCATCCTCTGGAAATCTACCTCAATCTGTCTGGCTATCACCTACTCTGGCTGCCTTTAGGTGATCCCTGAAAACTCATATCTTCAGGGAAGTCTATCCCCCCTACACCCAACAACTGAACTTTTATCTCTTCCATCAGCTCATTCCCACATTTATAACTTGTTTTACCACTTGCCCCACCCTATTAGATTGTAAGCTCCTATAAGCAGGGCCCACTTAACCCTCCTGTATTTTATTATATTGTAACCGTACTGTCTCCCTGTAAAGCACTGTGCAAACTGTTGGCACTATATAAATCCTGAATAATTATTCATTTTTTGGGGATATGTGGGATAGACGTGTGGATGCATTCTGTTGTAAAAAGACTCTACTGTGACTTACTATTTAGATCAATGATTTATTCCACAAAAAAAACAAATTAGAGTGGTAGTAAACTCTACATAAAAAATAAAATAAAATGGGGCCCTTGCAGGTTAATGCCACAACGTGCTAGTATGCATCACATACTAGCACATTATAACAGATTTACCTTTCAAACAGAGATCTCCAGCGACACACTGTCACCGCATTTTTACCTTGCTAAACAGCACAAGAAAAACACAATTTTAATATTTCCCTTTATATCCTATGGGACTTGTCATACCACTGCACTGCGAGTGCAGGCATTTTGAAAAGTCCTGTATGCTGCAGCTTTGGTGTGCTTTTCAAATTCGCACCAAAAGCACGGCTCCCCAATGAAATGATTAGGAAATGTCCCATGTCCATTTTTCAATTGTGCCTGCTGGAAGTCAAGCACCTAGAAAACGCATCAAAAATGCATATGCCTTTTTAATGCATTCCTTCAACAGCAGTGTGGAAGCACACTTACACTGCCTTGAAAAAGTATTCATAACCCTTGGAATTTTCCACATTTTGTCATGTTACAATCCAAAACGTAAAAGTATTTTATTGGGATTTTATGTGACAGACCAACACAAAGTGGCACATAATTGTGAAGTGGAAGGAAAATGATACATGGTTTTCAAACTTCTTTATAAATAAATATCTGAAAAGTGTGACATGCATTTGCATTCAGCCCTCCTGAGTCAATACTTTGTAGTTGCAATTCTTTTTGGGTATGTCGCTAGCAGCTTTGCACATCTAGAGAGTGACATTTTTGCCCATTCTTCTTTGCAAAATAGCTTAAGCTCTGTTAGATTGGATGGAGAGCATCTGAACATCAATTTATCAAGTCATGCCACAATTGGATTAAGGTCTGGACTTTGACTTGGCCATTCCAACACAGAAATATGCTTTTATCTAAACCATTCCATTGTAGCTCTGGCTGTATGTTTTGGGTCATTGTCCTGCTGAAAAGTGAACCTCTGCCCCAGTCTCAAGTCTTTTGCAGATTCTAACAGGTTTTCTCCTAAGATTGACTTGTATTTGGCTCCATCCATCTTCCCATCAACTCTGACCAGCTTCCTTGTCCCTGCTGAATAAAAGTGGTGTGTTCAGGGTGATGTGCAGTGTTAGTTTTCCGCCACACATAGCGTTTTGTTTTTAGGCCAAAAAGTTCAATCTTGGTCCCATCTGACCAGAGCACCTTCTTCCACATGTTTGCTGTGTCCCCCGCATGGCTTCTCGCAAACTGCTAACAAGACTTATTATGGCTTTCTTTCAACAATGGCTTTCTTCTTGCCACTCCTCCATAAAGACCAGATTTGGGGAGCGCACAGCTAATAGTTGTCCTTTGGACAGATTTCCCCACCTGAGCTGTCTTTGCAACTCCTCCAGCGTTACCATGGACCTCTTGGCTGCTTCTCTGATTAATGCTCTCCTTGCCTGGGCCTATCAGTTTAGGTGGACGGCCATGTCTTGGTAGGTTTGGAGTTGTGCCATACTCTTTACATTTTCGGATGATGGATTGAACAGTGCTCCGTGAGATGTTTAAAAGCTTGGGATATTTTTTTTAATGGCCTAACCTTGCTTTAAACTTCTCCACATTTTATCCATGACCTGTCTGGTGTGTTCCTTGGCCTGCATGATGCTGTTTGTTCACTAAGGTTCTCTAACAAACATCTGATGGCTTCAAAGAACAGCTGTATTTATACTGAGATTAAATTACACAAAGATGGTCTCTATTTACTAATTAGGTGACTTCTGAAAGCAATTGGTATCACTAGATCTTAGTTAAAGGTATCCGAGTAAAGGGGGGGCTGAATACAAATGCACGCCACACTTTTCAGATATTTGTAAAAAAAAATATTGAAAACCATTTATCATTTTTCCTTCCACAATTATGTACCCCTTTGTGTTAGTCTGTCACATAAAATCCCAATAAAATACATTTATGTTTTTGGTTGTAACATGACAAAATGATAGATCATTTTAACCTCCCTGGCGGTATGATTATTTCAGAAAAAAGGTGCTGAAAGCGGTACCATTATTTGCAAGGAAATTTGGCGTTTTATACTGTAGGCCTGTAATTCTTAGGAATAACTCACTTAAATCTGACCAAACAAGAGTCTAGTAGGCATCCCGGGTATATAATTTTTTTAAAAACAAAATTATAATATAATAAAAAATTATAAATAATTATAACAAATAATAATATAATAAAAATAAAAATTATTCAATAATGTAATCAACTTAAAATCACTGAAATTTGCTCAGTTGCAGAATTGTCGCTGTCATTAATTTAATTTTTTTATTATGAATTTCCCCACAAATCGCTATCGCACAATTCTGCAAGTGATTATAATTTATTATCGCTGTTTTCTAGCTGCTCTAAAACCATTTTTGACATAAAGGCACACCTTTGGTTGCTATGGACAATCTACAGTTTGCAGGCAGAAAGAACAGTTTTTATTATATAAAAGAACATGTAGGGCACTGGACAGACCACTAGGGACAAGGGGGGTGTGTATTTTTTACATACAGTACTGTAATCTATAAGTTTACAGTATACTGTATGTATTGTGTTTGTTTACCTTTTTGAATTTGGCGCCGTTCTCTGCTCCCGTGCGTCGTAACGTCGCAGGGAACAGAGATCGGTGGCACACAGAGGCAATGTGTGAATCGAGCGAGGTCCCACTCGCTCACACAGCGCGGTGGCATCGCTGGATCCAGGGACAAGGTAAGTAAACCAAGCCTATGGATGCTGCGAGGCAAGCCCGAGTCTGAGTCGGGGTTACCGATCCTAGCAAAAAAATCTCACCCCGAGTCAGACTCGGGAACACCGCTCAGAAGGTTAAGGGGTATGAATACTTTTTCAAGAAACTGTAGCTGAGCGTTTTCAACTAAAAGGCGTGGAGAGCTGCTGAAAAAGGGGAGGAGAGCTGCTGTTTAAAGTGAAAATCGCGTGACAAAACGATTGAAAAAAATGCTTGTCACATTTTTCAAGGGTTTTCCATTGAAGTCCATTCAAGTCTATGCTTGTTAAACCTTTCTTAACGTCGAGCTTTGAGCTGAGAAACACTCAAGTGTGAACAGGGTCTGGGGGAAAATGAAGTACACAGTAATAAAATTGTTTATTTTAATGTATTTTCCGGGTTTAAAGCCCTGGGTTTATAAACCACAACACCAGCCTGCTAGTATGAAAATATATCAGAATTTAGTTGCCGTCTTACCCCATCAACTGTTTCTAGATCAGAACACAGCTGACTTTTCAGAGAATGTAACTTTGGTAAAGGAAGCTTTTCCATATCACTGTATTTTCTCAATGCAGAATACTGTGGGGATACACGGATGACATCAAATTCTTCTTGTAGATTTTTCAGTTTGCCTTCCACCTCCTCTTTCTGTAATAATGCTAGCTGTCGGTCCGCATCAGCCACCTTTGCGCGCTCCTTGGCTTCTTGGGCTTCTTTCTGCCAGGCATCACATGCCTACGGAATGCAATAGAAGCATTACAATCACTTTACATCTATGTCCTATAGTTCTTCACATATTACAATTTAAATTAAGATTACAAATATAGTTTTGTAATAAAGATACACTTGAAAGATCCTAGAACTTGCTGGAAATCATATAAAGTTGCTTTCTGATCTTTACAGTGCATCCTGAAAAGTATTCACTGCTTCACTTTTTCCACATTTCATGTAAAATGCCTTATTCCAAAATTGATTAAATTCATTAATTTCCTCAAAATTCTACAAAATAATACCCCATAATGACAACATGAAAGACGTTTGTTTGAAATCTTTGCAAATGTAATATAAATAAATTGAAAAAAAAAAAAAAAAAAAAAACAACATGTACATAAGTATCCACAGCCTTTAATACTTTGTTAAAGCACCTTTGGCACCAATTACAGCCTTAAGTCTTTTTGCGTATGATGCTACAAGTTTGGCACACCTATTTTTGGTCAGTTTTTCACATTCTCTGAAGAACCTCTCAAGCTGCATCAGGTTGGATGAGGATTTTGGAATAAGGCTGTAACATAACAAAAATGTGGGAAAAGTGAAGCACTGTGAATACTTTCCAGATGCACTGTATCATTTATTGGTGTATCTACAATCCAACAATAAACATGTAATATATTGTAGCCTACCAGTTCTTGGGTGTGGTGGCTGCATTCGTTTTTATTATACAGACTTTTTTTCCTTTAATTTCACCTGGTGATTCAGTAAGTATTACTTTCTGTCCGAGAGTGACATTGCCCACTCACTGTATTCCATCTATGGTGAAGCAACCTTTTACCTCAAGTAAGAAAGGACTTCAAAACACCTCCCCTGCCATCTTCAAGAAAAGGCTACCATGCATGAGGTGTGCGTACAACTGTGTTCACCAAAACTGGTTGCTTCATTACTCCTGCATACTACAGGAAGCGTTGAATTTTCCCTGGAATTAACAGTTCTGGCTGGAGCACAGCTCTCAATGCCTTGTGTTCTGTTCACTAAATACACAATAATCTGATTGAAGGAGAGGCAGATAAATGTCAAAATCTTCTCTCTTTCAATCACAGAATGACCTGTATTTAGTGAAAAACATACAAGATATTTTGTGAATAAGGGAGATGGAGGGTGAATGACCCTCTATGAATATTTTACGATGAGAGCTGTCAGAAACGCGGGAGAGTGAGACACTCTGGGAGCTGAGCTGTGTGTGAGACACGCTGTGAGAGCAGGGAAAGAGAGAGCGCTGATGAGAGTGACACGGACCAGGAAGGAGACAAACTGACCTAACCAGAAGGGGAAGCGGGGATCAGAAGATTGTGAGTCGGACGGCGATCAGCTCATCGGGAGAGGCGGCAGGACCTGACAAGAAGACCAAGTGCGACTGATCATCTGATAGAGAGAGGTAGCGGGGGCCAGGGGTGTGATAGCCGAATCAGGAGAGGGATCGGGGAGAGGCAGACTGGCCGAGGGAGGCTGCAGGAGCCGACAAGCTCTGCAGGGGCAGCTGAACAGGAGGAGCGCAACAGCCGCACAATAAATGGACAGTAGGTGTACCCTTAGTGCTGGGAGTAACTTTGGTACTGGGAATAGCTTTTAGTACCTGAGAGTACCTTGGTGCTGGGAGTGAATTTAGTGCCCGTGAGTGCCTTTAGTATCTGGGAGTGCCTTTAGTATTTGGGAGAGACATTAGTGCTTGGGAGTACCTCTAGTATCTGGGAGTATCTAGGGAGCCTTTTAGTATCTGGGAGTGACTTTATTACCTCGGAATACCTTTAGTGCCTAGGGGTACCTTTAGAGCCTGGGAGTAACTGAGAGTGCCCTTTAGTGCCTGGGAGCAATGAGAGGGCTGAGAATGACGAGGAATGCTGAGGAGTGACGCGAGGTGGTGAGAGTTTTGCGGGGTGCCGAGAGGGTCACGGGGTACTGAGGAGTGTCGCGAGGTGCTGAGAGTGAAGCTTATGGTGAGCTCCTTTCTAGATGTAAGTGGCCCTTGATGTACGTCTCCTCACCTAGTTGGTTGGTATATTGAAATGAACGTGTTTCACTCACACCTAATCAAAATGCAAATAACATTTGTGCTCTCTTTTCTTTTGAATAGGATCTCCATTTTAAAGTCAAGAATGTAAGGTCCTGAAAAACCTGTGAAAAAGATGTGAAACACGTCGCCCTCTTGACATTGCACAAACAGAGATCTTCAAATTTAATAATGACCGAGTGGTCATATTTATCGGAATCATGTAATTATTTGAAAAATAATTTTTAAATAATTTGTAATAAATATCTATTAATCATCACTTTGTTTCAATGTCCTTCTCTGGTAGCGCTAAAGTCCGCCACATCAGTTCTATCTTGCTTAATAAGGATATTAAGTTGGACCAAATTCTTGAAACATTGTACACAGAGGAAAAATGGGAGTGCTTTAGGAATATATTAAATAAATGCATCAGAGTGCATTCCAGGGGGTAATAAATATAAAAGAACAATGGTTAAACCTAGGTGGCTAAATCAAACCAAATTGTCATATTACAGGACAAAAAATGGCCTTTAAAAAGTACAAAGTGGAGGGTCGATGTCAGCATTCCAACAATACAAAGAATGCGATGTGAGGTGTAAGAACGCAATCAGGGCGGCTAAAAAAGACTATGTGAGACACATAGCGGAGGAGAGTAAAAATAATCCCAAGAAGTTTCTAAATATATTAATAGTAAAAAGGTGAGGTCAGAACAGAGGCCCCATAAAAGGACGAGGAAGGGAAGGTGGTTACAGATGACTAGGAGAAGGCAGCTGTGCTAAATGCTTTCTTATCCTTAGTCTTCACACAAGAAAGGCAGGGGTATTCCAACCACGATCGTATTGTTAGCAACATACCACAGGATCTACCCTTGTGGCTAACAGAGGCCAGAGTCAGGAAAGGATTAGAGGAACTTAACATAAATAAATTACTAGGACCTGATGGCTTACACCCGAGAGTCCTTAAAGAACTCAGTCAGGTTATAGCCAGACCACTATTCCTAATCTTCATGGACAGCATACTGACAGGATTGGTACCAGCTGATTGGCGAAAGGCCCACATGGTACTAATATTGAAAAAAGGGTAGAGATCTATTCCTGGGAAGGTCTGTCAGCCTAATGTTGGGAGTTTTTTAACTATTTGAGGGGGTGATAAGGGACCATATCCAAAAACGCAAACAGTATCATTAATCAGCATGGGTTTACGAAAGGTTGCTCTTGCCAAACGAACCTATTAACATTCTACAAGGAAGTGAGCTGCCATCTATATAAAGGAAGGCCAGTGGATGTGAGGTATCTGTATTTTGCAAAAGCGTTTGATACAGTCCCCCACAAATGCTTAATCTAGCCGAGGTCTGTAGGCATGGACCATACGGTTGGTTCTTGGATAGAAAACTGGCTACGGGACGTGTCCAAAGGGTTGTGATAAATAACGTACACTGAGAATGGTCTAGAGTGGTTAGTGGGGTACCCCAAGGCTCTGTCCTGGGACTAATTCTGTATTATTTATTTATAAATGATATAGAGGGTGTGATAAATAGCTCAATCTCAGTGTTTGCCGACGACACAAAAATATGCAGGGCAATAAGAACATAGCAGAATATAGAAACTGAAGTGGGCTACTGCATGGTAAATGATGTTTAACACTGAAAAACGTAAGGTAATGCACTTAGGGGGTAAAAATATAAATGCAAGTTACTTATTAGGGGTAGAATCCCTAGGAGCTTCCAGGATGGAGAAGGATCTAGGCGTCCTAGTAGAAGACAGACTGAGCAATAGCATGCAGTGTCAAGCTGCGGCTACCAAAGCCAGCAGAAGATTAGCATTAAAAAGGGAATTTATTCCAGAGATAAAACGATAATTCTATCACTTTATAAAACTCTGGTTCAGCCGTATCTGGAATATTCCGTCCAGTTCTGGCCACCAATCCTCAGAAGGGATGTGCTGGAGAGAGTCCAGAGAAAGGCAACTAAATTAAGATGGGGACTGGAGGATCTCAATTATGAGGAATGAATACAAGCGCTAAATTTATCCTCCCTGGAGAAGAGACGCTTGAGAGGGGATAGAAATGTGATTTACAAATATCTCAACGGTGATCCTAGCATAAGTGTGAAACTTTTTAGTCCCAGGGAGTGTAAGAGGACATGGGGCTACATGATGAGACTGGAAGAGAAACGGTTTCACCTTGAGCTGCGTAGGGGGTTTTTCACTGTCAGGGCGGTAGGGATGTGGAACTCTCTTCCACAATCGGTGGTGTCAGCAGGAAGTATAGATAGTTTTAAAGACTCTTGGATGGGCATCTTAGCAAAAACACTATACGGGGATATGGGAAATGATTTTTCTGCATCCACACACGTGTTGAATTGGATGGACTGTTGTCTTTATTCAATCTTACCAACTATGTAACTTAATGTAGTTCTTCTGCCAGACTTGTAAATTTCAGCACCAGATGTCTGTCACTTACTGTAGTGTAAAGGAATAAGGATACTAACAGTTTTAGTGAACACAGCAGCAGCCACATATGGGGCAGGTCCAGCCCTGCACAGTGAGAAGTGACAGACCTGTCATCTGCCTGCTCAGCGGGAATCAATGGAGCGATCCTCGCTGAGCTGGCAGAGTCCGTTTAGCAGATCTGCTCCATGTGAAAGGGGCCTAAGGCTCAAAACAAATTGTTTAGTAAAATCAGGACCCTTAACCATTTGCTGTCCGGGGCAATTTTTTTATTTTTCACACATGGCTGTAGAGCCACCCAGATCACTTTCACAGAACAGCCAATCGCCAGCTGTAAAAAATGATAATCACTTGAAACCAGGACTTTTTTTAAGTTCTGTGGACAGCAAGTAGTTAAAGAGGGAGTCAGACACATTTAATGCTATAACATGTGCCAAACCATCAGATCATATGCATTGCAAGCTTTCTAATGTATTTGATATGCATATTAATCGCAAGAACAAGCGTTAATGAGAATGTAAACTGCTTCATCTTGTTCATTGCCAGGGCTATCAGATGCAATGTAAAAAACATGCTCAAAACTAGACAAATATGGAATAGACCTCTCTCAAAACTATCCCAAAAAGAAAAAAATACATAAATAAGATATACATTTAAAGTAAACCCACTGTGGTAGCCACTGCTTTAAAAAAAAAAAGTTGACAACTCCCTGGTTGTCATGCTCATTCTATGACTTTACTGTGAAAAGAATCATCATGTAGAGACATTTGACACTGACTGCGTGCTTATTCCAGGCCAGTGACACACACAAAGTAGTGAAGTTGTAGGATGAGTACAACAGCCATAAAACTATTAGGAGTCAGCAATATCAACATTCATATTTCTACCATGACAGGTTCACTCGCATCAGCAACAACTGGCTGAAAATCGTGCAGCCCGACAACCCCACACCCTTGTAACAGGGTACAATAATTGCTTCAGAGATAAACAAAGGGTGTTATCAAATGCCAACAACTGCAGGGATATTATCCAGCATTAAGTTAGACCCCAAATTCCTTTACCTGTTTTACTTGCTGCCAAGAATCTTCCCATCTTTTTATTTTTCGCTTGGCATCATCAAGCTCTCTTCTAATTCGTGACAGTTCATTGCCATTTGAGCTTGTACTGGTGGAACTGGTAGGACCACTACTGAACACCGGGGATGGACTGGGAGAGAAACTACCACTAACAAAGTCCCAGATACTGCCTGTGACCCCATTCAAACCTGTCAAAAAAAAAGGGTTGGAATGCAAGATTACAACCTTAAAAAGAACCAGTCAGAGTAAGTTTATGCAAGGATATGGAATTTCAGTTTTAAATTAATGCAACTGTTTAGGCTTGACTACAATATTTAGATTTGCTATTGTCTTTGTGTATCAACAGTCACAGCTACTGGTAAACTATACCTCTGGTTTTAAAACAGGAGGGGGAAATACAAAACACAATTATTCAATGGAGGTGTTTAGGGAAAACTTTAATATTTTGGAAGGGTGATATTAAAGTGGAAGTAAAGGCAAAGCCTAACTAACTCTAACCCTACTCAAAATAGGTAAGCATAGCAATGTTTTCTTTACAGAGCTATAAAGATTATGCCGCATACACACGGCAGTTTTTCTTGTCCTAGAAAAAACAACGTTTTTCTCGACGTGATTCTTGTCAAGCCTGACTTGCCTACACACGATTGTGAAAAAAATGCTGGAGCAAAGAGCGGTGACGTACAACACATACAATGGCACTATAAAGGGGAAGTTCCATTCAGATGGCGCCACCCTTTGGGCTGCTTTTGCTGATTTTGTGTTAGTAAAAGTTTGGTGAGAGACAATTCACGCTTTTCAGTCTTTGTGCTTTTCAGTCTGTTACATCGTGACGAATGTGCTATCTCCATTACAAACGCTACTTTTACCAGAACAAGTGCTCCCGTCTCATAACTTGCTTCTGAGAATGCATGTTTTTTCCCGTTGTTAAAGCCTACACACGATCATTTTTCACAACGTGAAAAACGACGTGAAAATTTAGAGCATGTTCTAAATTTTTAATGCCCATTTTTCACATCATAAAAATGCTCTGGAGCCCACACACGATCGTTTTTATTGACATGAAAAACGCTCGTGTGTTTGCGGCATGAGGCTTAGAATGAGGATGAGAGTAGGTATTAGTGCTAGTTCACACCAGACGCAGTTCCGTTCAGTTACGCGTGCTTTTTTTCTGCACACACCATGCAGTCAGATTATGGTCAGTTTCTGGTGCAGAAACTGACCAGAACTGACTGTATTGGTGCAGAAAAAACAGAAATGCATCTGGTGTGAACTGGCCCTTAGAGGTTTTGCCTTTACTTCCACTTTAAGGGCTTGTTTGTATATTTTGAAAAGCATAAAATGGTTACATGCATTCCAAAGGATGGAGGGTATTTCCTGTAAAAAAAATGCATGTTTCGTTTTTAAATTAGAACTGAAAGCAAACTTTTTTTTCCATTTTAAATAAAGGAAGGTTTATGGACCCTCACTTTTCAGTCCAACAGGAATTGAGAGTTAAGTTAGGAAGCTCTGGACTGGTAGTCGTCTGGTCTAGTGTCCCAATTGGAACATTTGCCCTCTATTACTGCTTTGGTCCCCATGACTAAGCTCCAGGGGGCAGAGCGAAATGCGTCAGGGTGTGGCCTGGTCATAGTTCAGGCTGAGTTTGCCACTCCACTCATCTCTGTAGGTGGACACCATGAATGTGTGGCATGCAGGGGTCACACTTGTTCCCTTTAATTACTGTTTTGATGACTGCCCAGATTTTATTTCACTTTCGGTGATAAATGGTCACCAAAACAAATTTATAGGGTAAATCTCCCTTACAGCGACACAGACTGTCTTCCATTATTGATTTTTACAAGCAGTTCCACTGAGCTATAGGTTTTATCAAAATGTAGCACAGATGTGTTAAACACATTTGAGGAAAATGTAAAGATGAAAGGGCCATCATTTTTAGGAATGGCTCAGATCTCATCACATTTAAAGCGGAGTGCCACATTTGGCACCTTTCGGGGGGGGGGGGGGGGGGGGGGATCTGTTTTTGACAGGTCCTCTTCCCCACATCCGGAGACAGCTCCACGGCGCCAGTTGCACCCCTCTTCTTTCCTCCGCCGCCGGGCAAATTAGATAAAGCGCAGCACACTTAAACATGCACAGTAGGGAACTGTCTGTCAAGATGAAAGCCTTCACTGCCGGTTTCCCTTAGTGGAGATGGTGACAACAGGACCCGACCTAAAGATCGGCTGGGGTGCTGACATTGTGGGCTCCCTGGACAGGTAAGTGTCCTAATATTAAGTCAGCAGCTACAGTATTTGTAGCTGCCGATTTTTCAAAAAATGCCCCCAGGCTGGAACATCTCTTTAACTACATAAAAATTACATGAAGCTTAAATAGAATGTTATCCTTATGCATACTTAAGCTCAAAAAAGCCTGTTTTACAGGCGCTTTTTTTTGTTCTGCCTCTAAAAACACACTTCATATGTCCATACACACATAAGCATTTACAGAAGTATAGAGGCAGGAGCATTTAGAGGCAGAAAAAAAAGAATCACTTGTGTGATCAAAAGTGGAGCATTTTGGCTGGAAAAAACCCCACCAAAAAGCATTTATTGCTTAAGTGTTAATTAATTTTAATAGCCAGAATAAATTTACATTCTGGTCAAAGAAGTGAATGGACACCCAAGTGCTTGACACACACGCTTGCAAAAACGCAGCTTAGGTGGGTTTTTAAAGCTGCTTTTCTCCTGCTAGGAGAAAAGTGTTTAAAAGAGCCCCAGTGTGCACAGGGCCATAGACAGTATCATGTTTTCTTTAGTCCCAAGGTTTTCTACACTATCTTAATACTTACCTAAAGAATTGTGTGAAGAAGATGAAGTGCCTAAGGTGCTATGCTCTGATTTCAGTGTATGTGCCTGGTGCTGGCGTGGTGCCATGCTGGAGGCCAGATAAGACTGCGACAGAGACTGGGAGAGAGAACTTAAAGGAGACGTTGAGAGAGAAGAGGATGAATGCAGAGAGGAGGAACGGGCAAGAGAGCCTGGAATATTTACTGGAGCTGAACTTCCCAACAACCTCTGACCTACAGAAGAAGAGAAAGCAAAGTATTAACATTTCAGTACAGTTACCATTTCCAGTTTACAGACACAGAAATTCTTCACATCAAATTCAAATTTGCTGTAAAAAATGTGAACTGGAATTTGAAAAAATGATTACTGTAGGACCATGGTAAAAACAAACTGATGCATGGATCATAGAAAGGTTTTGATGCAACCTCCAGCATTCAGGGGAATACAACCAGGATCCAAAATATGTGCACAACACAGTAGGCTTCTAAGAATTAGGGGCCAGATTCACCAAAGAGATACGACAGCATATCTCCTGATACGCCGTCGTATCTCTGTGTTAGGGCCGTCCTAACTATGCGACTGATTCATAGAATCAGTTACGCATAGCTAGCCCTAAGATCCGACAGGTGTAATTGAATTACACTGTCGGATCTTAAGGATGCAATTCTAGGCCGGCCGCTAGGTGGCGAGATTTAAAAATCAACGTCGTTTGCGTAAGACGTCCGTGAATGGACGCCATTTACGTTAACGTCTAAGCAAATGACGTTGGTGCGACGTCATTTAGCGCAATGCACGTCGGGTAATTTACCCGACGGAGCATGCGCAGTACGCTCGGCGCGGGAACGCGCCTAATTTAAATGGTGCCCGCCCCATTTGAATTGGGCGGGCTTGCGCCGAGCGCATTTACGATACACTGCCGCAAGTTTACAGGTAAGTGTTCTGAGAATCAGGCACTTACGCTGTAAACCTGCGGCGGTGTAACGTAAATCACATACGTTACGCTGCCCAGGAGCAACGTAATTGTATGTGAATCTGGCCCTAGAAGTCTGAAATAATATTTGTCAGTATTGCCCAAATAACCAAACGCTAACAGTGGATTTTTTGCGGAACCTAGAAAAATAAGGAATAAAAACGTTGTGATTGGAAATTACAATTTTGATAAATGCATTCAACCTGCATCTACCTAAAATGTCAGTCCACGTAAAAAATAAATAAATCAGGTCTACATTGAGTTTGGCAAGCCAAGAAACACACCAGCTTTGGATTTCTCTTGGGGACTAGATCCTTTTATTGCCAAGCAACATCTAACCAGGAAGACAGAGGAAATGTTGAGTGCAGGGCAAGCCAGATCCAAAAAATAAGGAGCAAGCTACCCAGCCAGAAAAGGTAAGAATTAAAAATAAATAAATAAAATGCACACTAGAGGAATGGGAGCCCAGAGCTAGACTTTAAAAAATCAGCAGCCACCAATGTCTGATTAGCTAATATGGACTGACCCTTCAAATACTTCTCTCTCTCTCTCTGTCTCTAATGCACACATCTACAACAAAACATAACAAACAAACTTCATGAAGGAGTCAATGTGCTGACCTACATAGAGTTTTTGCACTCCTTGGGTTTCCAATCACTATCTGTATAGAGTTTAAGGGGTTGTAAAGGTTTGTTTTTATTTTCTAAATAGGTTCCTTTAAGCTAGTGCATTGTTGGTTCACTTACCTTTTCTTTCGATTTCCCTTCTAAATGTTTTTTTTTCTTTGTCTGAATTTCTCACTTCCTGTTCCTCCTCAGTAAGATGTTCTGGCCGACTAACCCCCAGCCAGAACAGCTTGAAGGATGGGGGCAAGCTTACTGAGGAGGAACAGGAAGTGAGAAATTCAAACAAAACAAAAAAAACATTTAGAAGGGAAATCAAAGGAAAAGGTAAGTGAACCAACAATGCACTAGCTTAAAGGAACCTATTTAGTAAAAAAAAAATAAAAAAAAAACTTTACAACCCCTTTAAGCAGGGTACATACAAACAGATCCCTGGATTCACAAAAGAAATGTGGATGCAGAGTTCCAGAATGCTCCTTCAGGGACAGACACTGATAACAGTGGTTGAATGTCCACTTTAAAGTGCTTTGGACAAACAAGACAGATTTGTATAAATTAATAAATAGGTGAATGCACATTTACACACCAACATAAGTCTAACGCATAAGTTTATCCATGGGAAGGCTCCCCATTATCTATGCGAAAAAATAAAAGCTCACAACCCCAATCGCGTTCTGCGATCCACCAACCAAAATCTGCTCCAGATACCGAAAGCCAATTGCAAGTCCAAAGGAGAAAGAAGATTTGCGCTCCAAGGTCCCAGACTATGGAACGCTTTACCAACCAGCATTCGGTTGGAGGAAAACCACTCAGCCTTCAGGAGAAAGATCAAAACTCATCTCTTTTGATATCAAAGGAGACAGGAACAACAAGCGCCCAGAGGCGATTTGGTTCGCATGTGCCGCGCTATATACGTTTTTCATTCATTCAACAAGATTCAAACCAATCTCATGTACAAACGTTCTGGAATCCAAACTAAAATAAGAATACAAGTAAAAACACTTACTTGATAATCCCAGGTCACAGTTCTCTGTGTCGTCAAATTCTTTGTCTAAAGATGCAACATTTATATTGCTAAAATGAAGATCTAGAGCAGAACCTGGAAAATACAACAGCATAGTAATGGACATATGAATACCAATAAATTGTATTCCAAAAATAACAATCAGACCATTAAAGTGCAAAAAGCGATAGTGATGTGCAAACAGAAATCTCATCCACAGGGTCTAACTTTCACCTGCCTCTAAGGAGTTTACAGTGCTCCTACCACAGTCATATTCACACTCATTATGGGATTATGGGGCAGATCTAATAGAAGCCAACTTAACGAGGACCCAGAGGAAATTCCTGCAAACATGGAAACTCCACAAAGGCAGCATCTCAGGTGAAAACGTAACCTAAGGCACCAGTGCTGCAAGCCATCTGTGCCAATACTAGGCATCAACAGAATAATTGTAATGTAAATATGACTTTTAACAAATTGCCCTTTAACGGACATAAGGCTGGGTTCACACTGCTGTGTGTGATATGTTGCAAATTTGTTTATTTTTTTTGTCCTGTGTGAGGTGCTAATTTGCATTGCGTTTTGAGCTGGAGAGGTGCGAATTTACTGCGAATTTAACGCAAAATTCAGGAGTCAGAGACACAGCTGCAATTTGGTGTTCTAGCCAATGGAATCATGTTAATGTAAAAATGGGGGGGGGGTTAACTTCCTGTTTTTTGTGGCGAGTAGTGTGGTGAAATTCGCACATATCTGAACAAACAATGCAATTCCAGAACAATTTACACTGATGTCTATGGAGACTAAATTCGCAATGCAACGCTGTAAACTAGCACAAGACCCTTTTTACTATCGCATTCATAGAGGAATTACAACGCATTGATGTGAACGACCGTCATTGAAAACAATGACTTTTTGGATGACATGTGAATCTAGTTTTTTTTTTTAACACATCACATAACATTTGTTATCAACTCGCACAAGTGTGAACGGGGCCTAAAAGAGTAATGATCAATACGCATTGTTTTGAACAGTGTGACACATTTGGTTTTCAAAAGTAACCACATTTTACATGACAACCCTAATGTCAATAATAAAAAGATAAAACCGCTCTGCACCAAAAATGTGTGAAATGTCCAGTACAATAGGGGTGCATCCATCAGATCCATTCACTGACTCATGTAAAGAGACAAGAATTCTATGCTGACACACATGAGAGTCATAGCAAGGCTTTAACATGGGAAGACCAGCAAGCTCCACCTTTCAGCCTACCTTCTATGCATTTTTCTTTAAATCATTTGCTTACTTGGCACTTAACCCCCCCCCCCCCCCCCCCCAGACCGATTTTTAGCTTTCACCGCTGTCGTATTTGAATGACAATTGCGCAGTCATGCTACACTGTACCCAAATGACATTTTTATCATTTGTTTCACACAGATAGGGATTTCTTTTGGTGCTATTTAATCACTGTTGGAGTTTTTATAAATTTTTTTGCTAAACAAACAAAAAAAAAAGATTTTGTTATAAAATGTTGCAAACAGGCAATTTTTCATTGATATGTGCTGATGAGGCCAATTCGCATGAGGAGAAAAAAATAGCCGATTACAGGCTCTGTTTACATCACATGATCAGCTGTCATTGGCTGACAGCTAATCACATGGTCTGGGGTCGTGAGCAGCCAAGTCTCATAGCTGATTGGCTATAGTGCGGACGGGAAGGGGTTTGCTACCCTAAAAAAAAAATATGGATCCTGTTCCCTTGAAGCAGCCTGTGAAACCTTGTGCTGTGTAATTTGGGCCCCTGTATAAACATAAAACTACCTGATCCTGCCTGGCTATGCCCTTCCCCTGTAAACTGACCATGGTTTATCATGGCTGCTGAGCCCTGACACCGTGGTCAGTTTACATTCCCCCGTCATCCGCAGCTCTCCTCTGCCGTCCTCCCCCCTCCCATCCCTGCCATGTTCTGTCCACTCCCTAGCCCTCCCCTTCTGCTGATATCATAATGCAATAACTTTGTTACAATCCCCCCTGCTACATGAAAATAATGTCCCCACGGCATGCGTTTTTTTAAGAAAAATGCCACTGTGTACCTCATTTCATGTGACCGGATGCCTCTCTCCTCCTGGCTGACGTCAGCAGGGGTTAACCAGCCCCGCCCGCTTTGCTGTCAGATGAAGAGAGTAGAGAGGCAGCCAGTCACGTGAGTGCTGATGAGCGCTCTGAAATTAGGTACACAGTGGCATTTTCTTTAAAAACACACGCCGTGGGGACATTATTTTCATATAGCAGAGGGGATTGTAACAAGGTTATTGAGTGGCTTGACAACCACTTTAAGTCTAACATTTTAATTTGTCAATATTTGAGCCAGCTTTGAAGCTGAACTCATTTCACTTTTTTTCTGAGTAGCATGGATGACTAGTCCATTTACAACTGTCCCCAGAGCCAACAGTGTCTCAGTGGAAAACATTTATTTTTTTACAAACTAACAAAGCACAATTCAGCAAGGCAAAATACAACCATTAATCAGAGCATGGGAAAAACATTAAAAACATGAATAATAATGTGTAACTCCAGTTTAAAATCTCAATTTTTGGATTTACTAAAACCTGTGCCTTCTTTTAATTTTCACAGCTGGTTTAGTTTAGTTGTAAAGATTTGCTTTAGTAAGTAAATATGAAGTACCTGAAAGTGGGCGGTCTTATGATGGTTCCCACCTGCAGTAACAGTGGGCCTGTTCACTTCTCCTCGCCTACAAGTACCATGATGCAATGGAAGGGTGTTCTCTGCATTTCTATTGCGACTTTCTGGTTGGGCAGAGTCAGTCCTGAGTGCACGCTCTGGACTGGGTCTTTAACTACCTCAATACAGGGCACTTTCACCCCCTTCCTGCCCAGGCCATTTTTCAGCTTTCAGCACTGACAAGCTTTGAATGACAATTGCACGGTCATGCAGCATTGTAAACAAGTGAATTTTTTTTACTTTTTCTTCACATAATAAGAGCTTTATTTTAGTGGTATTTAATCAGTGCTGTTTTTTTTTTACAAGAAAAAGACAATAAAAGTTTGTCGGTAAATTTGTAATTTTTCTCCTTCACTGATGAGGCTACATTGATGGGCACTGATGAGGCACTAATATGCCACACTGATAGGTGGCACTGGTGGGCACTGATGAGTAGGCACCAATATGCCACACTGATGGGCAGGTACTGATGGGCACTGAAAAGCTGCACTGACTGGTATCACTAATACGCACAGATTGGTGGCACTGATGGGCAATACTGGGGCTTTCCTGTAATCACGGAACTGATGATCAGTGCCCCGATTACCTGCCCAGGTCTCCCCTTTCAGTATGAGACGAGGAGAGCCGATTCAGGGCACTTCCGTACTTACATGTGACCAGCTGTCATTGGACACAGGCGCGGCTCTTTATAAAAATCGGGGTTGTACCGTGTCCTAGAAACACAGTGCGGTCATGATCGCCAAGCTGCATGCCCTGCATAATCAGGGCATTTTGTGCCTGTTTGTGAAGTGTTCAAACAAGTACAAATAAAATGCAGATCGCAAGGGCAGTGCTTTGAATGCAGTGTGTCTTTTCTGCACTATGTTCTGGTGTGAAACAGCCCTAAGACCGGGTAGCTGTTCCTTCAGGGCACATGCGCCGATGATATCATCGACGTAGTATACCGTAAATATCTCCTAAATCGCGCACTTGTAGGAGAGATTTACAGTACCTCTAGGTAAGCCTTATTCTAGGGCCGCTGCCACACACCACATCATGGGAATGTGGGCGGCGCTACTCGGCAGTCCAGAAATTAACTGGCGCTGGGCTGCACAGGAATACCATACACAAGCCACAGAGCGAGGTATACAGTATCTAAGGAAGAACAGTACTCAGAGTGTCACCGTCACAGAGATGGACACATGGGGACAGCGCTGCACCTGAAGGACCATGCGGACTGCAAACACTACAGGTAGTTTATCTACAGAGAAGCATTAAAATGCCATATTAATGAAGGGAAATAATAAAAATAAATAAATAAAACTGGAATTATCCTTTAAACTAGAACTATAAATTTGCTTTATTCCTACAGAACCAATAGTCAATGTGGTGTCATAGCATGCTGATAAACGTATAAAGACATATGTACATCCATTATGTAATATATGTGAAAGACAGAACAGTAAAATGTTTGTGGAAGTACAGTACATAATATAAAATTCTCTCTGCCACATACCAGATTCCTTATTACGGCAACATATTGTCCTAAATAATTCTGCATAACAAAAATCCTAAAATGAAATGAAAACTGACAGAATTAACATTGGTGAGGTGTGTGTACATGCAGCTGTGCATCTGCAATGAACGGCTCATTCATAACCTTACAGATGCAACTTGCAGCATTTTGTAAATCTGTAAGCCCTGTGATAGAGCAACCTTGTTTTGTCACCAGCCTGATGCCATCTCACCCTACAAGTTAAATGTACCCAGCTAAGAGCAGCGACTGAATATTCAAAGTTGGCTGCAGTCCCAAAACATCAAAGTGTGCCAGATAAATAAAGGTTTTAAGGTATCATTAAATGAGCAATGAATGGCAGTGTATGAATGCATTGAAGAAATAAAAGGAAACCAAATTGTTTTGCAGTGATGAGTAAAAGAAATGAAGACATAGTTGTGCTTACCAGCTGTGTAGTGCTGACTCACTGCCTGCAGTTCCCTGCTCTGCTCACACACTGTACTGAAGCAGCTAATAACAGCAGCTCCCCGATCATGTGACCACAGTCACATCAGGAGCATGTCATACGCTTCCAGGCATAGAGGAGGACTTGCAGTATCACAGAGACCTGTGAGCATCATAGGTGAAATCCGTGTGCTCTTTGCTCTGCAGAATGCCTGAAAGTGCCAGTGCTGCAAGATATACAGACTGAGGAGAAGTCAGTGAGGCTGACCTATGACAACTGGTGCAAAACTGAAGCTGTTGCACAAAGCAACCAAATGCTTGCTTTTATTTGAAAGGTACAGCCAGGCCCGAACTGGGACAAAAAATAGGCCCGGGCATTTTAGACTGAGCAGCCGGGGGGGGGGGGGGGGGGGTTGCGGCGCGGCGGGGGTTAGTGATGGGATGTGGGGTGAGATAAAGAAATATAGAGAGAGAGCGAGAGAGAAATATAGATAGATATAAAGATAGAAAGGAAGGTAGATAGATAGATAGATAGATAGATAGGTAGGTAGATAGATAGATAGATAGATAGATAGATAGATAGATAGATAGATAGATAGATAGATAGATAGATAGATAGATAGATAGGTTGACTGGGTTATATGCTCCTTACTTCAGGAGATACTGGCAAACAGAACTGGTGGGACCTCCATATAACCCTTCCCACTGATGGCTATCTTCAGCATCATCTTTAGCAAGCAATAAAAGATTAACAAGCACTGCACTAAGTCCTTTTCTTGCAGCAGCTCAGCTCCCCCTCCTGGGAGTGACTTGGCAGCCTAGTAGCTTTTTAGTCTGTAATGTAAGCATAGAGCAGGTGTTCTGGAAGGGAGAGTGGCAGGAAGTGCTGAGCAGAGAACAACTTGAGGGACTTCAATGCTTCTGTTTGAGAATGAATTGCTCCACAGTGTCTGCGGGGCTAGTTTTAGAGCTCATTTACTATTTGTTTAAAACATGGAAATACTTGAATGTCCTGGCCCAAAATTTACTTCAAAACACAAACCAATTGCCAGACTTAAGAGGCCTACACACTATACAAGTCAGGCTACAGCTTTTGATGGGGTCAATCATGAGTAACTATGGCTGCTTCTTGGCAATTATGGCCTGGGGGGGGCTTTATCGATTGGCTAAAAGCTTCATGCTTGTTAATGGTTGAATCAGACGGGCCATTTGAGGTTGGCTGGGGTGTGTGTCAGGGGTTTCTTTTGATTCCTCCACTATACATGTTTGCAATCGATCCCTTCATTAGGAGGTTAGAGAGCAGACCGTCGAGGGAAGTGGTCAGTGTCTCTCTATGGGAGAATCTACAGCGGTTTGTTCCAGCTATTATAGGGGAACAGACTGAACTTTGTTAAGAGGTCTGTACCTTACCTTCCCAGTGGATGGGTGGCCTCAGTATGGTCTTCTCTCTAATGTTTTTGAAATATAAATTTGGTAATATATTGGCAGAGGAACTGGTTTAGGCCTTTTCTGCAGAGTAAAGAGAATGGTGAGCCAGTGAAACGCCTGAGGGTCTGACATGATAAGCTCCCAGCTTATGTTGCCCCTTGCCTGAAAATACTTTGTCAGTGGCATGTGACTGCGTTAGAAATGAAGTCTCTTCCTAGGGAGGCCCTAGAGAGGAGAGTTGGTTGGCCTTGAGGCCCAGTTATGAGGAAGGGTCTGCGCTTGCTGAATCTAGAGAGTATCCCTTTAAAGTTCTGGGATTTGGCCTGGTGCTCAATCCATGGCAGACTATATGAAGGGAAACCTGAAGCATCGCTCTGTGGAGAACTGTGGTTGTCCACAAGTGGAGTGTGGTGGTGTGGAGGAGACAATGGACCATTTCTTGCTTTAGTGTCCCTCCAATGTAGAAGTCTATAAGCGGTTGGGTGGGGCTCTGTGTATCCCTTTTCTTTCCCGCTTGAGTGGTCGTATAGGGCTTTTGAGAATCATCTGGATTTTGAGACACTTCTTCTAGATAATAAGTGATGATGCGCTGTTGTTGAACTGAAGTGTAACCAATGTGTCACAAAATAATAAACGTACTAAAAATAAAAAAGCAATAATTAACTTTGAATCCACAAGCACTTGTATTGCATACAAGATGAGACTTCATATGCTGCAATACAGAGGGGCTGTATATGCTTTACAATGCAGCTGTGGATTGCAATACATTGGACACACTTAAGGCCCTTTCACACCTACGGACAAACGGTCCGTTTACGGACTTGTAATGTATCCCTATGGGATTGCAGACGTTAGCGGATGATGCATCCGCTAACGTCCGCAACCATCCGCGTCCGCAAAGATCCGCTTTTGCGGACGGAAGAAACCCCTATTTTTCTTCCGTCCGGCGGAACGGATCGGATGAATACAGACACACGGTCTGTATTCATCCGATTCCCTATAGGGGAGAGCAGAGGAGAGACAGGGCAGTCTCTGCACTGTGTGCGGGGACCGCCCTGTCCGCCGACAGCTCAGCGGGGATTAACGGAGGAATCCCCGCTGAGCCAAACGGGCTAACGGAGCGGATCAATACGGATCCACTCTGTGTGAAAGAGCCCTAAGAGACTGCTAAGAGTACGCATCAAAGAGCATGTACAAAACATTTTTAAAGGATTTGATAAGCAAAGCGTTTTCAAACACTTCGCTCAAGTGCATAGTAGAGACTCGTCCCACTTGAAATTTTGGGGACTTGAACCGTACAAAAGACATTGGCGTGGAAGCCATAAGGTAAGAACAGTAAGCCAGCTTGAGTCTAAATGGATTTTCCTTATGGATACTCTTACACCTCAAGGACCCAATGTTGAGTTTGATTTGAACCGTTTAATTAATGATTTTTGATATTTCTCCCCACTGTCCCTCATTACTTTGTGTAGGTTCACTAGGACACCTCTGGGCCTTGATCTATCCGTTCACCCAGGGTTTTCATTTTTTTTTTTTTTTTTGGTTTTGTCTGGCATATATTTACTGACAGCTACATATATGGGAAATTTTTGGCCACTTTATTCATGTTGTTGGGACACATATCTTTATATCACAATCTTCCATCTTTTACTCTGTGGTTATTGTATTGTTATCACTTACCCTAAATATTCATTTCATCCTGTTTCTTTGTGTCCCCTCTGCACATTCTTGCATCACTTCCAGTGTCTCCTGTTCAGATTTTTATTTTAAATGCAACTTTTTATATTTTATATATATATATATATATATATATATATATATATATATATATATATATATATATATATATATATATATATAGCTTCTGCTTTGGGCAGCATTTTTTATGATGCATCTCAGTAGTATCTTCATCCCCAGAACCCTTTGTTTTTACGATCTTTATATGCACTCTTTGCCCTGATACCTCTGGGAAAA
The DNA here is from genome assembly GCF_905171775.1 of Rana temporaria. Lineage (NCBI taxonomy): Eukaryota > Metazoa > Chordata > Amphibia > Anura > Ranidae > Rana > Rana temporaria. Next base: position 44,967,252 of record NC_053494.1, read on the forward strand.
TGGCTGCCAAATACTCCAGGAAAATGACTGATGTATTAATTTCAATAGGAAGACACCTAGAAAATGGCCGCCGCTATTAAAGTCAATGGGACTTTCCAAAAAATGGCCACGATACCATACATTCCTATGAGACTATTTAAGGACACTGTCAGTGCTAGCTTGTATCCCCTAAGGTCACATGACTGCCGAAGCGCAGTCGGGTTTGGCTGACAGGCACATCAGAAGTGACGTGGAAACGAGCTTAGCGCTCGTGGATGATGTATTCACGAGCACTAAGCTCATTCCCAAGTAATTTCTGGTGTGCCTGTCAGTTTACTAAAAGTAAATTTTTTAGTGTTTGTTTTTATCGAATAAATATTTTATAACATACTACACCAGGGGTCGACAAAATCTGGGCGCCAGGTCGCAATTGCAACAAGAAATTGTGACCTGGCGCCCGCGGCGGCCGGTAATTGAGGCGGCCGGTAATTGAGACTGTGGCTTTGCAGCCTTGTGAAGTCCCAAGCTCTTCCTTCTGTGAGCTGGCGCCACCTGGTGGTGGCCGTTGGCATTACAAGTTAAACAGCTGTTCTAATGTATAATCTTTCACTATTTTCACTGCCATCTCCTTCCCTCTAAGTAGAACCCCAAACATTATATATATTTTTTATTCTAACACCCTAGAGAATAAAATGGTGATTGTTGCAATACTTTCTGTCACACCGTATTTGCGCAGTGGTCTTACAAGCGCACTTTTTTTGGGAAAAAATACACTTTTTTTTAATTAAAAAATAAGACAACAGTAAAGTTATCCCATTTTTTTTTATTGTGAAAGACAATGTTACACTAAGGAAATTGATACCCAACATGTCAAGCTTCAAAATTGCATCCGTTTGTAGAATGGCGACAAACTTTTACCCTTTAAAATCTCCATAGGCGATGTTTAAAAAAATCTACAGGTTGCATGTTTTGAGTTACAGAAGAGGTATAGAGCTAGAATTATTGCTCTCGCTCCAACGATCGCGGCGATACCTCACATGTGTGGTTTGAATACCGTTTACATATGCGAGCGCTACTCACGTATGTGTTCGCTTCTGCGCTCAAGCTCGTCGGGACTGGACACTTTATCTGGCTCCTAACTTTTTTAGCTGGCTCCTAGATTCCAATAAAATTTATCAAACCCTGTACTACACTGTATGGGCATTCCCCTTCTTCCCTCTACACCTCCCTCCCCTCTGTGTGAGAGAGAGATAACATTAATATAGAGGAATCACCGTCCATCACCCAGCATTGAATATTGGGAAAACGAGAGGAGGACCCTGAAAGTGAATGGAAATTTTTTTAAACCACCAGCCATTTATGTAAAGTCCCCCAGAAGAAATTGCAACCACTGGTTTTCCCATGCTGTTACCTTACTGCAGTAAGGTGAGAGGCCACTTCACGAGGTGTCATTGCATGGAATGAAGAGACACCCGTTTATATTTATCAGTTTGCACAGTCTGTAGCACTACACACCACTGGTTTTCTCCTTAATCTCAAAAAGACTGCATCAGAGACTTGTTACTTGTCACACCTTCCCTTCACTGTTCAGTATATGTCAGCTTGATGAACACCGACTGACTAATCACACACGTTTGTTATACATGTTATCTGGTTTGTTGTACAAATCATTTGTTATTTTCTTAAATGAAAGGAATCTGTTATTTGAAGAGTTTATTTGCATGTTTGGTTTACACTGCCACCTTGTGCACGCCTTTATTATTGCTTTTTTATTTTGTGACATATTAATTACACTTCAGTTCAACAACAGCGCAGCATCACTTATTATACACATACACTTATTGGTCACGGATCCACCCATCTGTGTTTGCAGCAGTGGTCCTATACATTGTTTTTTCCACTTTCAGTGATAGCACAGGAGTCTTCCTTTACCACTTTTCTAGTTACTTTAGTAGTCCGTTACTTAAAGGTTTCAGGTTTCCACTCGGAGAAAAGTCCCTCCTGACGAGGTGGTGGTGCACAACATTCTGGATGAGGTTGGGAAGATTTGGGGTCTTGAGAATAGGGTTGCCACCTCATCCCTTTAAACCCGAACACATATTGATTACACAGGTTGTGAGGCTGATTAAGGTGGTAATTTAACTCACTTAGTACCTTATCTGCATTAAATCAGCCTCAGAACCTGTGTAATTCATATGTTTTCGGGTTTAAAGGGATGAGGTGGCAACCCTACTTGAGAAGGATAGGTAGCGGCTGGGGGCCTGCAAAAAGGCATGGGGGAATGTCAGGTCCCCGTAGCTGCTGTCTGTCATTCTCTGGGTGTGCAGCTTTTCTTTCTGTCCTTTCAAGTCCCCTAAATTTTGTTATGATCAGATATTTTTTTAAAAGGCTGTATGCATGAGGGTGTGTTTAGGTGGAGGGTAGGGTTTTGTTGAGGAGCATCATGATAATAGTAATTCTAAAATATGTCCTGGTTTGTATATTTCTTTGTGTTTCCTTTGTTTGTTTGTTTTTCCTGTCAAAAAAATCTATTTTCTGTTTCTATGCTGAGGTAAGCCATTTTTTATTTTATTTTATATATATATATATATATATATATATATATATATATATATATATATATATATATATATATATAACATTTTTTGTATACAGTGCCTTGCAAAAGTATTCACCCCCTTGGCTTTTTACCTATTTTTTTACATTACAGCCTTTAGTTCAATGTTTTTTTTTATCTGAATTATATGTGATGGATCAGAACACAATAGTCTAAATTGGTGAAGTAAAATTTAAAAAATATATACATAAAACTATTTTTCAGAAATAAAAACGGATAATTGGCATGTGCGTATGTATTCACACCCTTTGTTATGAAAGGTTTTGTACTAATGTCCATATAACTCTGTATAGGTCCTGGACCATTCTCATGTGTAATAATGTAGGTCACACTTTGGTCATGTTTTATTCACTTATTTTTTTTTAAATAAAAATACTTCAATAAAGATCTTGCTTATTCAATGTAAAAATAATAAATATATATCTGAACATAGCAGAGCTGGGATCTCAGCAGGAAAGAATAGTTTAGGAGGAGAACTGGATATAGAGGAAAACTTGCAAGCAACACACCACAAAAGCACCAAGAATTTTTCACAATTGAAAAATGGAAAGACTACCACTACTACTACTACAGCATGCATTTATAAGGGGGAGGGCTTAATGTACATGAAGTAGAACTGCAAAAATGTACAAGAAGCAAAACACTGCCATTCTAATATCTGGTAGACACTTTATAAATGAACTGTGGTAGTAGCCATCCTTACTATTTATGAATCATATATGCTACAAAACCACAGAAGCACTTTAATTATTCATAATAACTAATGCAAGAATCTGGAAACTTACCTATAACCGATTCAACAGTATTACTGGTAGGGTAGAAAGGGAGTGCTTTGGCATTAACACTTGATGAGAGAGCAGTAGGGGATGAACTGTCTGAGCCAATACTAGATGCCAGGCTAGATGTGATACTGGACGTTATACTGGAAGCCAATGGGTTCACCACTGAGAAAACACTGAGATGGCTCTGTTCAACAGACATGAAAATAATTAAAACTCAAATTATATGCACGATAAACTAAAAAATACTACAGATTATAATTTAATTTACAAAGATAGACATGTGCAAATTATCAGGCTGCAATAACAGTGCTTTGTTTTCACCCATGAAAGATCTACAGCTACTTTGAGACATTCTGGTACAGCTACTTAGAGTTAGAAGTGTCTATAAAACATTCGCTGGACGAATGTCACACACACGCACGTTGGTGCAGGCTTGACAAATTTTCCCCGCATTTTACTAATTAATTCCTAGATTAACCGTCAGCTCCACCTAGAGGTCAAAATGTGGTTTTAAATGTTTCTCACTGAAGTACCGTAGTTCAGAAAAAAAATAATTTCCTGATGAAGTTTAAGTGGTCGCTGACGATACATGTAGGGACGTAGAGGCAACAGGAAGTGATGCAGGCGAGCTCGATGCTCGTGGATACACATGTTTTGTTTACTGTTTGAATGTGAGTACCTTGTATACTTTTTATGCAATAAACGCAATTGTAGTTAAAACATACTACACTATTCTGAGATTCCTTTTACCTTCCCTGCTATCATATATGCACGGCACCTGGAGACCCCTTACACCATGGACATAACAGCCGCTCCGCACAACCAGGGACCACATCAGGGATTACCCAAGGCACCATCCAGGCAGGCTGGATTACGCTGGATACACGCAGGCTTTTCTTATATGCTGTAACCTCACAGCAGTGAACTAAGGGGCCATCCATTTACTTTAGCAGAAGGCACTGAAGAGCCGTCACTCTGCACAATTGCAACTTAGTAGAAGGCACTGAAGAAGCCATCACCTTGCACACATCACTTTTTATGTGCAATTGCACATTTTGGACTTTTTATTTTATTTTTGCATCACACTTTGGAATTTACCACGTTCACCTAATGCACCTTTGCATTTCATTTCATGCTTGTTTACATATTATGTGATTGTTTTGCATTGTGTTACATACGTCTTCAGCATTTGAAGTTTATTTGGACACTATATTGTTTGGCATGTTATTTAGTTTGCCCCTTGCACAATATTTTGCACTTTGCACCTATTATCATTGCCTTTATGCTTGTGCGTTTTTATACTTTTGCATATAATTTTATCAATAGCTCAGCACTACTTTTTATAGTCATGCACACTCAGGTCTTGGTTTTACCTTTCAATGTTTTGTAGCAGTTGATTCATACTTAACCCCTTCACAGCTGTCATTCAGCTGTTCCACAGTAGCGCGTGAATACTCTTTATATTTATCCTTTGATTGCATGATGTAGGTTAACAGCAATAGATTGCAAATGCAAATACCACACTTATGCCGCGTACCCGCGATCAGAAATTCTGACAAGAAAAGTCCGATGTGAGCGTTTGGTCAGAAATTCATACCGTGTATATGCTCCATCAGACTTTTGCTGTCGGAATTTCCGCCAACAAAAGATTGAGAGCCGGTTCTCTATTTTTCAGATGGAAAAAGTTCCTAACGGAAAATCCACTCGTCTGTATGCAATTCCGACGCGCAAAAAAACACACATGCTCAGAATCAAGCAGAGGTGCCAAACTGTCTATTGAACTTTATTGATCTCGGCTCGTCGTACGCCTTGTACTTCACCATGTTCTTGACGGTCGGAATTTCAAACAAGATTTGTGTGTCAGAAAAAAATCCATGGTTTTCTTGTCTAAATTTTCGATCATGTGCACGTGGCATTAGGATCAACTCCAGAACTTTTAACTGCTTAATTGATGAAAAAATAATGAAGGAGTAGCCCACACCTGGCCAAAAAAAAAGCTTTTGTTTCAATTGTCCAATTGTTTTTAGTCCCTTGAAAAAGGGGAGGATGGCTATTCTTAAGAGCTGTAATTCCTAAACCCTTCTTCCGATTTGGATGCACATACCCTCAAATTAAAACTGATGCCGCGTACACACGGTCGTTTTTCAGGATGAAAAAAAATGACATTTTTAAAAAACGTAATTTAAAATCATCATTTCGGCTTCTGAAAAACGACAAAAAAAAAATTGAACATGCTGCATTTTTTAATGTCGTGTGTGGGCTAAAACAACGTTTTATACCCGCGCATGCCCAGAAGCGAGTTATGAGACTGGAGCGCTCATTCAGGTAAAACTACCATTCATAATGGAGTAAGCACATTCATCGCGCTGTAACAGACAAAAAAGCGCGAATCGTCTTTTACTAACAAGGAATCAGCTAAAAGCAGCCCAAATGCGAATTGAGCTTCCCTTTCAGAGTGCCGTTGTACGTGTTGTACGTCACCGCACTTTGTTCATCATTTTTTAAAAACAATGGTGTGTGGGCAACATCGTTTTTTATGATGAAGTTGGAAAAACGTTGTTTTTCATGCCGAAAAACGACCGTGTGTACGCGACATGAGAGTGTGCACTTTCAGCCCACATCCATTATAGAACTATAGCTTGGTAAATACCTTAAAATAAATCTAAAATTGTGCCTATGTCCAAATATATATGGACCCAACTGTATACATTGTGATGATTTGGGCATATCTTAGCTCTTTGGCAGCGCCAGTGAGTCCTCTCCACTTTTATTGAAGAAAGTAAAGATTCACAGCAGAATAATTTCCCTTGCAGGGGTTCTCACCATCAAGGTGTCAAAACAAACAGTATTCCACCTTGCGGCTCTTCTCTGCCCTATCTCTGCTTAGGCCTCCTGCCTTGGTCCTCCAGACCGTCAAACACACAGTCCCTGTGCTCGTGAACTAAATGCAGAACGTCCCTCAGCTCTGTTTCTCCTGCAGCTACATCCCTACAAGCTTGGTCTTTCACTGTCCCAGTATGGACAGTACAGAGCAACATGCTCCTAACAGTCTCACAGTCTCTTTAACCATTTCAGTTACCACTGGTATTTTCAATACCTCTGACCTGTCTAACGGTGCCCCAGAGTGCTTCTCCTACACAACATCAGTATGAAGCAATCCAGCACACTGTAAAACAACTTTCCACATTAACACCAAAATATTGCATTTAATGATTCCAACATTTCTTTAAGCATCTCTGTCATCACAAAACACATTGTTTCCCTTATACGTTGTGGGCAAAACTTCTGCTGTGCTTTTACTCTCACTCTGAAGTTCTTTTAGCACAGCAGTGATAGTGCCCACCTCACTGTTATGCCACATAGCCTTGTAAGGCAACGTCACCTCATAAAATATTGCAAGCGCTTCCCTGTGCCACTCTTACCACCTCAGATCACCTTGCAATAACTCATCTTCAGACATCATTGGTTGCAATATCACTGTTTCACCACAATGCACTGGCAGTATTTCACTCCCAACAGAGGATTTGGCATTTTCAGGCTGAGTAGGGTCTATTAACCCACTATTCACTTGAACATTTTTAACCTTGTTAGTAAGCAAAAAATTATGCTCAGTTTTAACCCCATACTTCCCTGCTACACACGAAACAGCATGAAGATAAGTTCTTATGAGTCCTCAGTCTAATCACAGATTCACTTTAAGAATATCTAGGTCAGTGGTTCTCAACCTGTCTAGTGCCGTGACCCCTTGATAAATGTCCCAAGTTGTGGGGACCCCTAACGGTAAAATTATTTTCCTATCGTGGGTTGTCGGCACCCAAGACAAGACCTAACCCACGGACATTTAGCGCTCCCTGAGTCCCTTCCACTCAGTATAAAAACCCCTTATAGTACATTTTAGGATGTACCACTCTCTCTCTTTGTTCCTCTTTTCTTTCCCTTTTATCTGTCTCTATCCTAATTTCTTGTTTGTTATCCCCATCCCTCTCTAGACATCTTTCTTGTTCTTTCTCTCCCTTTTTCTTTGTTCCTACCCCTCTTTTCCTCTCCCTTCCATGTAGTCTCTATTTTTATTCCATCTCTTACTCCCTGGTGGGGAGTTGGGATCAGTGGCAGTGCTGGCGGGGAGTTAGGATCAGCCAACTTAGGTGTTCTTGATCAAGGTCATCTGCTGATCTGAGAACTGTAGTGGGGACTTTTGAGGGCAACTCTAATCACAGGTAGTGTTACTCACTGTGTCTCCAACTTTGTGGTTTCTCGTAGCAGTGACACCTATGCCGAAATAAGGAGATAGGGTCTCCTCCAGCCCCTCCCACTTCACATTCCTCACCAGTAAGCTGACCTCTAGTCCCTGCCCCCCAGCTATGCCGTGAACTGAAGGGGCGGCTGTGAAGAGGCTGAGAGGGCGGCCGCAGGCTTCAGGAACAGCCCAGGTTTTGGGGACCCCTGGCAAATCCTCATTTGACCCCCAGTGGTTCTCAACCTGACCCCCAGGTTGAGAACCACTGATCTAGGTTATTACCTGTATATAAATATGTTATATATTACCTGTTTAATTTCGTGATCATTCACTTTATGATTGCTATCCAAAGACAGGCACTTGTGTTTTGCCTAGAAAAAAAAAAGAAACTTTTGATTTTGCAGGTTTAAAATACAATGATTAACTCGCTTGATTTTATGACATATTTAGGTTAAAACATTCCTTGGTAATAAAAAAGGCAAAACGTGATTTTACACTTAGTAAAAGCTATAAATTAAGGGCTTGCACAAATTTGTGACATAAACTGAAATTAAAAACATAAAATTAAAAGTTATTTTAGGAACACAGGCAAAGCTACCGCTGACTTCTACACCAAACTGCTAGTTTTATAACTATATATAACACTATGCCAAAACAGGCAGTCCTGCTCATCATCAAGCTTCAATACTTAACTTCCATACCGGGCTTATTCTGTGCTTCTGGGCTTATGTGAAAGCTGAAGTAACACAGATAAATAGATACCCAACATGTCATGTTTTAAAATTGCGCACACTCATGGATTGGAGCTATACTTCGTTACTTAAAAATCTCCATAGGCGACGCTTACATTTTTTTTACAGGTTACCAGTTTAGAGTTACAGAGGAGGTCTAGTGCTAAGCCTTGTACACACGCTCGGTTTTCTCGGCAAGAACCAGCAAGAAAACTGCTGGCAGAGCTTTCTTGCCGAGTATACCGAGTGTGTTCAAAAAGAAAAAAGTTGTACTACATTGGGTAGCGACATGGCGGACTTTAAAGGGCAATCACAGGGACGTATATCGTTATAAAAATAAAGTTTAATTACAAAATAGTACATATACAAATAAATTTCATATAAAAAATGTTATCAAGAGAGAGAACATAGATACATATTAGAGCAATAGAACGTCTCGCCGACGCGTTTCGCCTTACGGCTTCTTCTGGACGAGTTGTATGGTTTTATAACACGGAAGTATTGCTACTTGTATGTGTCTGAAAGAAAATTGTACATTTATAACATATAGATAACATAAAGACATAATCCAATAAAATATTGAGGGCCAGCATGCAATAAAGCCAAATATAGTACCAATAGAGTTGGTGGTCATCCGCATCCATCAAAGATCATTGGGTTAGTACCAAAAATAAGTACGTGAGCTGTTAAAACAGAGAAAAATAACCAGAAACAGAAAAGCAAAATATACCTCAATGTATATATAGCTTTATATATGTGTGAACAATGTGCACACATATACGTGCATAATATTGCGCTTGAGCAAACAAAGAAGGGGCCAGATGAAGGACCTACCCGGTTAGCAAGGAAGACACGATTTCCTGATGGTATGGGGAGCCACAATAGTAATAGGTTCTAAGAGAGAGAAGGGGGGCAAGTAAATGTATCTGTGCATATGCTAGGACATAATGAGAATATAGACAGCAGCCAAAAGGTTGTAAGAAATAAAATATCAAGAATGGCAGATATCAAAAAATGGCTAAATTACCTCGAAGATAGTATAAAAAGGCAACAACCGGGACCAGCAAGGCAGAAGACAGGTGAGAAAGACCTGGAGGGAAAATAGATTCCGTCGCTAGGTGACTACACTGCACTGTCCACAGTAGAGGGCAGATCAAAGGCTTTAGAACCTGTGTGTAAAATAGCCAGAATAACCCATATGCACAGCGGATAAAAATCGCAAATAAACGGGGATAACGATGGAGTATTACCTTGCCGCCTATGAAGTGGTGTGTGTCCCGGGGAGGTAGCAGCCTGTGCTCCACGCCGAGACAACGGCTGGAGCTGGCTTTAAATAGGCCTAACAAACGTGGGCGTATCACGTCAGAAAGACGCGATGACGTCATCGTCATCGCGCCTGGACCTGCGGCGCATAAATATAGGAACATCAGCTGAGGCCGAGTGAGCTCTAACCAATGAGCGTCTTGGTATCGATGCTGACGTATGCAGCCATGCCTGCCTATCCCAACGAGACCCAACAGTTGGATGTGAGTGTAGGCGGGGCGGCATCGATCATAATCATAGATCATGCCGACCCCCAAGCTGAGGTAAAAATAAGTAAAAGGAGCCGCATCAACAAGCCAACGTGGGCAGAAAAATAAAGATAAGAGAAACTAATGTTAGTTTAATGACCCGATAGTAAGAGTGAATCACATCACAGCAAAGGAACCTCGGTAGGAGTACCCCATTTGTAGTAGCTCAAGCAAGCAATATAAATGCAGTGTAGTTAATTGACCACAAGATGGCAGATAGAGAACAGGACGGAGGGGCCTGTAGCAACCAGCAATGGTAACAAATAAGGGATCAGTTGCATGCTGACAGTCAATAGGATTAAAAACAGAAATTATTCAAATATTACAACAAATGGATATTTTCACATTATATCCAATTCCCTGATCGAGGATATTTGGAATTAAATTTTGTTGTCTCACATTCATATTTATACATATACATACATATTGGTTTTCAGAAGAAAATTTATACAAAAGAAAAAACAGATTTAATAAAAAATAAAAAACAGAAATATTACATAATTTTTCCTATATTATTTTAATTCCCTGGTGAATAAATATCCATATATTCTGAGGGGTCAAGTGTGGATACAGGGCCCTATTCCTTGTTTTCCTAAATACATAGGTACATTTCTAGAGTGGAAAAGAGATGGCATATTTAAGCAGTGGATATATCAACAGGGCATTATTGGGGAGGACATGTTGGGGGGCTCAAAAAATTTAGCCACCTACCACAGGTTGGCAAGGTGGATATTAGTGATATAGAGTGCGGTTAGATATTTAGAAAGGATTTAAAACTTAGGGCATCGTTGAGGCCTGGAAATTGGTTGGCGTGTAACTTATGAATCCAACGAGTTTCACATTGTAAAACACGTTGATCGAAGTTACCCCCTCGTGGATCCTCGTATATACTCTCCAAAGCTGTAAATTTGAACACATTTGGTTCATATTTATGCCCAAATGCTATGTGATGGCCCATAGTGGTGTTCAATAGGCCATTGGTCGCATAATAGGTGTGGTCTTTAATCCGTTTCCAAAAGGGTCTTATCGTTTTACCAACGTAAAAGCAGCCACATTTACATAGGATTAAATAGACCACTCCTTTAGTTTGGCACGTAATGTGTTGCCTGATTGTGTGTTTTTGTCCATTTGGGAGTTGGGCATCAGTGCCCACTATAAGATACATACAAAAGTTGCATTCCCCACACCTATACAGACCGGGCATCTCACGCTTTTTATCGCTGGATCTGGTGTAGTTACTCGTGACAAGATGGTCACGAATCGATCTAGCCCGTCTGTAAGTGATTTCAGGCTTTGGCCCAATGTATCTTGTTAGTACTTGGTCAGATGTTAGTAGATGCCAGTGCTTCTGTATTATTTCCCGTGTTTCTACATGTTGGTTAGAGTATGTTGTAATTACTCTAGTATTATTATGATCGGTTGGTTTTAGTCTGCGTAATAGAAGATCACCTCTGGATTTACCATTGGCTTTGGCAAACGCTCTTTTCAAGCATTTTTTGCTGTATCCCCTTGCTCTCAGTCTTGTGTATAGGAGATCTGCCTCAAATTTAAATTTTTGATTATCTGAGCAATTCCGTCTGAGACGTAAATATTGTCCAAACGGAATGCTCTGGACCAGAGACTTAGGATGGGCACTGCTGGCGTGGAGGATGGTATTACCAGCCGTGGGCTTCCGGTATAGGGATGTACTTACGTTGCCATCTTCAGAGATGTAAATGGTTAGATCTAAGAAGGCCAATTCGGTTATGCTTGAGTTCATCGTGAACTTCAAGTTGTAATCATTTTGGCCGAGTTTGGTCATAAAGATATTGAGGCCTTCTGATGATCCCGTCCAAAAAAGCAGAATGTCATCGATATACCGGTACCAACTCAAAATAAACGGTAGTAAATCAGAAAAACTGTCACTGGAAAAAAGTTCTCGTTCCCACCCCCCCAGGTACAGGTTCGCATAGGACGGCGCACAGCATGTGCCCATAGCGACACCCTGTACCTGGAGGAAGTGGGACCCATCGAACGAAAAAATATTTTTAGTTAAAATATGTGCCAAGAGTTTAATAATGAAATCATTCAGTTTACAAGACTTAGGGCCTCTTTCAGTCAGGAATTTCTTAGTGGTTTCCAAACCCTTAGAGTGTGGAATAGAGGAATACAAAGCTTCCACGTCAATTGAGACGAGGAGGCAACCAGAGGGTACAGTTAGATCATCTAGTGCCCGTAAAAGGTCGGGGGTGTCCTGGATGAAAGAGGGCATAGTGTTTACGTGTGGTCTAAGATATTCGTCTACAAATTTGCTTGCACGTTCGGTTTTAGAGCCTATGCCAGAGACAATCGGACGACCCGGTGGATTATGCAGATTTTTGTGTGTCTTTGGGAGTGAATAAAAGGTCGGAATTTTAGGGTAAGGGACCTGAATACCATCGAACATAGGCTTGGTGATCAAGCCCTCGGAGAGGGCCGCTTGAATGGTATCATTGTATTGCTGGTTGAATCTATCGATAAGATCGACCGGAACCGGTCTATACCACTCCCTATTCTTGAGTATATCCCAGCACATGTTGCGGTAGTTCAACTCGTTCATCACCACGACATTGCCGCCCTTGTCCGAGGGCTTGATCACCAAATGGGGGCTATTGCTAAGATTTGCCAGGGCCTGGGTCTGGGCCGAGGTAAGATTTTTGTCTGGGTGTAGGCAGGGAGGCAGAGATTCAATGTCCTTAATTGCCTGCATTAGGAAGGCCCAAACATTGGGATTTGTCTGTAGTGGTGGAAACTTTAACGATTTTTTCTTTACTGCCTTCTCTAGGGCATCTAGATCGTTTTGGTAGCGGTTGAGTTGTACTCGTTGTCCTATTGTTTCCTCGGATTCAAAAGAGTCCTCAAGTGTTGAATTACCCTCATTTTCTTCTAATAGAAGAACCAAAGTTTTTAGGGCGCGGAAATCCGCTACCGTAAATTCTTTCCATGTGTCCTGTTGTATGATGTCCGTTTGTCTTTTACATCTCTCACTGTCGTACATAAAGTTGAAAGTCAACTTGCGCGCGAACAGGTAGAGATCTTTTATAAGTTCGAATTTATTCAATCTGGGGTTAGGGCAAAAACTGAGACCTAAACTAAGGAGATCAGTTTCTATTGTACTTAAAATATAAGATGATAGATTGATTACCTCCAAACGAGGACTATTATTGGCATCTGGTATATTCAAAGGTAGAGGCAATGCAACACTGGGGGTGTCAGGTTGAGCAATGGTCGGATCGGTATAGGGGATACGTGGAAAAAAGTGATCTATACGTCACTTTGGACCATCCCTCACCTTACCCTCCTTATTACCACTGGCATGGGATTTAGCCATGTTTTGAGCTGTCTCTATAATATTCTGTCGCAAATGGTCATCGGGTGTCGATGGTTTAGGAAAGGTAGAAAGATTCTCAGAGGAGACACCCGGTGCAGCGTGAGGAAACATGGAAACAGTGTGTGTTCCTACCGTTGCTAAGTCGCGGTTGGATGTATCCATTTGGGTGTCAGTATTAGCTCCGTCTGATACGTCAGTGATATGTTTTTTACTCACGGTGCCCGATTGATGCCCACCACCTTGTTGTTGCCGTTTCCTGGTCTGCCGGCCTCTTGTTCGTCCTTGGTCGCTGAATTTGGAATTCTGTGAAATGAGAGAATTGGCAGAAGAATCAGAGTCAGCGTATTTGTCTTTCTCCCTGTTCCTGTCTTTTTGGTTGGGGCCCTTCCTATTTCTATTAGGTCCAAAGGTCCTATGCCCCCCACGTTGTCCATTGGTATTAGGCCAATTATAAGCATATTTCCCTGCAAAGGCTAATTTATCACGTGATAGTTTTTCCTCCTTTTTGTTCAGCAAATCACTAGTAAAGGTCTGTATGTGTTCCTTGAGTCGTGTGTCGTAGTTACCAAATTCAGGTTTATTAAGTATTTGACTATTTTCATCATAAATTCTTTTTATTTCGCAATCGACTATTTTTAGCTCTTGCATATAATATTCTACCATTAGCTCCATCATTTTTTTGGAGCACATATAGAGGTTTTCTTCCCATCGGGCCTTGAGATCGTTATCAATGGCCCAGATATTTGGGAACACCTGTACCCTTAATCCTTTAGGGTTCAGTCCGCTTATAATATATTGTTCAAAATATTTTATATGCCAGAAAAGACTCGATTTGCGTTGTTGAACGCAAATCGAGTCTTTTCTGGCATATAAAATATTTTGAACAATATATTATAAGCGGACTGAACCCTAAAGGATTAAGGGTACAGGTGTTCCCAAATATCTGGGCCATTGATAACGATCTCAAGGCCCGATGGGAAGAAAACCTCTATATGTGCTCCAAAAAAATGATGGAGCTAATGGTAGAATATTATATGCAAGAGCTAAAAATAGTCGATTGCGAAATAAAAAGAATTTATGATGAAAATAGTCAAATACTTAATAAACCTGAATTTGGTAACTACGACACACGACTCAAGGAACACATACAGACCTTTACTAGTGATTTGCTGAACAAAAAGGAGGAAAAACTATCACGTGATAAATTAGCCTTTGCAGGGAAATATGCTTATAATTGGCCTAATACCAATGGACAACGTGGGGGGCATAGGACCTTTGGACCTAATAGAAATAGGAAGGGCCCCAACCAAAAAGACAGGAACAGGGAGAAAGACAAATACGCTGACTCTGATTCTTCTGCCAATTCTCTCATTTCACAGAATTCCAAATTCAGCGACCAAGGACGAACAAGAGGCCGGCAGACCAGGAAACGGCAACAACAAGGTGGTGGGCATCAATCGGGCACCGTGAGTAAAAAACATATCACTGACGTATCAGACGGAGCTAATACTGACACCCAAATGGATACATCCAACCGCGACTTAGCAACGGTAGGAACACACACTGTTTCCATGTTTCCTCACGCTGCACCGGGTGTCTCCTCTGAGAATCTTTCTACCTTTCCTAAACCATCGACACCCGATGACCATTTGCGACAGAATATTATAGAGACAGCTCAAAACATGGCTAAATCCCATGCCAGTGGTAATAAGGAGGGTAAGGTGAGGGATGGTCCAAAGTGACGTATAGATCACTTTTTTCCACGTATCCCCTATACCGATCCGACCATTGCTCAACCTGACACCCCCAGTGTTGCATTGCCTCTACCTTTGAATATACCAGATGCCAATAATAGTCCTCGTTTGGAGGTAATCAATCTATCATCTTATATTTTAAGTACAATAGAAACTGATCTCCTTAGTTTAGGTCTCAGTTTTTGCCCTAACCCCAGATTGAATAAATTCGAACTTATAAAAGATCTCTACCTGTTCGCGCGCAAGTTGACTTTCAACTTTATGTACGACAGTGAGAGATGTAAAAGACAAACGGACATCATACAACAGGACACATGGAAAGAATTTACGGTAGCGGATTTCCGCGCCCTAAAAACTTTGGTTCTTCTATTAGAAGAAAATGAGGGTAATTCAACACTTGAGGACTCTTTTGAATCCGAGGAAACAATAGGACAACGAGTACAACTCAACCGCTACCAAAACGATCTAGATGCCCTAGAGAAGGCAGTAAAGAAAAAATCGTTAAAGTTTCCACCACTACAGACAAATCCCAATGTTTGGGCCTTCCTAATGCAGGCAATTAAGGACATTGAATCTCTGCCTCCCTGCCTACACCCAGACAAAAATCTTACCTCGGCCCAGACCCAGGCCCTGGCAAATCTTAGCAATAGCCCCCATTTGGTGATCAAGCCCTCGGACAAGGGCGGCAATGTCGTGGTGATGAACGAGTTGAACTACCGCAACATGTGCTGGGATATACTCAAGAATAGGGAGTGGTATAGACCGGTTCCGGTCGATCTTATCGATAGATTCAACCAGCAATACAATGATACCATTCAAGCGGCCCTCTCCGAGGGCTTGATCACCAAGCCTATGTTCGATGGTATTCAGGTCCCTTACCCTAAAATTCCGACCTTTTATTCACTCCCAAAGACACACAAAAATCTGCATAATCCACCGGGTCGTCCGATTGTCTCTGGCATAGGCTCTAAAACCGAACGTGCAAGCAAATTTGTAGACGAATATCTTAGACCACACGTAAACACTATGCCCTCTTTCATCCAGGACACCCCCGACCTTTTACGGGCACTAGATGATCTAACTGTACCCTCTGGTTGCCTCCTCGTCTCAATTGACGTGGAAGCTTTGTATTCCTCTATTCCACACTCTAAGGGTTTGGAAACCACTAAGAAATTCCTGACTGAAAGAGGCCCTAAGTCTTGTAAACTGAATGATTTCATTATTAAACTCTTGGCACATATTTTAACTAAAAATATTTTTTCGTTCGATGGGTCCCACTTCCTCCAGGTACAGGGTGTCGCTATGGGCACATGCTGTGCGCCGTCCTATGCGAACCTGTACCTGGGGGGGTGGGAACGAGAACTTTTTTCCAGTGACAGTTTTTCTGATTTACTACCGTTTATTTTGAGTTGGTACCGGTATATCGATGACATTCTGCTTTTTTGGACGGGATCATCAGAAGGCCTCAATATCTTTATGACCAAACTCGGCCAAAATGATTACAACTTGAAGTTCACGATGAACTCAAGCATAACCGAATTGGCCTTCTTAGATCTAACCATTTACATCTCTGAAGATGGCAACGTAAGTACATCCCTATACCGGAAGCCCACGGCTGGTAATACCATCCTCCACGCCAGCAGTGCCCATCCTAAGTCTCTGGTCCAGAGCATTCCGTTTGGACAATATTTACGTCTCAGACGGAATTGCTCAGATAATCAAAAATTTAAATTTGAGGCAGATCTCCTATACACAAGACTGAGAGCAAGGGGATACAGCAAAAAATGCTTGAAAAGAGCGTTTGCCAAAGCCAATGGTAAATCCAGAGGTGATCTTCTATTACGCAGACTAAAACCAACCGATCATAATAATACTAGAGTAATTACAACATACTCTAACCAACATGTAGAAACACGGGAAATAATACAGAAGCACTGGCATCTACTAACATCTGACCAAGTACTAACAAGATACATTGGGCCAAAGCCTGAAATCACTTACAGACGGGCTAGATCGATTCGTGACCATCTTGTCACGAGTAACTACACCAGATCCAGCGATAAAAAGCGTGAGATGCCCGGTCTGTATAGGTGTGGGGAATGCAACTTTTGTATGTATCTTATAGTGGGCACTGATGCCCAACTCCCAAATGGACAAAAACACACAATCAGGCAACACATTACGTGCCAAACTAAAGGAGTGGTCTATTTAATCCTATGTAAATGTGGCTGCTTTTACGTTGGTAAAACGATAAGACCCTTTTGGAAACGGATTAAAGACCACACCTATTATGCGACCAATGGCCTATTGAACACCACTATGGGCCATCACATAGCATTTGGGCATAAATATGAACCAAATGTGTTCAAATTTACAGCTTTGGAGAGTATATACGAGGATCCACGAGGGGGTAACTTCGATCAACGTGTTTTACAATGTGAAACTCGTTGGATTCATAAGTTACACGCCAACCAATTTCCAGGCCTCAACGATGCCCTAAGTTTTAAATCCTTTCTAAATATCTAACCGCACTCTATATCACTAATATCCACCTTGCCAACCTGTGGTAGGTGGCTAAATTTTTTGAGCCCCCCAACATGTCCTCCCCAATAATGCCCTGTTGATATATCCACTGCTTAAATATGCCATCTCTTTTCCACTCTAGAAATGTACCTATGTATTTAGGAAAACAAGGAATAGGGCCCTGTATCCACACTTGACCCCTCAGAATATATGGATATTTATTCACCAGGGAATTAAAATAATATAGGAAAAATTATGTAATATTTCTGTTTTTTATTTTTTATTAAATCTGTTTTTTCTTTTGTATAAATTTTCTTCTGAAAACCAATATGTATGTATATGTATAAATATGAATGTGAGACAACAAAATTTAATTCCAAATATCCTCGATCAGGGAATTGGATATAATGTGAAAATATCCATTTGTTGTAATATTTGAATAATTTCTGTTTTTAATCCTATTGACTGTCAGCATGCAACTGATCCCTTATTTGTTACCATTGCTGGTTGCTACAGGCCCCTCCGTCCTGTTCTCTATCTGCCATCTTGTGGTCAATTAACTACACTGCATTTATATTGCTTGCTTGAGCTACTACAAATGGGGTACTCCTACCGAGGTTCCTTTGCTGTGATGTGATTCACTCTTACTATCGGGTCATTAAACTAACATTAGTTTCTCTTATCTTTATTTTTCTGCCCACGTTGGCTTGTTGATGCGGCTCCTTTTACTTATTTTTACCTCAGCTTGGGGGTCGGCATGATCTATGATTATGATCGATGCCGCCCCGCCTACACTCACATCCAACTGTTGGGTCTCGTTGGGATAGGCAGGCATG
Organism: Rana temporaria; assembly: GCF_905171775.1. Lineage (NCBI taxonomy): Eukaryota > Metazoa > Chordata > Amphibia > Anura > Ranidae > Rana > Rana temporaria. The sequence continues at coordinate 44,985,631 of NC_053494.1, forward strand.
GCTGCATACGTCAGCATCGATACCAAGACGCTCATTGGTTAGAGCTCACTCGGCCTCAGCTGATGTTCCTATATTTATGCGCCGCAGGTCCAGGCGCGATGACGATGACGTCATCGCGTCTTTCTGACGTGATACGCCCACGTTTGTTAGGCCTATTTAAAGCCAGCTCCAGCCGTTGTCTCGGCGTGGAGCACAGGCTGCTACCTCCCCGGGACACACACCACTTCATAGGCGGCAAGGTAATACTCCATCGTTATCCCCGTTTATTTGCGATTTTTATCCGCTGTGCATATGGGTTATTCTGGCTATTTTACACACAGGTTCTAAAGCCTTTGATCTGCCCTCTACTGTGGACAGTGCAGTGTAGTCACCTAGCGACGGAATCTATTTTCCCTCCAGGTCTTTCTCACCTGTCTTCTGCCTTGCTGGTCCCGGTTGTTGCCTTTTTATACTATCTTCGAGGTAATTTAGCCATTTTTTGATATCTGCCATTCTTGATATTTTATTTCTTACAACCTTTTGGCTGCTGTCTATATTCTCATTATGTCCTAGCATATGCACAGATACATTTACTTGCCCCCCTTCTCTCTCTTAGAACCTATTACTATTGTGGCTCCCCATACCATCAGGAAATCGTGTCTTCCTTGCTAACCGGGTAGGTCCTTCATCTGGCCCCTTCTTTGTTTGCTCAAGCGCAATATTATGCACGTATATGTGTGCACATTGTTCACACATATATAAAGCTATATATACATTGAGGTATATTTTGCTTTTCTGTTTCTGGTTATTTTTCTCTGTTTTAACAGCTCACGTACTTATTTTTGGTACTAACCCAATGATCTTTGATGGATGCGGATGACCACCAACTCTATTGGTACTATATTTGGCTTTATTGCATGCTGGCCCTCAATATTTTATTGGATTATGTCTTTATGTTATCTATATGTTATAAATGTACAATTTTCTTTCAGACACATACAAGTAGCAATACTTCCGTGTTATAAAACCATACAACTCGTCCAGAAGAAGCCGTAAGGCGAAACACGTCGGCGAGACGTTCTATTGCTCTAATATGTATCTATGTTCTCTCTCTTGATAACATTTTTTATATGAAATTTATTTGTATATGTACTATTTTGTAATTAAACTTTATTTTTATAACGATATACGTCCCTGTGATTGCCCTTTAAAGTCCGCCATGTCGCTACCCAATGTAGTACAACTTTTTTATTTTTGAACCAATAATTCGGATGTGGGCCAACGTGAGTGCCTTATTGTTATTTCCCTCCCCTACCCTCTTTTGAACTTATACCGAGTGTGTGTACGAGGCTTTCAGGCTTTTTCGTCTGGAAATCTGCCCAGAATCTTGACAAGAAAAATAGAGATCCTGCTCTCTATTTTCCCATTGAGATTCTTGTCGACCTGTTTCCCGACGAGAAACCCGATCGTCTGTATACTTACCTGTCACCGTGGAAACCTGCGCATGCTCGAAATGACTTTGACGCATGCGCGGTAGCTTCCACGGCATAGGTAGGGTGAAGCAAGATGGCGGAAACGGCATTGAATGTGACGATTGCACCGCGTTTTTGCCTTTCAAAAGAACCGCGGTTCTTTTGAAATGAGTGTGTGTACACTCGGGCGGCAAGAGATTCTTGTCAAGAATCTCGTCAGGAAAAACAAAGTTTTTTTCCTGACGAGATACTTGCCTGTGTGTATGAGGCTCTAGAATTATTGCTCTTGCTCTAACGCACACAGCGTTTACATATGTGGGCAGGACATGTGTGTGAGTTCACTTCTGTGCACAAGCTTCCGGGGACAGGGGCGATTTAAAAAAAAAATGTTTTTCTTTTTGCCATGTCTTCTCCTTAGACTAGGAAAAAACTGAATTGCTTGGTGCAGGCTGAGGGGATATAGTCAGTGGGACCACACCCTGGGTGGGGCGGTTCTGCTTTGAAGTTAACACTTCTGCCTAGTCACTCCTAAAGATAGATAGGCTATTCCCACTTTGTCAAGATAAGGCTGTGTCCATCCATGAACGAAAGAGAAATGCAGATTCTAAACCTACTTTATCAAAAATATTTAGATCGAATTCCATTTTCCTCTCACTGTCAGTGTAGTGATTATGTATTGAATGTGCAAAGGAAAATAATGACTGTAATAGAAAGTGAAGGGGAATCTTTCCAATGATTGGCAATAAAAATACCTTTTTTAAAAGAGTGGAAAACAAGAACTAAGAAAGCAACAGCCATAAAGGTTCTATCCCATTCCTACTCTATCCAAACCAATCAAACTTTGGCAGTTACAAAAACCTTTTTTTTCAGTATTAGTAGTGTATCAAAGAATTATTCTTTAAACGGCTAGAGATAATGGCCGAGCTTCACAAAAAACCTTCATATTCTACAACATTCTTGTCCTGCGTCTACCAACAAAGCACATATTTTTTTTTTTATGTTTGCTAATTGCAGGTGAAAAACTGGTGACAGTCAAGCACAGAAATTGCATTTTTTTAAATTCTGTGGTTTACTTGCATATCCCCAGACTTTATTACCTAAAGCAGAGCTCTTTTTGGACCCCAGCGCGCTCGATAATGTGCAAATATGCAGCACACTGAGGCCTGGTTCACACCTATGTAGGTTGTGGTTGCTGCATTTTCCGGATAAGTTCTTCATTTATGTATGTGTTTTGCATTCTTTGGAGGTGTCTGTGTTCTTGCAGGAGAAACCAGCAAAATGCATCAAAAGCCCAAGCACTGCATTTTTCATGTGTTTCCATTGAAGTCTTTAGAATAAAAAAATTAATCTTGCAGCGGGAAAAAAGAGTCCCCGACCCTTTCCAAAATACGCACTGGTGAAAAATGTGAATGTGACCCATAGGAAACCATGGTAAATGGAGTGTTGTGCATTTCAGAAAAAACAAAAAAAATGCAAAAGGTGTGAAGCAGGCCTTGGCGTTTCAAAGCACTCTTCTCCAGCTAGAAGACATCTGTGCTTCCACTTGTCACTCCTTCTCTAATTGGTTTACAGGTCTGGAGTCTTTACATAGTTAGTTAGTTTTGAAAAAATACACAAGTCCATCTAGTTCAACCCAAAAAATAAATAAATACAATCCCATATACACAATCCTTCACCCACAGTTGATCCAGAGGAAGGCGAAAAACCCCAGCAAAGTATGATCCATAAATGGTGGACAAGGATCTGGGGGTTTTGGTAGATCATAAGCTCAATAATGGCATGCAATGACAAGCTGTGGTTTTCATAACAGACAGAGGGGAGACATTTGACAGGTAAGGATACATGCAGGAGGCATGTATATCCTTATAGATCAGCACTATGGCAGTAGTTTAGAAAGGATGAGAGCGGATTTGCATCCACTTTAATTAGATTGCAGTCTCACAGCAAATGTACCTGATACAAGTCAGTTTGATGTGTAATAATTAGAAATATTCAAAGATTATTGAAGCTTTATGGCCTGTCTGTAATATAATGCAATATCACATTTTAATAAATAATATATACTATTCAAATGAGCTCATTATGCCTTTGTCTTGCAGGTTGTTTTTTTTATTTATTTTTTATTTGAGTTTACAACCACTTTAATAAACATCTGATAAACAGTGGATTGCTTCTTTATAAATACTTAAAAGGAGTATATTACAATTTGTAAGAAGGAGGCCAGCAATGGTAGGCTCCATACTTCTCTCATTGTCAGATTCTTTTAAAGGAGAAGTAAATGTTGGGTTATCGCAGGTGATCAAGTATGCACAGCATATTTGCACATCATGGCAGAGTTACATCTTGGTTTATCATCCTCTAGTGCTGACAGGGCTGCACTAATCCCTTGCCAGCACTACGGTCTCCTCTGCTACATTGGTCATCTCTCTTCGGCTACTGGGCAACCACTCAGAATGTAATTCGGATTCATTCTTAATCGCCTTTAGATTTCAAGATTGGACTGAGTGTGTATACTGCACGTGCACTGCAGGCATTGTACACAAATAACAATGCTATGAGTAATGCCGCGTACACACAATCGGTCAAACCGATGAGAACGTTCTGATGGACCGTTTTCATCAGACCAAACCGATCGTGTGTAGGCCCTATTGGTTATTTATCCATCGGTTAAAAAATTTGAAACTTGTTTTAAAATTAACCGATGGATACCTAACCGATAGACAAAAAAACTATCGTTTGTAGGCACGTCCATTGGTTAAAAATCCATGCATGCTCACAATAAATTAGGGGATGAGAGCGCTTGTTCTGGTAAAACTAGCGTTCGTTATGGAGAAAGCACATTCATCACGCTGTAACAGAAAAGCGCAAATCGGCACTAACCAAACTTTTACTAACACGCGGTAACACAGAATCAGCAAAAGCAGCCCCAAGGGTGGAGCCATTGGATTTTAACTTCCCCTTTATAGTCCCGTCGTACGTGGTTTACGTGACCGCATTCTGACACGATCGTTTTTTTAACCGATGGTGTGTAGTCACGATTGACCATCAGTCAGCTTCATCGGTTAACTGATGGAAATATCCATCAGACCGTTCTAGTCGGATTGACCGATCGTGTGTACAGGGCATAAGGCAAATAATTTTTTATGGTAGAAGAGACACAAAGTCTCTTCTACCAAAACACTATATTTTTGTGATTTTCAGATTTTTTGCTTTAAAGTGACATTATGGTGAACGTGCAGGAGCTCTGGGCCCTTCCAGGGCTGTATAGAGTACAATTATATTGTATTATTATGTATTAGCCAAGCATGAACATTAGAGCCGGTTCACACAGGGGCGACTCGTCAGGCGACTCAGCCGCCTGACAAGTAGCGCGCCGCTCTGTTCAATGGAACCGCTCTAATAGGAGCGACTCAAGTCACTCCGACTTAGAAAAGGGTTTTTATATGACTTTGGGGGCGACTCGGGGCAGCTTGCATTGATTGACATCAATACAGAAGTCATTTTGCAAGTCGCCTGAGAAGTCGTCTTGAAATCGCCTTGCCGAGTCGCGCCGCCCCTGTGTGAACCAGCTCTTAGGAGTTTGATGCGAATATTTGGTCACAATAACATTATTAAGAATTTATATTGCACTAACAGTTTGCCCCGCACTTTACAATATAAAAAGGGAGACAGTGGTCCCACTTTCAATTCTCTTCACATTTTACATTCTTTGTATCCAGCAAGGATTGAATACTGGGTTGAGCCTGGAACCTCCATGGAAACAACAACCCTACCATTTTTCTTTTTTCCCCCCTTCCCCTTGTTGCAAGTATGACCCCTCTTGCCCTCTCTCTGTACACTACATGCTTGTATTCCCACTTACACTCATTTGGTGCCCCGTTTAGTTCACTAGTATGCCATACTAGTGATCTTAGTTACTGCTTGCTTACTGCTGACCTGACTAGACAGCTGAGTAGCAGAGAGTAAACTGATGCTTTTTGATTTTCCTATGGTACCCTCAAGGTTGACTGTTTCTTTTAAAGAGGAAGTAAACTCCCCTGGTTTGTTTGTACCTATAGGTAAGCCTAACCTATAGGTAATGTAAATATCTCCTAAACTTGCACTGTTTAGGAGATATTTACTGTACACACCATCAATTACATCATTGGCACATGCACTCTGAAGGAACGGATCGTCTGTGCCGTTTCTTCAGAGCCCTGTGCTGTGACCGGCGGTTCCTGCGGGAGTGATGTCATCAGGGCTCAGGCCACTCACAGCAACAGGACCCGTGAACCCGGAAGAAACACCAGGGAAGAGGTGTGCGGGCTCCACTGGAGGGCTTTATTCTAAGGTAATCTATTTTATGAGCAAATATTGCGATGCATACTAGCTCATTACTCATTATGCCTTTGTCTTACAGGTTGTTGTTTTTTTTTGGGGGGGGGGTATTGGGGTTTACAACCTCTTTAATAATTTAAATATGTTATACTGCAGTACTAGATGTGTGCTATAATACTGCGCTGCTATTGGGACATTGCTGTACACATCCTGTTTTGCGCTGTACAGTATTCTTGAAAGCTTAATAAAAAAAGGTTAAACATAAAGGGAGACAGTACAGTAGCAACGCAAATTAAAGCATCACTAAACCCACATCATAAAAAACTATCAATCGATTCTGCATTACATGCTGTTCATACTCACTCGGTCACTATGAGATTAATTTTCAAAATTTTGCTAAAAAATCATTTTTTTTCCTGCTCCTCTCCATATCCCCCTTCTAGCCATATCCCCAATTCAGCTAGGGATTTTGCAGCTGTGATGGCAACTCTGCACATGCTCAGTTTTTAGTGAATTCCCATGCAGAGCATTTCACCTCCATCACATCTGAGCAGACTATAGTCACACATGTGGGTGTATACACAATGGTAAATGACAGACCACTCCCTCCCTCCTCCTCCTCCATGCCCACTAATCAGCTAAACACAATGTGGGCAGGATATTACATGTGGATTGACAGAGGCTTCACCTCCCTCTTATTCTAAGACACAGGCTGGAGGGGTGAGACACAGCCTATGACTGACAAAAATCAGCACACACCATGGTATTGCCAAAAAATAATAAAGATTTGATTTAAAATTTATATTTGTATGACAATTTAACAGTTTATTGATATTATGTATTTTTACTCTGTATTCCAAAGGCTGTGTTTTTTTTTAACATGTGACCAGCTGCAGAGGACTAGAAACTCCTCCTGCTTTACATTTCCCTGAAGACAGGATGGGAAATAGCTGGGTCACGTGATATCGATTAGGAAAAAAGGTACTTTTTTTAATAAAATAATTGCAGTGCCATTATCAATATACAGAAATAGAAGGGTCAATGTAAATTAAAGGGTGTGTCTTTTATTACTTTCATACACAAGAGAGTTAGGAGGGTCCTGCTCCTGAGAGTGTACAATCCAATAGAGAGGGGAAAGTGGAAGTGTTGGCTGGAATAAGCTCCCCTGAAGAGACAAGATGTCAGGCAATTGGTGATGTAGCTAGGGGCAGAGTTGAAAATGGAATTGTATGTTGTTGTTGGTATTCTGAATTTTATTTGTTGGGGAAATTGGCAGGGATGGGTGGAAAACACTGAGCACTTGCTAAAGTGGATGGCCTAGTAGCAGAATTCACAATACACCCCAGGAGAAAAGCCTGTGTAGAGGTAGGCCTATAAGAAGGGAGGTACAATAGTCAAGGCGAGAGATAACAAGGGCGTGAACAAGTTGCTTATTGGTTTAATCAATTAAAAAGGGACATATTTTGGAGATGTTACGGAGGTGAAGTCTACAAGGTTCAGACAGTGATTGGATTTGGAGCTGAAAGGACAGGGAAGAGTACAGGGTTACACCCAAAACCCTGGCATTAGGGGAGGGACTGATAATTGTATTATTGATCTTGATAGAAAAAGTCAGGGGAGGGGGCACCGTCTGGGGGAAATATTATAAATTCAGTTTTAGAAAGAGTTGGAGGAAGTGGTGAGACATCCATACTGATATGTCAGTTAATCATTTATTTTGCGAGAGGAGACTGAAGGGGTTAGGTGGGAAGTAGAAAGATAGATTTGGGTGTCATCAGCATAGAGATGGTATTGGAAGCCTTGGGGGGTTAATCAAGTGACCAAGGGAGGAATGGTAGAGGGAGAAAAAAGGGGTCTAAGGACAACATTTCGGGGAACCCCTACAGAAACAGGAAATTTAGAGGAGGAGATAGTTTGAGCAACACTGAAAGAACGCTGTTATAGGTAAGAGGAAAACCTGAAAAGAGCAGAATTTTTGGAGGCCATGAGAGTGGAGTTTTTTGAGAAGGAGCCAGTGGTCAAAAGTAACAAAAGTAGCAGAAATGTCTAGTAGTAAGAGTATGGAGTAGTGGCCAATGGTTTTAGCAGTTAGTACATCGTTGGTGAGTTTAGTAGGGCAGTTTCTGTTCAGTGCTGCAAGAAAAAGCCAGACTGTAAGGTGTCAAGAAGGTTGTTGTCAGTGAGGTAGGAGCTCAGACAGTAGACTAGGCATTCTAAATCATTAGCGGTAAATGTGAGCAAGAAGATGGGTCTTAAGTTGCAGGTAAGTGGGGTCCAGAGAGGGCTTTTTAAGTATGGGGGAGATCAGTGCATGCTTTAGAGAGGAGGGGAAGGTGCCAGTAGAGAGGGAGAGATTGAAATGTGAGGAAGCATAGCATAGAGCAAGAAGGTGACTGTAATGCCGCGTACACACGATCGGTCAAACTGATGATAAAAGGTCTGATGGACCGTTTTCATCAGGCCAAAACCGATCGTGTGTGGGCCCCATCCGTTATTTATCCATAGGTTAAAAAAAAGCAATTTTCTTTTAAATTTAACCGATGGATACCTAACCGATAGAACAAAACCGATCGTTAGTAGGCACGTCCATCGGTTAAAAATCCAGGCATGCTCAGAATCAAGTCGACGCATGCTTGGAAGCATTGAACTTTGTTTTTTTCAGCACGTCGTTGTGTTTTACGTCACCGCGTTCTGACACGATCTGTTTTTTAACCGATTGTGTGTAGGCACGACTGACCATCAGTCAGCTTCATCGGTTAACCGATGAAAACGGTCCATTAGACTGTTCTCATTGGTTTGACCGATCGTGTGTACGCGGCATTACACTTGTGAGGGAAAGGGTTCAGTTGTAAAGTACAGAAGAGCCAAAGAGGACTGTGTGACAAATTATTGAGAGTGACAAAGGCAGCATAAAGGGTGAAGGCTTGCAGGGATTACATTTTACGCCACAATGGCTTGAGTGGATGGCTATGTCTCTGGTGGTTTATAGTGTCATCAGTCTGCCGGGGTTGTAACATGAAACAAGGTGCCCACCACTGCAGAGGTTAATTGCTTTTATTATATTTACATAAAGCTGTATTCACATTTGACTTTTCATCCAGTACGGTAACAGTCCAGGCAATGTCTTTTTTACAGATTTGCCCCAAAGATGGGAAAAGCAGCTTTGTTTTTTTTAAAAGCCAAACGAAAATTAAGAAGTTTAAATGTATCCTGAAAGCAAGTCTACACTCTTTAATGTGTATATATAAGGGCAAAACTTTTTTCTTTTAATAGACTATGATAGACAAGTTTTTGAGGTCTGTGTCCTTGCTGAGGAGAGTCACCTCTCTCTTTATCCTGTACACAAAAAAACGAAAAATGCTGTAATGTAGAGTTTTAATGAAAGCAAGAATGGGGATAAATCATCGTAGAAATTAAGGGAAATTTCTTTAGTAGGGCCCACATAGGGAAGAAAAAAATTTACAAAAAAAGGTTTTAACCCTTTCCTACTGAAAGCAAAACTAAGAAAAAGTTTTAGCTATACACTATAAGGGTGAACCTCTCAAGGTTCGTTCACAAAGTCGATTTGGGCTGTAGGTTGCCAAAAATTACCATTCATCTGTGGGGGACATGCACAGGTGCTTGTGATCTGCCGTGACCAGCAGTCTGTAGGAATCAGTGACAGGCTGACAGGCACTGCAGCAGTTCACAAGTAACCACACATCACACATGATTAGAGAAAGATCGGTGGCCCAAGACTGAGAAAGTCTGTGTCCAGGTCGCTCATTTTTCCCTAGTCGCATGTAACCGCTCCAATGTGCAGTTACATGCAGATAGTCGTGTTGCTTGTCATTGATTTATAGAGACTCATGACCATGGCTGAAACACCTGAGCCCTAACAACAAAGGGCATTCATAAACATTATAAAAACCCCTTTCTATATTTGTATACAAATATACGGAGCCGTTGTTCAGCACATTTTCATCCTTTTTAACATAACTTTTATATTAATGCATTTTTTCAGCTTGCCTCCATGGAAGAGGTTGTGCAGAATCCTCATGATCAGGTTAGGAAATTTCAGTTCTTTAAGAAAATCATAACACTTGTGTGCAACACTAAGCTACTGAAATCCCCATATATTTTTACTTACTTTTCTTGTAATTGTAGGGAAGTGAATATGCAGCCAGGCAAAAAACAAAGAAACAAAAGCGTACCAATAGTTTCAAGCTCCAATACCAAAATACATACCTTTCTTTATAATAAATACAAATCTACAAAGACCTGTGAGCTAAAAGAATAAATACTTACATTTGTGGTTTGTTCATTGTGGTTCAGAATGTTATTTGTACAACTCATATTAGTGTTCCAGTCATTGGAAAGGCCTAGACAGTCTGAAGAGTAGAGAGAAGGTTGTTTTAAATGACTTGATTGCATCATCACATTCATGGTCTCTTCAGTAGAGGGAATTCCTAAAGATAAATAGTAAAGATTCTTTGGTTTGCAGTACTGGTCCCAATAAAAACAAAAAGCGAGCTGGAAAAATTCTGTTTCCCTTTTTGCAAATGTATTACTTACTTTCAACATGTGCAAAAGCACAAAAGGGACCTCTTGGGCAGTACCCAGTTTGTCTCACATCATTGCATTTTGTAGACTTGTAAATCTAAACAAAATATTAAAAAATTTGGTTACACGGGTTAAATGCCAAAGCAAAAACATGAAGCTAAACACATATAGCCAGATTCAGGTAGACGTGCCTAACTTTAGGCAGGCGTAGCGTATCTCATATATGCTACGCCGCCGTAAGTTAGAGAGGCAAGTACAGTATTCACAAACAACTTGCGTCCTAAGTTACCGCGGCGTAGTGTAAATGTGCCGGCGTAAGCGCGCCTAATTCAAATGTGGAAGAGGTGGGCGTGTTTTATGTAAATTAAGCATGACCCCACGTAAATGACGTTTTGAACGAATGGCGCATGTGACGTCCGTGGACGTAACCCAGTGCGCATTCTCCAAATTACGCCGCAAAGACTCATTGGTAACGTAAATTACGGCCAGCCCTATTCACGGACGACTTACGCAAACGACGTAAAACGTGAAAATTTCTACGCGGTTCCGACGTTCATACATAACATTGGCTGCGCCATCTTTTTGGTGGTTTATCTTTACGCCTGAAAACGCCTTACGTAAACGGCGTATCTTTACTGCGACGGACAAGCGTACGTTCGTGAATATGCGTATCTCGCCGATTTACGTATTCATAGGCGTAAATCAGCATACACGCCCCTAGCGGTCAGCGTAAATAGACAGCTAAGATACGACGGCGCCGGTGGTCGTATCTTAGCAACATTTAAGCGTATCTCAATTTGAGAATACGCTTAAATATACGACGGCGCAGATTCGAAGTTACGACGGCGTATCTACTGATACACCGTCGTATCTCTACCTGAATCTGGCTAATATAGTGTCAATACATACACACAGACTGTTTTACTTGCCAAAATTTGTGCTATTCGGATTGAGCAATTTTGTTATGAACATACCTGGTAATTTTTTGCATAGTACCATTGATTGGTCCAATGTAAATGTACATTATGTCTTCCAGGTTCCAGGCCAAGCATCCTCCATGCTGCATAGTGAACAGGTATACAAGAGCCTCGCAGGGTCTCTTTCGCAAGAATACATAGTGTCAACTATGTTGCCTTGATAAAAGGAATCCTGCGATGCCCTGGAACATTTTTTTTTTTTTTATACTTTATGTGACACTGTCTTCACAATAAACATGTGATTTTAAATCTTCGCAAAAACATTTCATAGGTGTATACACTTTGGTCCTTGTAAAAGGCATCCTGTACTTTTGGCTGAACTGGAAAGGGCCTACTAAGTTTCTTAGATTTGGGAAGGGATCCAATACTGTAGACCTTGGGTCCATCGGTGGAAATGGTTCTAGCTTCAAATAGGAGCCTACCTCTTCCACCAAAACCTTAATGGCTTCTTCCAGCTTGGAAAAATGTTAACGGTGACTGCCCATCCTCCCTAGTGAATTTCTAAAGTTCTGAGGATTCACCTTCCATTCGCTCATCTTCACTGGAAAGGAAGATTGTAGCAACTAACAAGTTCGGCAAATTGCATGTCTGCCAGGTCTGCCATAGGGACTGAAAAGTTCCCTCTTGTTATTAAAAATTAAAAATGGGGAGCCAATAAAAGATAAAAGTCCGGCACTGGAGCAGCTTGAAGTAAAATTGTAGACTTTTTTGTAGATCCATCAAGACCTAAGAATCATCAATTTATAAAGGAAGACTGATGTGGCTAGACCATGTCAATCTTACTGTAGAAATATATTGTTTTTAGGTCTTGATGGCTCTACAATAAAGTCTCTGATTTTACTTCAAGCTGCTCCAGTGCCAGATATTTATCTTTCATTAATTCCATAAAGTGGCATCCAAATTGTCAGAGCAGCCTGTCCACACAACCTGAGCTTGCCACATTTTATTGGTAGTCACTCAGGGGGTGTGGATGGTTTTTGGGGAGTAACCACCTACCAGTATATATATATTTTCAGTGCTTACTTTCACATCCTGTTTGGACGCCATTATATAGGACCATATGAGAAGCTATGGCTCAGGTGAATTGCAATTTTCTGCTTATCGCTATATACCTTCCAGTCAGTGGGTATGCCTGGGACCATATGGGTAGGCACCCATTTAATTCTTTATAGACCTCATTGGTTTGCCTGGCAAAAGGTTAATACCTAATTTTGGTATATTAGAAATCTGGGTCCACCCTCAGTCTTGGTCTTGGAGTGAAGCATTTACTTGCTGGTGGTGGCTGCATATGGGTGTGTCTCTTTTTTTTTTCTTATTTTATGATTGGTTACAAGATAAAATAGATTTTTAAGTGTTCTCTATTGTAGTCTAGTTTACCCCTTGGAGCCTGTGTCCCCACATGGCAGCAGGGCGTGTTTTGGGTATCGGCATATATTCCTACCATCCAAATAAGAAAACCTGTTGAATTTCAAGGTATATGTATATAATATACACCCCCCCCCCTCTTCTCTTATAATGGGCTTTATAGAGATAGATAGATAGATAGATAGATAGATAGATAGATAGATAGATAGATAGATAGATATACACACACACACACACACACACACACACCGATACTGTTGCAATGATAATTCTTATTTCATACAGATATCAGAGGTCCTGATGAAGCAGTCTATCCCGCAAAATACCTCAAACTATAAGAGTGGTCTCTAAAGATTCCACAACTCTAGCTCTTTTGCCATACAATAGCAAAAAGTTTTTATTTATTTATTTATACTCCTTTTAAATGTATAAAAATAAAATCTTGTTATTTTATATTACTTATTGTATCATTTACCTTTGGTGGTATACTTAAAGTCACACTTTTTGATCTTAAAAAAAAATAAAAAAAGTTAACGCTACAGATCAAAGCTGATGCTTTCCAATGGTATAATAAGGTAAAACACCACCTCTTCATATACTTTGCTTAAGATTTCTACACAGTGTACTGTGAATTTTTTTTTCTTTTATTATTAACTGTGCCATTTTTGAGCACTAGGCAAACATGGGAATTTTTCTGATCGAGAGGTACTACACTAACTAACTAGGATTCTGAAAATAGAACAAAAACACAGGCATTGCTATATACTATACATTCTGTGCTATAGGAGAACACTTTGTATTACAGCAGTCACAGGGATTACAGCTCACCTCAGGATGGAACTGCTGCTCAGTACGGGAATGGCAATACTGACAGCTGTCCCCACTTTCACATTTTGATGGCTCTCCCCACTCATCTCCATGTTTTACGCTTGGACAAGGTGTGGATCTGAAAGAGATGGGTAAGCAATCATTTGCTAGTAGACAAGCATCGAAAGGAAAAATGTGTTTCAATAAAAGTTAAACTAGCTTTAGATTGAAGCTGCCATTCTGAAATACTATGTTTAATGTCACAATATCCAGGCAGCAGAACCTGAGCAGTTCAATTAACCAACAGCTCAATTAGGTGACAAAGTCTGCTACCAAAGTTCCTTAGTGTTGGATGTTGCCATTTTGTTTACTGGTGACCAATCAAAACATACAGATAAAATGGCAAGGATGGCACTATTGGCATTTTCTTTTTTTGCCAGTGCTGCAATTTCTTCATTTATATTAGCATATAAAACATAGTTAGTTAATTAAAGCTAAAAATCCAGGATAAACAAATATGGACTAAAAACCAAGAGGCATGTGTATTTGTACTTCTGAAAGAAAGTTTTTTTGGGTATAATTAATATGTAAAGGCCTCTGCAGTTTCCAAGAGTGAACAATAGCTAAAAATCATGAAGAGACATTCTTCTAGGCACAGCTACCTTCATGCTTGGTAATCCTTATGAAGAACACTGTATCCCACTTTTGTAGGCTTTCTCTAGCCTAAAAAATGTCTTCTGGCAATAGGCTGCAGGACTTTGCATTATATACAGTAATAAATATGATTAACAGAAACATATTTCAAATTTAATGCACCTGTATTTAAACTTTCTTGGGTTGCGTCTTCGGTCTCTGCTATTGTGATAATGTGGACAGGCATATCCTTGGCGGCAAAGTCTGGGTGGTTTAGTACATTGTTCAGTTTTATAGCTGGCTAGTACAAAATTTGTATCTGGGGTAAAACAAAAACAAAACAATTTAATATTAAACCTATAGAACCTTCAGCAAATGCTAAAAATATTACAGAAACCATTTTAAAAAGATCTTTAAATAGCTCTGTTCAGGAATCATCAACATTGTATATGACCCAACCATGTTTCAACTCAGCTAAAATCACATATGTAAAATAATATTTATTTTTTGTTTATGTAACCAATAGAAAATAAGCACAAGGATACAATATTGCCAATTATGCTTAGTCAAAGAGGAATAATTATTTCCCGATTGCTGCAGCTATCAGGGAGGTAGACTATGAAAGCATTATAGTATCTAACCACCAGGTGGCAGCAGGAAAGCCTGGCAGGCATCCATAAGTACAGTATGTTTGAAATCACAAGACCAAACATAGAGCATACAGCAAGTACTTATATCTGTAAAATATCATATTCACTTCGTAAAAAGTCTTATTTTATTACACTTTTTAAAAGCAAGAAATAAATATAAAGGATATTTTATGTACTATTTTTAATAGAAATGTAATTAAACAAAGTCAGCTGGGTGTAGTGTACTAAGAGGGGGCTGCATTTAATTGTGGATTTTTTGACAGGTTAACTAGCTCATTGTCCATATACTGTATGGAAACAATAGCGGCAGAGCAAATCTCAAAGTTGTGGTGTGTATCATGCTCTCTGCATGGGGCTTTGGCTCAGAAGGTCTCATCTGCGCTGTACCATCTGGAAGTCTTTAGAAAGCTACTTTATGCAGAATTGTTGCTATTCATTATCATCCAAAACACTGTAAACCTAGACCTATTCTTCTGTCTACTGACAAAAAATCTGAACTGCCAACAGATTTTATGGAAAACTCAATGTGGCCATCATACAGAAGAATTTAAAGTGGAACTTCATACTTTAATCCTTATGCTGCTAACATTTTTAAATAGATAGGAAGGTATATTAATTATATTTACTTGTTTTAAAACTTTTTTTTATTTTTTATTTCTTTAGTTGCTTCCTGGTTTCTGGTCTAGGTCAAAATTATGTCATACATCCCACGAGTCTTCATGGCCATTTTATTTTTTACTTTCATCTGGTGATTTTAAACTAAGCACGCCCTCCTGCCTGCATGAATGAGCTAATGGCAGATGGATTCCAGGAAGTAAATGTTACATGAATCCCCTGTCCATACTTAGATGACCAGGTCTAGAAATGCTAACAGAGGGTTTATCATAGTGATCTTTCAACAGAATAAAACATGGAGACATGGGTGGATGGGTGAGATTGCTGTGATTATTTAAAATGAATGTAATAGCTTTTTCAGTTTGTGGTGCTCAGATACAAATTAGCCTGTACTGTATATGCAGTAAATCATGCTTGTTCTAGTCACTATGGAACCTAGGGGGTTAATCCTCTGCATAAAAAGGCTGTTTGATCCTGGCATCTCTGATCCTCCCCTCCTTCCACTGTCCCCTGATAATTTCCTGGAGTTAGGCTGGACATGCTTAGGTTTGGTGTGTATTGCTAGAGAGGTTTTTTGGGCAAGTGGATGTGATTAGCGCAGGGCCAATCAGCACTGTCCAGACAGAGGGTCAAGGTCTCAAAGGAGAGTCAGAACACTCCTCCTACAAGTTTTAACCAGTGCTTGGCTGGACACTGAAGTCACAAGACTGCTTTATACTGCTGATGAGAAAAGGTATTTTATATTTACTAAAATAATTGAATTTCCATGTTCTGTGTACAACCAGATATAGTGAATGCAGGGTCCTGGGTTTAGTAACACTTTAAAGTGGATGTAAACCCTCCATACACCCAGTGAAGTGAACAGCCTCAGATGATACACAGAGATTAACCAAATCTCCCTACATACATTTTATATGTATATCTGCTGTCTTCACATTTATATACTGTTTAGAAAGTTCAGATTTTGTTAGGAGATTTTCTCTTCCTGGTTAACACAGAGTGTGATATCTGGGCATACAGTCAAGATAGCTAACATTGCTGATTGGAGGAAAGGCACACACCCCCCTCTTCTCATAGGCAGAGACTCTCAGAGCTGTTTTGTAATTGGAGCTGCTCTCTGCTACTCTATTTTAGCAACCTCCTTTGACAAAAGATTCAGGCTGCTTTTGTCTAAAAAAGTAAAAAAATATGTCAGGAGTTCTCAGGCTGATAACAGGAACCATTCAGAAGAGAGCTATAAGACTTAGCTCATTGAAAAGAGATAACAAAATACTGCAGATATATGTGCCCAGCTCAAATTTCATGAATCGGGTTTACATCCACTTTAAGGTATTATCTGCTTAATTTTCCTATTTTACTGAAATATCACCAAAACATCCTAGTGTTTAACTATTGTTCTGATGGGATAAGTTCATTCCACACCACCACCTGTAGGTGAAAGTTGGTATTGGGGGCAATTTACTAACACAAACATTGCTATAATAAAAGCAGTATAAAACAACATCTCCATGCAGGTTGTCACACTATAGGGTTCCAGCGCATACTCTTTATTTTCGGTTCAACTGCTTGTATCATGGAAACATTGTTCTCCTGAAAGCCAGAGAATAGAGCATTCTATCTCAAAATGCAATGACAGTGCCCTATGCTGGGTACAAGTTTTTTTTCGTTCAACCCAGCGGGCAGAACTAAAAATAACTGACAATCTCCATGATAACACAAGCGATGTTAGCCTGAACATACTAATCAGTGCTGGCTGCCAGCGTTGGTTGGATGCTGGTTTTCCATTATGCCCGTTCAACAGAGCCTGGTCATAAGACCGGCTTCTCTTAAACAGACACCTTTACACATGGCCACATTTGTACCCAGCCTTAATCGTGTATATAAAAGCACTGTAAATGGGGGGAGGAACGCTATTGTTTATTTTATTTTTTTGTGGTTGAACTGGATGGACTTGTGTCTTTTTTCAACCTGACTAACTATGTAACTATGTATTCCTAGGCCCCAGCTTTCAATAGGAGGAATTGCATAGTGATGTCCTGGTGGTACAAAGTGGCCCTGGAGATGTGGATTGAAGCTAACACCATGTACCACAGCCTCATTTACAAGCAGTATGAATGAATAGTGGAAGTTACTACGCTGCACAATAATCTATTAAAATGTGGTGTTCTGCATTTTATGGGCTATTTAGGGCACAGAAGTAAAACAGGTTGGAATTTTTTATTTTTATTTGCTATATTTATTTTTTATAAACAATCCTGTTAACTGTATCATTTTCTTTATGGATGCAAGTAACACACTTCAAAATGGGCATTTTAAAAACCAACCTGTAGCCAATCAGAGAATTAGAACATTCACACGACTAGATCAACCTGTAGCCAAAAAGAACAGCAAAGCATTCACAACACAGAATATAAATAGCCAACGGTCATAGAGACTGCAACAACACACATGAGAACGGATGTGCATATACCCACAGTGCTCTGCAACGTGCTGCAGTCTGGCCTTACCTATGATGTTTAATAACTCATATATTCATATACAGTCCCATAAAGGCCTGTGTAACCTAAAAAACAAGCTGCCTTACATAAAATTCCTCTCAAAAAGCATGCTAACACTCATAAGCTGAGCAAGAATAACCCAATGGAAAGTCATGACTTTTCCAACATATTTGAACAGGCAAACATTAGATCTTTTATCAGACAAATCCTACAGATAAAAGGTAATATGCTTGAACAAATGACAAATAAAAATGGCAAGGGTTATTATTTTTCATAATATAAATAAAGGAAAATGCAAATAGAAAAAGTAAGTACATCCTACATTTACCACAACTTCAAATACATCAAATTAAAATCGGGTGTCTTAAAAGTAGGAACCAATGACTAAAACTTCCTAGGAGCTCTTTCACATTAAAACGGGTTTCGGGAAACCCATGTCCTGAGCGCATTTCACGCACCGCATTCCAAACACACTGGGCGTGCGATGTGTACCAATGCGATCCATTTGCAGTGCGTTTTGAAAAGTAGTGCATGGGGGGGTGCATCGCGGCGATCGTTGTTGCAGGGTGTCAGTCTGACACCCCGCAACACCGATCTAGGTAACGAGTCTCTGATGGAGACTCTTTACCACATGATCAGCCGTGTCCAATCACGGCTGATCACGATGTAAACAAAAAGAGCCGTTATCAGCTTTTCCTCACTCGCGTCTGTCAGACGCGAATAGAGGAGAGCCGATCGGCTGCTCCTCTGACAGGGGATTATCCGCGATTATCAGCACAACCCCCCCGAGGATGCCCACACTAGACCACCAGGGATGCTCACCACCAGGTATGCCACCCTAGACCACCAGGGATGCCAATCAGTGCCCACAATGGATGCCAATCAGTGCCCACAATGGGCATCACTGATTGGCAGGCATTGTTGTTTGGCACTAATTGGCATCCATAAGTACAATATAATACAGTACATCCGTGCCACCTATCAGTGCCCATCCATGCCACCTATCAGTGCCCATCCATGCTGCCTATCTGTGCCTATCCGTGCTGCCTATCAGTGCCCCATCAGTGCTGAATATTAGTGCCCTACAGTGCCCATCAATTCCACCTCATCAGTGCCACCTCATAGGTGCCCATCAGTGCTGCCTTATCCGTGTCGCCTATCTGTGCCTATCCGTGCCACCTATCAGCGCCACCTATCAGTGCCCCATCAGTGCTGAATATTAGTGCCCTACAGTGCCCATCAATTCCACCTCATCAGTGCCACCTCATCGGTGCCCATCAGTGAAGGAGAAAACGTACTTATTTACAAAGTTTTGTAACGGAAACCAAAAAAAAGCATGTTTTTCAAAATTTTCTGTCTTTTTTTTTTTTTTAGCAGAAAATAAAAATCCCAGAGGTGATCAAATACCACCAAAAGAAAGCTCTATTTGTGGGAACAAAATGATACAAATTTAGTTTGGGTACAGTATAGCATGACCGCGTAATTGTCATTCAAAGTGCAACAGCGCTGAAAGCTGAAAATTGGTCTGGGCAGGAAGGTGTATAAGTGCCCGGTATGGAAGTGGTTAACATGAAAGTCATACGGACGGGTCATATGAGGAAACCCACAACTATTTTGCAACTAAAGAAAGTTTGCATAGATTAGTGGTCACAAATTGAGTCAATGTCAAAGACTGGTGGGCAGTTAGCAAAACGCCTACAACTTGTTTCTGATAAAAGGAGGCAAGGCCAGGGATGAACTTTTTTCATTACATTACTATTGATATTTTTGTAGATCAAGGGGCAGATCCACAAAAGAATTACGCCGGCGTATCTATTGATACGCCGCGTAATTTTAAAGTTCCTGCGTCGTATCTTTGTTTTGTATCTACAAAACAAGATACGACGGCATCTGGGATCGAGCCGTTCACGTCGGGTCACGACATATTTACATAAAACACGCCCCCATCACATCTATTTGAATTCCGCGCGCTTACGCCGCCAAAGATACACTACGCCGCCGTAACTTACGGCGCAAATTATTTGAGGATTCGGGAAAAAAAATTAAGTTACGGCGGCGTAGTCTATCTTAGATACGCTATGCCCGGCGGAGAGAAGCGCCGATCTACGTGGATATGCCCCCAAATGTTTAAAAAGGCAAACATTTATTTTGTTTTAATTCAAGTATATTACCTTTAACTGTAAGTACTTTGTAAAAAGATCTAATGTTGTTCAAATATCTTTAAAAAAAAAAAAAAAATCAACAATTTCTATTAGGCATGCTTATTTTTGCAAACAAATGTATCAATAGCTCATTTATATAGTCCAGCTTGTGGGTTAGGTTTACTGGCCTTTCAATGATACAGTAATAGTCATATGTAAGTTTTTATTGACCTGCATTAATCCTAAACTTACCTTGCCATCTTGGGTCCTCTCCGAGGATCTTCTCTATCATTGCTTGGCTAGCTAAGACTCCTGGCTGCAAGTCAGGAATCCCTTCACCACTCCCAAGCTGCCCATTCTGTAAGGCTTCCTGTGCTTGGATTTCCCTGTTGCACCAATCAAAGAAAAATAAATTATCAAACTAAGTGGAATACGAGGTGATGTGTCTATATTGGCCCAGTGCTGGTCACTTTTACTGCAAATTTGTTCAAATGATAAGAAGTATTGTCAAACTTTTTTTTTTAATCTACTTTATATATAATGTACACACACTTATACATACACACACACACACACACAGTCCTATATGCTTCTATCATGTTTACTCCTGCTGCTTAGTTGTATTGAACAGAGGTTGTATTTTTTGCTCCCCACCCTTTCATATCAATGGGCCAGTTCTCATATTATTAAAAACAGACTCTCTGTACTACCAACTGAACATATTTTATCATACATATGCAGTATACTAATCACTTTTCTGCAAACAGTGCATCCGGAAAGTATTCAAAACACTTCACTTTTTTCCACATTTTGTTATGTTACAACCGTATTCCAAAATGTATTAAATTCATTATTTTCCTCAAAGTTCTACAAACAATAATCCATAATGACAACGTGAAAGACTTTTGTTTAAAATCTTTGCAAATTTATTAAAAATAAAAAACAAAGAAAATCACATGCACATACAGTAAGTATCCACAGCCTTTGCCGTGACAGTCAAAATTGAGCTCAGGTGCATCCCGTTTCCACCGATCATCCTTGATTGTATTGGAGTTCACCTGTGGTCAATTCAGTTAATTGGACATGATTTGGAAATGTACACCTGTCTTTATAAGGCCACACAGTTAACAGTGCATGTCAGAGCACAAACCAAGCCACGAAGTCCAAGGAATTGTCTGTAGACCTCCGATACAGGATTGTATTGAGGCACAGATCTGGGGAGGAGTACAGAAAAATGTCTGCAACATTAAAGTTCCCAATGAGCACAGTGGCCTCCATCATCCGTAAATGGAATATTTGTTTTGGACCACCAGGACTCTTCCTAGAGCGGGCCAGCGGACAAACTGAGGGATCGGGGGGAAAAGGGCCATAGTCAGGGAGGTGACCAAAAATCTGATGGTCACTCTGACCGAGCTCCATCGTTTGGAGAGAGGAGAACCTCTCAGAAGAACAACCATCTCTGCAGCACCAATCAGGCCTGTATGGTAGAGTGGCGAGACAGAAGCCACTCCTCAGTAAAAGGCACATGACAGCCCGCCTGGAGTTTGCCAAAAGGCACCTGAAGGACTCTCAAGCCATGAGAAACAAAATTCTCTGGTCTGATGAAACAAAGTTTGAACTCTTTGGCCTGAATAGCAAGAGTCATGTCTGAAGGAAACCAGGCACCGCTCATCACCTGGCCAATACCATCCCTACAGTGAAGCAGCATCATGCTGTGGGAATGTTTTTCCAGCGGCAGGAACTGGGAGACTAGTCAGGATCGAGGGAAAGATGACTGCAAAGTACAAAGACATCCTTAATGAAAACCTGCTCCTGAGTGCTCTGGACCTCAGACTGGGGCGGACAACGACCCTAAGCACACAGCCAAGATAACAAAGGAGTGGCTATGGGACAATTCTGTGAATGTCCTTGAGTAGCCCAGCCAGAGCCCAGACCTGAACCTGATTGAACATCTTTGGAGAGATCTGAATATGGCTGTGCACCGACGCTCCCCATTCAACCTGATGGAGATTGAGAGGCCCTGCAAAGAAAAATGGGAGAAACTGCCCAAAAACTGGTGTGACAAGCTTGTAATATCATTCTCAAAATACTTGAGGCTAAAATTGGTGCCAAAGGTGCTTCAACAAAGTATTGAGCAAAGGTTGTGAATACTTATGTACATGGGATTTTTTTCATTTTTTATTTTTAATAAATTTGCAAAGATTTCAAAACAAACTTCTTTTACGTTTTTATTATGGGGTATTGTTTGTAGAAAATAATGAATTTAATCCAATTTGGAATAAGGCTGCCTGTAACATAACAAAATGTGGAAAAAGTGAAGAGCTGTGAATACTTTCCGGATGCACTGGACCACTCAGAAGATTTGTATCGCTATTCTAAAGCACACAGCTTTATTGAGTTTATGGGTTAACAAAAATGACAGCGCAGCAGCAATCGAAGCTTACTTTGCAGCACCCTCCTGGACTAAAAAATCCTCTCTGATTCATTCAAGGTTTTTAACAAACGTCCGTTTTACAGAAAGGTGAGAGCTGAATATGTGAAATGATACCAAAGCATCATCTGCTGGTTAGATAGAAGACTATACATTTTCCTTCCATGATAAGGAAGGAAAATACTATGGGCCGGATTCAGATACAAGATACGACGGCGTATCTCCTGATACGCCGCCGTATCTCCGAGTCTGGCCGTCGTATCTATGCGCCTGATTCATAGAATCAGGTTACGCATAGATATCCCTAAGATCCGACAGGTGTAAGTGTCTTACACCGTCGGATCTTAGGCTGCAATTTCATGCTGGCCGCTAGGTGGCGCTTCCGTTTGTTTAGGCGAGGAATATGCAAATTAGTATTTACGTCGATTCAGAAACGAACGACCGCCCGGCGCTTTTTTTTTATGTCGTTTGCGTTCGGCTTTTTCCGGCGTAAAGTTACCCCTGCTATATGAGGGGTATGTGCGTCGTATCCTATGTTAAGTATGGCCGTCGTTCCCGCGTCGAGTTTTGAAATGTTTAAGTCGTTTGCGTAAGTCGTTCGCGAATACGGCTGGACGTAATTTACGTTCACGTCGAAAGCATGACGATTTGCCGACATCATTTGGAGCATGCGCACTGGGATTCAGTCGCGGCCGGTGCATTCGCAGTTCATTAAATGATACACGCCCCCTACCCGCCGAATTTGAGTTCCGCTGGGGGATTTACGCTACGCCGCCGCAACTTTACAGGCAAGTGCTTTGTGAATAAAGCACTTGCCTGAAAAACTTGCGGCGGCGTAACGTAAATGAGATAGGTTACGCCAGCAGAAAGATCCGCTGATCTTTCCGAATCTGGCCCCTGGCAGAACCACTACACAAGGGCTTGACAAATTTGCTTTAAATCTAAAGCCCCATACACACTATCAGTTTTCCTGCAGGTTTTTCTCTTCAGGTTTACCAAAACCATCTAATATGAGGTCAAACCTCAAGAATTTCAATTTGTATGCAATCAGGCAGGCCCTTGCACTACATGGTTTTGGTAAACCTGAAGAGAAAAACCTGCAGGAAAACTGATAGTGTGTTTTTAAGTTTTAAGTTTTTAAGAGCCAGCTAAAAAGTTTAGGAGCCAGTTTTTTTTTTTTTTTAACTAACAAATCTTATGGGTGGAACTTAGGTGAACTGATTCTTTATCCCTTTCACAGTCAGAGCCGCTTTTGTGTTTTCTGCACTCGTTTAAAAAATAATTTTAGGTCTGAAGATTACATAAAATCCCCAAACATTATATATTTTCTGAAAGCAGACACCGTAAAAAGAAAAAAAAGAAAAAAAATTGTGGCAGTTCCAATTTTTTGTGTCACGCGATTTTACTGCAAAAGGCCCAGGAAACTCAAAATTTAAGTAAAAAAAACAAACACATTAGGGTGCACAAAAACGCAATAAATGTCAACGGAGACTCAAAAGAGATGTCACACATAACTTTCATTTCAACAATTAGAAGTTTAGGAGAGCGGGAGTGTCTCCGCTCTCTTTCCTCCCCCTCTACCCGGCAGCACCCGCTATGCCAGTCCAGGGCCCGCAGATGGTCATTGCGCAGGATGTGGGGAACATTCAGATGACAGCCCAGTCGCCAGGACAAAACTTCTTATCACCATGGCGACCTGGTACCTGGGGTTTTTCGAGCCCTGCACTACATAATCACTTTTAACACCAGACCAAGTTTTTAGGTACTGGCCGTATCCCATTTGGAAAGTTTTCCTCTTGTTTACTGACCAGGTGGCCACTTAGGAAAAAAGGGAAAATTTCCCAAGATTAGAATTATAGTCCGCTTTAAAACTGAACTGAGGCTGCTCTATCCAAAAAGGCAAAAAATAAATAAAAAATGTTTTACAGTGCCTTGAAAAAAGTATTCATACCCCTTGAAATGTTCCACATTTTGTAATTTTACAACCAAAAACATAAATGTATTTTATTGGGATTTTATGTGATAGAACAACACAAAGTGGCACATAATTGTGAAGTGAAAGAAAAATTATAGTTTTTAAAATGTTTTACAAATAAATATATGTGAAAAGTGTGGTGTGCATTTGTATTCACCCCTCTGAGTCAATACTTTGTAGAACCACCTTTCACTGCAATTACAGCTTCAAGTCTTTTTGGGGATGTCTCTTCCAGCTTTGCACATCTAGAGAGTGACATTTTTGCCCATTCTTCTTTGCAAAATAGCTCAAGCTCTGTTAGATTGGATGGAGAGCATCTGTGAACAGAAACCTTTAAGTCTTGCAACAGATTCTCAATTGGATTCAGGTCTGGACTTTGACAGGGCCATTCTAAAACATGAAGATGGCTTTGATCTAAACCATTACATTGTATCTCTGGATGTATGTTTAGGGTCGTTGTCCTACTAGAAGGTGAACCTCTGCCCCAGTCTCAAGTCTTTTGCAGTCTCTAACAGGTTTTCATCTAAGATTGCCCTGTATTTGGCTCCATCCATCTTCCCATCAACTCAATTTAACTCTACAGCTTCCCTGTCCTTGCTGAAGAAAAAACATCCCCACAACATGATGCTGCCACCACCATGCCTCACGGTGGGGATGGTGTGTTCAGGGTGATATGCAGTGCTAGTTTTCCGCCACACATAGCATTTTGCTTTTAAAAGTTACATTTTGTTCTCATCTGACCAGAGCACCTTCTTCCACTTTTGCTGTGCCCCCTGTGGCTTCTCGCAAACTTGCCGGGCCTGTCAGTTTAGGTGGACGGCCATGTCTTCGTAGGTTTGCAGTTGTGCCATACTCTTTCCATTTTCGGAGGATGGATTGAACAGTGCTCCATGAGATGTTCAAAGCTTGGGATATTCTTATGGCTTTCTTTCAACAATGGCTTTCTTCTTGCTACTCTTCCATAAAGGCCAGATTTGTGGAGTGCACAACTAATAGTTGTTCTGTTGACAGATTCTTCCACCTTGTGGATCTCTGCACAGGTGGACTTATTTTACTTTTTAGGTGACTTCTGAAGGCAATTGGTTTTCCAAGAGTTTAGTTAGGGGTATCAGAGTAAAGGGAGCTGAATTCAAATGCACGCCACACTTTTCAGATATTTATTTGAAAATAATTTTGAAAAACATTTATCATTTTCCTTCTACTTTACAATCATGTGCCACTTTGTCTTGGTCTATCACATAAAATCCCAACATGACAAAATGTGGGGTATGAATACTTTTTTAAGGCACTGTATCTGCAATTTGACAAATCCCCACAGACATTGAGGTCATGAAAAAAAGCTCAGCACACAGGACTGGATTACCTTATATCATAGACAGGAGGTCGAAGGTCATGAGGACCATGGGCAAAGGCACAATGGGGTCCATTCTTCACACAATGTCCTCGAGAATCTGTTTCATGAATACAAGTACCGGTCTTGTAATATCGTAGGTGATATTTTCTCTCTGTGTCACCTGTTGTCCTATGCAAATATGGACAACTGAAACAGAAAAAAAAGAAAACACTTGGTCAATACAGTTTGTCTGCATGAAGAATCAGATCAACATTGATTGTGGCATCACTTAGAGTAGGAGGGAGGGAGAGAGACAGAGAGGAATTTATTACTTTTCTTCAGCATCTATAAATAGCCAACACTGAATTTTTCTGAGGCATTATATAAGAGAAAAACAAACCCTGCGACATCTCATTACTAGAATTTAACAAAATGAGCATTTCATCTTTCTTCATTTTGCCAAAATGAAAAGAGAACTCTGGCTAAACTTTTTTCCTTTAAAAGTACTGGGGAAAGTTAAGCGCCATACACACGGGCCAAAATGTCAGGCAACATCAGCCGGTTCAATAAAAACTGTCCGGCATTCGGTCCGTGTTTAAGACAGCTGGTCCAACCGGCCGGCTTCTGTTGGACGAGCATGCTGGAAAACCAGCAGCTGACCTACTCCCGATCAGCGCTCTCAGCCAATGGCAGAGAGCACTGACCGGAGTGTTCTGGCGGGGGGATAGAACCTCTATCAGGTTGCAGCTCATGTCACTTATCTCTGTTGTGTATAATGTGCTGGCAGATTGTCATCATCAGCGTAAACTAGATGCGCACACTGTTTATCCTAACAAGGAGTTAAAGTTGATCTCCAGGTTTCATTTAACATGGTGATGCTGCATCTGTTAGTGCAGTAAAATAGTTTTTTTTTGACCAGCTAAGTCCAAAAAAAACAAAAAAACTATTTAAATGAAACATGGAGATCAGCTTTGACGTTATTCTAAATGGTAGAATTATTTCATTTTTTCAAATAACAAACATGCCATGCTCCTCCCACCTGCCTAGTGCCCCAATAGCAAGGTGCACCCAGAAGATTTTTTATTTTAATGTATAGAATGTATGAAGGTAAAAAACCTTGGGCCAAATCCTCAGAAACGGAGCGTAACTTAACTTTTCAGAGTTAAGTTACACTGCCGCAATTCTCCGAAGTTAGGTGCCGATCCTCAAAGCACTTACCTGGAAAATTGCGGCAGAGCAACTTAACTCTGTCCGTCGCAAGGCGTTCCTAATTCAAATGGGCGATTCCCATTTAAATTAGGCGCGCTCCCGCGCCGGACGTACTGCGCATGCGTGTGACGTCATTTTTCCCGACGGGCAGCGCGCGAAATTACGTTACGTCGGGCTTTGTGGATTGCGACAGGACAATAAAGTTGCGTCGGGTAAAAAAAAAGTTACGCGCCGGGAAAAAAATTTCAAAATTTTAAAAAAATTGCGGCGATCGAAAAAAAGGTCTGTTTTTACAAGGTGTTACTAGTTTACACTTTGTAAAAGCAGAACTAATTTTACGTATGCAAAACGTAACTTACGCAGAAAACACAAAGCTAAAAAGCTTTGTGGATCTGCCTAAGTACTCATTTGCATACGCAAAGCGGCATTTCGACTCGAAATGCCCCCAGCGGCGGATGCGGTACTGCATCTTAAGATCTGACAGTGTAAGTGTCTTACAGATGTCAGATCTGCTGCCTATCTTTGGAAAAATCCTTTTGAGGATCAGATCCAAAGATAGGCACAGGGATACGCAGGCTGAACAGCAGTTCCGCCTGCGTATCTCCTTTGAGGATTTGGCCCCTTGAACCTTTAGAACCACTTTAAACATTTGTTAGGATGAACATCTAGTTTACTACTGATGACAATCTGACAGCACAGCACACACATGGTTAATTATGGTAACCATTGACTACCCAGAGCCCCCTATTTAACATTACATAGAAAGGAAAGTTATCAACGATTTTTCTCAAAATAAAAAAAGGTAATAGTAGAAATGTTTATTTGTTTTAAAGTTAAGCTATGTGAATGGGAACATGTAAAAAATATGAAGTACATGTCTTCCCAATTTGGCTGCAAAGATGGAAATACAAAAAAATTATAAAAATAGGGTTTGTGTTAGATACACCTAAAAGGGTATCCATCCAACTAGATGTAATTTCAACCTTCACACTACATGTTGGGGGGTCATGACAAAAAAAGGTCTGGTCACACCTGAGGCAGCACATGCCACACAGCTGAGTGGATTGATTTTCAGAGGGTGATGGAGCAGTGGCTGCCAGTCATTTAGGAGGCAATATTGTCTTTTTTTTTACAACTGAATGGGGATTTTGTATGTAAACACTGTGTAAAAGAGTGGCTCCATTCATGGGAATGAGTTGAGTACTACCCATTGAACACGATGGAGGTATAATTTCTGTTGCGGCATGTGAGCGGTGGCATGCCATCTTTTAATCATGGGGCAGTAAAACCACAACTTATGCTTTGTTTCCAATAGTACGACTTGTCATGCGACTTTGTCAAGTCACAGATCATTCATTTCAATGGCACCCGTTGCCATCTATGCGACTTAGAAAATCAACAACATTAAAATGGTTCCTGCACTATTTTGATGAAAATTTGATCCAGAGAGTGTAAAGTTGGATCAAAGCTGCACTTAAAGTCGCATCAACATTGCACTCCAAAGTCGTACTCTAAATTGTGCGACTTTGGGGTCGCAATAGCGGTAACGTAGCCTAAACGGCTGTTTTTTAACAGCACCCAGCCATACATGTGAATGAAAATTTTCGTGAGTGTGTGTGGCCAACTACTGTTGAGCAAATAAATTACTGTCTGGTGTACAATCTCTGAGCAGTCTCCTTTAGTTATACAATACAATACAAAGCAATGCAACATGGGGACTTCCCTCAGCAATCCACCTAATTTTATTTCTAATCAGGCAGACCCTTATATAAAAGTGTTAGATCTAAACAAGGTTGTACAGTCCGGTGTAAAATGTGTTATTAAGCTTACAAACAGGGAGAAATCTATAAAATAGTGTCTAAACAAAACATATTACTGTATATTCCAAGGTAGACAAAGAGTGCAGAAAACAAAGCTAAAGCTGGCCATACATGGATCGAAATGAGGCCAGTTCAGTAGGGACCTGGCGAGATGTGATCCATGCAAGGGCAGGCTGATTGTACCCAAGTCGATCCATCAATCTACTTGGATACAACCAGCCTGTTGGATTTTATTTACATTCGATTACTGCCGGCGGCTATAGCTCCTCCCACATCGCTGCTGTGTTCTGCTGGCCGGGAGGCTTCCCGGACAGCAGAACACAATAGCGCGGTGAGAGGCATTTTGCCATCGACACTTATTGTGTTGACGAGGGGGGGGGCTGGAATTTAGTATTTTTCTATCCTTCCACCCCCGTGTTTCACTGCGGCGCCATCCACTGCACTGCAGAAAAATGCAGACTTGCTCCATTTTTTGACAGTGACCATCACGTCAACATGTTGTTTGAACAGGACACTTTGAAAACAATTGCTTTCTAAGTGCCCTAGCGGGGTCGTGTATTTATCCAGCGTGGAAAAACAGATCACCACAAATAGCATGAATGAGCCCTTTATTGGAACTTAGATGCTCTGCCATTTTTTTTTTAAATGTATGTATCCCTAAAAGTTCCTGTTCTAGTGACAATAGAGAAAGATATTCAGCAGGGGCTCAACAGTAATTAAAAAAATAAATAATTGATTTGGTTAGAAGGATTAGAGACTGGCATTAACTTTTTAGTCTTGTGTGTGTCACCATGTGATATTTCCTGTAAGAAGGGGAAACCTCCCCAATTTGGCAATAGACTATTTTAGCAATAAACACATGACAGAAAATCTAATCATTCCTGCTCTGTCAAAAATAGAAAGGTTTTGACTGGAGTTCCACTTTAACCACTTAAGCCCGGACCATTTGGCTGGCCAAAGACCAGGTCACTTATTGCGATTCTGCACTGCGTTGCTTTAACTGACAATTGCGCGGAGGTGTGACGTGGCTTCCAAACACAATTGATGTCCTTTTTTTCCCAGAAAAAGAGCTTTCTTTTGTTAGTATTTGATCACCTCTGCGATTTTTATTTTTTGCGCTATAAACAAAAATAGAGCGACAAATTTGAAAAAAAAAATAACAATGGGCCAGATTCACAAAGAGATACGACGGTGTATCTACAGATACACCATCGTATCTCTGACGTAAACTGGTCCTATCTATGCGCCTGATTCATAGAATCAGATACGCATAGATAGGGCTAGATCCGACAGTGTTACACTGTGTTACACTGTCGAATCTTTTTTTAAATTTAAAAATGGCGCCGTTCCCGCTGATTTACGATAAATAATATGTAAATCAGCGAGATACGCAAATTCACGAACGTACGCGGACCCGTCGCATTGTTTTTACGTCGTTTCCGTAGCGGTTTTCCGTCGTATACTTACCCTTTCTTTTATCAGGCGCAGCCAATGTTAAGTATAGCCGGCGTTCCCGCGTCGAATTTGAAATTTCCTACGTCGTTTGCGTACGCCGATTCACGAACACGCGCGTCGCAAGTCCCGCTCACGTCGCAACCACTGACGTCCTATTGACGTCAGTGGGAGCAATGCACGCCGGGAAATTCCCCGGACGACGCATGCGTATTTAAATCGGCGCGGGAACGCGCCTGATTTAAATATGACACTCCCCTAGCCGCGGAATTTGAATTCCGCTGGGGGATTTAGGATCCGCCGTCGCAAGTTTGGAGGTAAGTGGTTTGTGAATTAGCCACTTGCCTCCTAAACTTGCGGGAGCGGATCTTAATTCACGTAGATCGAGCGGATCTATAGATCCGCTGAGCTACGTGAATCTGGCCCAATATTTTTAACTTTTTGCTATAATAAATCTCACCAAAAAATATATAAAAAAAAAATGTTTCCCTCAGTTTAGGCCAATACGTATTCTTCTACATATTTTTGGTATAAAAAAAAATTGATTGCCTTGCGCAAAAGTTATAGCGTCAACAAAATAGGGGATCGTTTTATAGCATTTTTATTAATATTTTTTTTGTTCTAGTAATGGCGGCGATCAGCAATTTTTATCGTGACTGTGACATTATGGCGGACACACTTTTGACACCATTTTGGGACCATTGTCATTTTTACAGCGATCGGTGCTACAAAAATGCACTAATTACTGTATAAATGACACTGGCAGTGAAGTGGTTAACCTGTAGGGGGGCGCTGAAGGGGTTAAGTGTGTCCTAGGGAGTGATTCTAACTGTTAGCGGGCGTGGCTACAAGTGACATGTCCTTGATCGCTGTTCCCGGTGACAGGTGGAAGAACGGGGAGATGTTGTGTTTACATTGACATCTCGCCGTTCTTCAGCTCCGTGACACGATCGCGGGACACCGACGGACGCGAGTGCGACCACGCGGCGGCAAATTAAAGGGGACGTACCCGTACACCCATTTTCCTGTCCATGCCATTCTGTCTACGTATATGTGTGTGCGATAGTCATTAAGCGGTTTAATAGATTACATTTAGTTAAACGGAAAAAAGCCTGAGACAGGAAAAGATATAAGTGTGCTTGAAAATAAATACGGTCTACATACTTTGCTCTAGAATCATCAGGTTAGAAATTTATTTCAACAAGTGCAATCTTGGTCAAGAACAGAAAGCTGAAACTGTGGAAAGACTATTTGTATGGAGTGCGTACATTTTAAAGCACCCTTTTGTCCAGTGACATTATAGTACAATAAAGAATGAAAACATGATCCCACACACATAGCACAAGGACAAAGCACAATGTATCAAACAAACCCAAAGTTGCTGCTTTGACACGCTGTCACATAACAGGTAGGACAAGTGACATGCTGGGATCCTCACCCTCTCCATCCTTCTACTACACAGGTGTCAAACACAAGGCCCGTGGGCTAAATCCGGCCCTCCGGGCCACTTCATGTTGCCCTCACACCTCTCCTTTAGCTGCAGGAGAGCACCAGCCCTCCTCCAGACCCTTACTTTCTGCTTTCAGGCAATGCATCCAACTTCTTCTCAGCAGCAGCATAAGGAAAAGGGGTGCACTGTGATGTAAGGGAGAGTGGGGGACTCAACTTCTGATGGTGGGGTGGTTCTTGACATTTAATGTAAAGGGAGGGGATGAGCTGGACATCTAATCTTACAGATACAAGCGGCCCTTTTTGAGGACAATCATAATGCTGATGCGGCCCACGATGAAATGGAGTTTGACACCCCTGTTCTACTACAAACAAAATGATGGATGGGTGAGACAAATTCCTCCAAGGCAGCATTTGGATATGAGCTCTGCTTTCCATCTAGAATTCTATACTGCTTTCCTTTACAGGTCAGAAACACAAGTATCAGACACTAGAACTAAGGAAGATGGGGGAAAGGCAAAGAATTGTCTCGCTTTATACAAGATTATATTTGAGCAACAATACTGGTGCTCAGTCTTGAAAGAAAGCTAGCAATAGAGCTGGCCATCCACATTGCAATCTTATTGAACAATATTCATTGGATCTAACAAAATTAGTCTAAATTCACACTGGGGCAGTCTTCTTTGCAAGACTTTTTAATGGAAGAAATACAATACAACCAGGAGTCAAACATGTACAGTGGGGAAAATAATTATTTGATCCCCTGCAGATTTAGTAAGTTTGCCCACTTGCAAAGAAATGGCGGGTCTATCATTTTTATCATAGCTGTATTTTAAATGATAGAGGCAGAATATCAACCAAAAATCCTGAAAAAAATACATGATACAAATGTTATAAACAGGGTGGATTTGATTTAAATCACTAGTAAAAAGGCGGGATTTAAATCAACTCAATTTAATTCTATAATTTTTAAAGAGCAACTGTCATCTCTGTCCCTCAGCGGCTCCTCCTCTCACCCACTGTTGATGCACCAAATTCACTTTAATGGGACGGCTGGTGATGCGGAAGTGACACAATAAGGTGAGGGATGTGGCGGCAGCAGGTGAGAAGATGTCCGCTAACAGGCGCTGCCATGATGGATCTAAAATCACAGGTGCGCTTTAAATGTACAATTAAATGTAAGGACTTAGTCTTGCTGGTAGTTAGAATCTTTATTATTTGCAAACAAAATGAAGGTTAGGTCAGGTTATTAAAACAGCGATATCAGAACCGATGCAATCATATAGTTTGTAGTGTACATAGATTTGCAAAACAATGGGATAAAGGAATTTTCCTGAATTTGGTTTTATCTCATGGTTACTGTGAAACTGTGTGAATGTATTAGACCCCTTTCACACTGCCGGACCATTAAGGTCTGCCTGTCAGTTTGCTCGGAGGACCTGAAAGGCTGGTCTATGGAGTATCTGATGTCAGTGACATGCCCGTTGACATCCGACCCACCAAGTGTGATGGAGGAAAACCCTATTTTTCCATCCATCTGCGGATTGGATCGGATGACAACGGACTCTACGGTCCATTGTCATCCAATTCCCCATAGGGGACAGGTCGGTCCCCCACAGTGTGCAGAGACAGACCTGTCATCTGCCTGCTCATCACAAAGCGGAGCCCGCACATGGACACGGACCGCGTGAAAGGACCCTAACTGATAAAGGTGGTGGAGCTTACACAAGGTAGAAACTGTCATTCAAATGTGCCCACAGTCCTTAAATCTGAAAATACAGATTGGACTACTTTACCTGCCTATTCAGCTTCAAACACTTGGGGTATGCTAAAACGTTTATCTAATTTAGTTTCTTCAGTCACTGTTTAATCAGCTGCTTATCTGTAATGTCTGATTTCACCACTCACATTAGGCTAAAGAGCCACTTCCAGGAATTCTACATTTCTGAAAAGGCACTAAAACAAAAAGCCAACAACAAGCAGCATCTTGCTGGGTACAAGAGGTTTGCATAATACATCAGCTCTAAACAGGTGAGTGCATAGACGGAGCAGCATTTCATTTTCAGCACATCAATGCTGTCATGGCAACTGAGAATTAGCTTGTTGATGGCAGGTTGCCAGGCGTCTTTTTTTATCTTGGGCTGCAGACTCTGAAAGTAAAAATAAAGGTGAACCATTCCTGGAGGCTTGGCAACATGTTTTTTTATGAAACATTGTTTACAGAGGCATAGGGAGAAGCTGTGAAAGTACCCATAATATAGAGAACGAGATAGAAAACAGAGAGATCAAGAGTGAGAAAAACAGCCGACGGTGACTGGGATTATAGATTCAGAGCGAGCCGACACACCGCAGATGATTTACCAAAAAGGGAGAAAAGGCAGATCACTTACCAAAGTGAATTTTTACTTTCCAAGGGAATAAGGTGAAGCTTTTCTGACTTCAACCATCCAATGACGTGCTAGCAAAAATCATTTATTTTCCCCTTACATGTGATTGGGTATTCTTTACAAAAGTTACATTTTCCACACACGTACTAAGCGCATTGAAAATTCCCTTGCAAAGTTGAAATTCACTTTGCTAATGGAACGGCCTATACTCCTCCAGTAAATCAAACCCACGAATGATAGGCGATCGATAAAACAAATAATAAAATAACAGATACATAAATAGATCAACTGTTAAACTGATCAGCAGACCAAAACATAAGTACCATGATCTCACACTAATGTAAAAACATAATGATTCAGGCTGCATTCACACCTGAGCGTTTTGTCGCCTGAAGCGCGACGCTCAAAAACGCTAGAGGGGAAAAAATACATTATTCCCTATGGAGATGGTTCACATCTCCACTCCAAAACGCCCAACGCCGAACGCCTGAAGCTCAAACAAGTTCCGGACCCTTTTTTGTCACGCGTATCGGGCGGTTTGGGCGTTTTTGAGCGTTTCCATTTCCCATAGAAAGTAATGGAAACGCTCGATTCAATCGACTAGCGCGACAACGAGCGTATGCTACGGGCGTTTCGTCGCTTTAATCAATAGAACATTTCACCCAGGCAGAAGATAAAAAAAATCTACCAACATAGCAACAAGTGATGTAAAGATGATCATTTTTCCTATTGGCTAAAATAAAAAACGTCGAAGTGCAAAAACGTCGGACGACGCTGTATGCAAACGCGCAAATAAGCACGAATACGCGCGACAAAACGCCCGAAAAATCGACCGAACGACCGACGCTCAGGTGTGAATGCAGCCTCAATATAATGCTTGTTTGGAAAAACAAAATAAACACATTTCAGGGCTGCTAAGGCCTGGGACACAAACTGTCAGCCTCAGTCGGAGCCGCTGTACTAACGATCCAATGTCAGTACAGCAATTTCTCCCACTGAGCTGTTGTGATCTGACATGAGGATGGCCCCCCCGCCAGAACACTCTGATCAGCGCTCTCCGCCATTGGCTGAGAGTGCTGATCGGGAGGCGGTCAGCTGCTGGTTTTCCAGCATGCTCATCCAGCTTCTGTCAGACCGGCTGCCATACATTCAGGCCAGCATTCCTATTAGAGCAAGGTCTAAAGGGTACACGGAACTGATTGACACAATAAACATGGGCAAAATGATGCAAACGGTCCTTTAACACAGTTAAGGATTCCAATTATCTTTAAAAAAAATACTTATTCAACAAGTTAAAAGAAGTGTTGGGTTTACAAAAAAATAAACATAAACCTAGGTGTATCCGGCATCGGTCCGATGCTGCATCTATACCCTGCCTGCCTCTAAGACCAAGAACTGAGCTAACACGTGACCACTGATCACTCAGTTCTTGTTCTTTAGTCAACAGACAGCCAAAGACTGTCAGTCACCAGCTCTCTGCTCTGCCCCTCCAGCATCTACTGGGGCACCAAGCTGTGGAAGAGGGGGTGTGAGCGTCTGCCTCAGGCTCTCAGCACCACGCTGAGTGGCTGAACCAACTGCCAATCAGGCACCTGGGTGGATCCTGACATTAAAATCTGGGATGACTTGGTGACATCATAGGCTGCTTACAGGTCACAGGAGCACAGAACTAAGTGCACTGGCGTGATCAATAGGAGAAGTATGGCCAAAAGACCTTCTCCTTTAAGCTAACCATAGGGGACTTTTTTTCTTCTTCTTCAATCAGCCATCAGGCTGAACAAATTCCTCTATTCATACAATTGAGGTGGATAGAGGAACCCTCCCCACTAGGACACTCAGTGGGACGCTTCTCTGGATCGAAATTGAGCCGATCCCTGCTAAACCAGCAGTTACAATCCATCTATGGCCAGCTTATGCTCCCAAATATTCCCTCCAATCTGTAAATGTGATGAGCTTTAAAAGTTTCGCCCACACAGGACAGAACAACAGATTTACTTAAAGCCCAAGTGTGGGAAAAGTAAAAAAGGGTGGGGCTACCCCTGTACTGCAAGGGCTATGTGCCCGTTTCTTTCTAAAGCAGTGGTTCTCAACCCCAGTCCTCAAGTACCCCCAAAAGACCATGTTTTGGGAAATTCAGCTCTTACCGATAAATACCATGCCATTGATATTGATTTAAAGCGGTTGTAAACCTAAAATTGCAACTTTCTATTTCTACAGGCATTCTAATAGCCCCAATTCGTCTCTGTCTTTTTTTTTTTCCCTACCTGCTTCCTTCTCCAGATATCGCCGATATCCCGAATGGTGACCTCACTCCGCGCATGCGCCATTCGTTCGTTAATCCGGCCAGCCGAGACCCTGCCGGTCACTAGCCCTGTTTATGTCGGGGCTGCGTCATTTCCTGCTGTTGACGTCAGCCCTGACATCGCGCGATGTTTTTCATAGTTATTTCCTCCCTCCCCCTCCCCAAGAGGCTCGTGGTTGTTTACCTTCATACCTTGTGACTCCTACGTCACAGGGTTTGAAGGAGGAAGAAGGCGCGCAAGACACAGCTTCTCTTCGTTTCCATAGTAACCGGAAACGAAGAAGAGGCTTGAATATTTGCCGTAGTGCGCACGCGCGGGATTACAGCAAGCGTCATCAAGTGTGGGCGGAAGTTTTTACAGCAGCAGATGCGGAAGACCTAAAGAAGAATGGTGCTGGCATAGGACCAGGAAGCCCAGGGACAAAGGTACCGATTACACCGCAAATATAATAATTGAATTGATTGTATAACGATCGTTGGATGCAGTGGGAAACTGTCTTTAGGAAAATGCTAATAATGAAATAAGTAGATGGGGGTTTACAACCGCTTTAAAGCAGCTGTGCAAAGTAAAGGAAAAACCTGAAAACATGGCCCATTGGGGGTACTTGAGGACTGAGAACGACTGGTCTAAAGAACAGGAAAAGCACTTTTACTTACCTGAAATTCTACTGCCCCAGAAAACAGCACTCCCTAATACCATTTTTTTACCCTAAAAGCTCCCATTTTCAGGATTCCTTACCTATGGCTATACATGCATAGAATTAGGGACATGTCATCAGAGGAGTGCCTGTAAAATGCAGAAGAGGGCTCCTGATTTTTGATGTTTCAAGGTAGCAGTTTAGGACTGTATTTTACAGTTAGGTTGAAAGAAAATAAAAAGACACAAGTCCATCTAGTTCAACCAAAAAAATGTACAAATTATGTGCAGCAGAAAAGCACCAGGTGAGGAATGCACAACGTAGGATTTGCGATTATGTTTATTCTACATAAACTAGCATCAAAAAGGTAAATCCATTGGTACAGTTCATCCTTAACACATTCAAGCCTGATTTAAAAAATTTAGACCTGACCTAATCTTTTTTTTTTTTTTTTTTTAAATAACAAACATGTTATACTTACCTCCACTGTGCACAGAGTGGCCCCGAACCTGGTCTTCTGGGGTCCCTCGGCGGCTGCTTCGGCTCCTCCCCGCAAAAACTAACCCCCTTTATGGGAGCTCTCTCCCATGGGGTTCGTTCTTGCTGGCACTCTCCTGTGATACAGCCGGCGGCCATAGCCGCTCACTGTATCACTTGGCCCCGCCCCCAGGTGCTCCATGTCATTTGATGTGATTGACAGCAGCGCGAGCAAAAGGCAGCGCTGCTATCAATCTATTTACTCTAGCCAATCAACGGCCAGACTGAGCAGAGAAGAGGACGTCGGGGGCGAGCGCAGCAGAAGAACAGGCTCAGGTAAGTAAAAACGGGGGGGGGGGGGGGGGGGCCTGTAACTGTCAGATGTTTTTTCACCTTAATGCATAGGATGCGTTAAGGCAGGGGTGCCCAACCAGTGGCCCGGGGGCCACATGTGGCCCGCCGAGCCCTCTGATGTGGCCCGCGACATCCTGCTCTGGGATGGAATTGAATACTGTTATTAAAGATACGTTTATTACTAAAATCAGAGTGTATATATGGGCATCTCTGTTCTGCAGTGTTTACTGGGCTGCTTTCAAACTTACCTGCAGTTATAGAAATCCATCAATTCAATCCCTTCTCCAGACCTCATGCAAATATTCAGATTTTCTGCTAAATTTGTGAACATGCTGTATTTCCAGGCTAGTATTAATAGGAAGAAAACTGGTGCTATGTACAGTCCAACAACCTCTGCAGAACTGTTTGCTATAATTATCACACAAATTAACAAAGAACAATGTTTAATTCAAAAGCTGTAATCGACTTGCCAAGTTTCCTTGTTGGTCTCATGAATGAGTAAACAGCCAGGTTTTTTTTCCTCCACCAAGGTCATTGACCCATAACTAATCCTTTGATTTAACAGACATAATGCTGTAAATCTGTGTTGTAAACTGGACAACTTGATTCTAGTTGCAGCAACGATACAAGGGCAAATATGAGGCATCCACACAAAGCAAGCCATACATAGTCTGACTGCATATTCACTTTTAGGCTCCATTTACACTTGTGCAACTCCAAAGTTGTGCGATTGCCATTGCGACTTCGATGCTACTTCAGTCAGGTGCGACTTATGTTTAAGGTGCGGGCAGACACCGGCGTCTAACAACCAGTGAATAGTGGATTGTTAGGGAGTGGGCGGCTGCCGTGTCCTTAACAACTGATGATTAATCAGAAACACTATAAAAATAAAAATAACGAAAATAAAAAAAGCATGGGGCCCCCCCCCCCCCCTTCCCAATCTATACCAGGCTCTTCAGGTCTGGTACAGATTTTAAGGGGAACACCACACCAAAATAGTATGGTTCAGGAGGGGGGGTGCTCACTTGTCTCCCCCCCCCACCTTTCCTGGCCTGCCAACGCAGTTTCTTCATTATTTTTTTTAACACTGGCATTTTTTTGTTTAGATTCCCCTCTGAAAGCCGGCGAGTCATCGTGTGGTGCCAATCCACTCCTTAAAGCGGAGTTCCACCCAAAAGTGGAACTTCCGCTTTAAGCATTCCTCGCCCCCTTCGGGGGGGGGGGGGAATAGGGGCTTTGTTTGGAGTGGGACTTCCTGTCGTGATCTTCTCGGACACGTGACAGGTCCCAGGAGATCGCCTGTCCACTCCGAGAGCACAGCGGGACTCAAGCATGCGCAGTGCGTGCCTGGCCGTAAAGCCGTAAGCTGTCATGGCCATCAGTGTCAATGGAGGCGCTGGCAGGGAGGAGAGGGAGAGGAGCGAAGCTCCGGGCGGCCGCATGACTGGACCGTGGAACAGGTAAGTGTCTGTTTATTAAAAGTCAGCAGCTACACTTTTTGTAGCTGCTGACTTTTAATAAACATAAAAAGCATGGAACTTCGCTTTAACAACCTGCTATTCACTGTTGTGCCTCTGCAAAAATCGGACAAAACTGTCACATTGAAAACATTTCAGATGCGACTTTTAAGAGTAAACATTGAAGTCTAGGGCCCTTAAGTCGCATGAAAGTCGGACCAAAGTAGTGAAGGAACTATTTTTAAGTTGCTGTGACTTTAAGTCACACAAATATGAACTTTACTCATTGGAAAACATGGAGTTTTGTGATTTAATATTGCAGTAAAGTTGCACCAAATTCGCAGAAAAGTGCAGAAACTTTTTTTTGTTACTTATTCGCATTGATTACGACGGCACCTATTGAAATTAAAGTCTTGACTTGACATGCAATTTTATGTGTCAAAATCTGCATGGTAAGTCGCAGCGGTGTGAACTGGGGCTTTGTAGTCATAGGGCTCCTCGCACCAGTGGGCATCTAGTTGCTGTGCTTCCCTCCTAACTTTCAGTGCGCTCGGGAGGGACAGGTGCAGTGTCCAACCCCGCTGCCTACCGCCATAGCTGGAAGTTTTGTTGCCTGCCCTGGGGACGTTTTGCAGGGCCGATCCTGGCCCTACCATAAATCCTGCAGGGTTCATTGGGCTGCCTCGGAGAGAAGGGGGGCAAGTGCGCTGTCATACAAAGTCCCGCCTCCTGGACTGGCTCCTATGATAGACAGCACACTGGTCCAATACTAGGAGCCAGTCCAAGAGGCGGGACTTCCTATGACAGCAGCCGCTGGGTAAGCGGGAGATCGAGAAATTGTAGTCACCGCTCCAGATAGGTATGTGGATGAGTCCGTATCTTCTCAGAGAAACACAGGTGCCGGCAATGCACAAAATAAATTTAGAAAGAAATGTTTGGACAGCCGCACTCTGAAAAAACCTTCTCAGTTGCCTTTTATTGGTAAAAGTTTTCAAACACCACACATCATAGCAAAAAACAGGGGCATGCAGCATGCTGTTCAAACATTTCTTTCTACGTAAGCGGGAGATCCCCGCTCTGTGTAATCTAGCAGCTCTCCTCTTTCTCAAACCCCCTACACTGGTGAGGCTGCATTGGATGGGCACTGGTGAGGCTGCATTGGATGGGCACTGGTGAGGCTGCATTGGATGGGCACTGGTGAGGCTGCATTGCATTGGCCCTGGACAGGCTGCATTAAGTGGGCACTGGTCAGGCTGCGCTCATGGGCACTGGTGAGTATAAAACACTCTTCAAATTTGCTTTAAAATGCATGGTTTTCCATTTTATGAACAAGAAAATTACGTTCTGCTGTTGGGCTGGTATAATAATGCTATCGGGCTGTTATGAAATTATTTCCAGAGCTGGTTTTTACTCCCAGTCCGGCCCTGTTTGTATGTACACTTGCTTGCACACATTTAGGCACTTAAAACTGACAAAATGCACTTCCCTGAATGTGGGACTTGGGCGTTTCAGTTTTTTTGCCTCTAAACCAGGGGTGCCCACCCTTTTGAAGAGCGAGGGCCATTTAAGAGACTTGATAACTGGTCGCGGGCCACAATGAGCGGAGCGGGTGGATGGCAGCCCACTCTACTTTTTTTCTTTTTTTTTGTGGATCGGATTGGAGGTAGGCATTTTTAAACGGACACAAGTCCATTTACATCTGCTACTCCTTAGGCCGAGTACTCACGAGCAGACATGTCCGATGAAACCGGTCCGCGGACCGTTTTCATCGGACATGTCTGCCCGGGGACTTCTGTTCGATGGCTGTACACACCATCGAACAGAGGTCCGCGCGTAAACAATACGTGGGGCGTGTCCGCGGTGTCGCCGCGTCGATGACGCGGTGTCGCGGCGACGTGGGCGGCCTGCCTTTAAAATGCTTCCACGCATGCGTCGAAGTCATTCGACGCATGCGAGGGATGGCGGGCGGCAGGACATGTACAGTAGGTCTGTACAGACGACCGTACATGTCCGGGCGGACAGGTTTCCGATCCTGTCCGATCCGCCCGAAAATGGTCCGCTCGGGCTTACACACGGCCAAACATGTCTGCTGAAACTGGTCCGCGGACCAGTTTCAGCAGACATGTTTGGTCGTGAGTACGGGGCCTTAGAGGTGAATGGAGGGTCCAATTGGGTCGGACTGACCTTGTGAAAGGGGCCTATGGCTCAGTGCAGGTAACCCGCAGGTGCACTGCTCTGCACCTGCGGATCAGTTTGAAAGCAGCCCAGTAACCCACTGCAGAACAGATATGCCCACATATACACTGTGATTTTAGTAATAAAAACTTACCTTTAAATAACAGAATTCTATTCTATTCCATCCCAGAGCAGGAGGTCACGGGTCACATCAGAGAGCTCAGTGGGCCACATGTGGCCCCCAGGCCAATGGTTGGGCACCCCTGCTCTAAACACTACTTAGTGAATAGAGATAAACACCACAATGCGATTGGACACTTTAGAGTTAACAAAGCTGTGTTTACACCCGTTTAAAAAAAACATTAAAAAAAACAAACACACTGTGCTGCATTTCTGGACTCTCTGTGCATGAGGCCATAAGACCCAAAACTGTGAACTACATATTCAGAGAAGAGCTTTAAGACCAATGAATTTTCAAAAAGGTCCCCGACACAAATGGGAAGCAGCTGCAGTTTGGGCTGACAGAGGCAAAATATTAATGAAACCCCAGGATATCAATTGAAGAATTTCACAATAAAAATGTGCATCAAGCTAGGATGCAGCTTAGCGCCATTAACACTGACATCACTGATCCAGGCACCAATCAGGTTTTCTTCCACTGTCATACACTGGATGCGCTCTGCTACAAGTCATACTGTGCAGCCGACAGGAACGCAATACCAATGCCGATAAGTATGTTGGTCATAAACAGGTAATAAGCAAGGTCATTATTATGCAATAAAATGTTCTCATAAGAGAGATAAGGGAATCCGGCTGAGCTAGTCAAACATTTTTAGAGCACTATTTGTAGATGTGAGCTACTGAAGGCCAGTAAACCGAGATTTCTAACATTTCTTTAGGCTAGGAATTAAACATCAAGAGACAATTACAGGGAAGCTCCTGACCAGCAGTGCAGATAACCGCATTTCTAAAAGGTTGCACTACAAATGTTTTCATTTAGAAAAACTTTCTCTACCATCTTCAACTACTCTAGAACAAGAAAAGCAATTCCAGCTGTGAGAGTGGTGTGCCATTTACATTGTTATTATTATTATAATACAGGATTTATATGGTGCCAACAGTTTGCACAGCGCTTTACAACATGAGGGCAGACAGTACAGTTACAATACAATTCAACACAGGATGATTTAGAGGGCTCGGCTCGTTGGAGCTTACAATCTAGGACAATGTGCGTTTTTTTCAGGAGAAGGCAGAAACTAATGTGGGAAAATGTCAGCAACAATAAAAACTGCCCATAGACACAAGTACAATCCACTATACAGGTAAGGCCCCTTTCACACGGGCGGACCGCTTAGGCCCGTCTGTCAGGTTTTTTAGGCGGACCTGAACGGACGCTCCGTGCACCTCATTGGAGCCACGGATGTCAGCGGTGACATCCGACCTGCCAAAGTGTGACGGATGGAAACCCTACTTTTCCATCCGTCTGGCGGATCGGATGACAACGGACTCTACGGTCCATCATCATCCGATCCCCCATAGGGGAGAGCGGCGCTCTGACAGGTCGGTCCCTGCACAGTGTGCAGAGACCGACCTGTCATCTGCCTGCTCTACGGGGATCGACGGAGCGATTCCCGCGGAGCAAAGCGGAGCTCGCACATGGACATGTCCATGTGAAAGAGGCCTTAGATCTAACAGACATTTGCCACCTCTGCTCACTGACACTGCCAGACTCATATTTTGGTTTACAAATGGTAGAGGTGGGCAATTGCCTGTCTGTCTGGGAAATGGAGACAAAAATATATCATCCTAAACCAGAAAGTGCTTGAACAAGGGCTCTCACGGCAGATTTTTTTATTGAGTTGGTCTTTCTTTCAAGTGAGGCAACTACCCTGGAACTAGCATGCTGCCAAAAGAGGTAAAACATAAATAAATGCTGCTTTAATATACTGTAAAGTTGGACATATATAGTTTGGCAGGTTTCCGCTGAATTGGACAAAACTTGACCTGAAGGTGGCACTGCTGGCTCCACCCACCTTGACAAACGTGAACTGATCATAAATCGGAAGGACCTGGGTAGAAAATTGCCAGGCGAACAATGACTGCATCCAATTAGATGCAAGTGCTGGGGCTGTCTGAATACAATTGCCAGCAGTACAGATTCCTCCATCCACAATTTTGACTGTGGGCTGAAATCTGTGTGTCAACAACTAGCCATGTACTGTGTGGGGGGGGGGGGGGGGGGGGGGCATACAAAAAAAAAAAAGGCAGCTGTGTGCCACGTAGGAACTACGAATGTTAAACACTTTTGGCTGTTGTCAAACCATCACCAAGTGGGAGTAAAATGCATATACAGTATACAACGATAAGAAGCGCCCATTCACACGTAAGCAATCCGTTGCAGTGCACTAACGTGTTGCTGCAAAACCCAAGTGTGAATGGTCACTAACTGACCTGATGTAGGCTCTTTATTGGGAGGTGTGCATTGTGATGAGGGGGGTAGTGGCAAAGTCCATTCTAGGAAACATTCATTAAAATTTCAGCACAAAAAAAGGGGGGGGGGGCTAATAATCCGTAGGGGAATTGAGAGCAAGCGTGTTTTTATATTTTTGAGCATTTATAGAATTGGTCCCTACATGTA
Source organism: Rana temporaria (assembly GCF_905171775.1). Taxonomy (NCBI): domain Eukaryota; kingdom Metazoa; phylum Chordata; class Amphibia; order Anura; family Ranidae; genus Rana; species Rana temporaria. The sequence goes on from NC_053494.1 coordinate 45,029,724, forward strand.
CTCTTTATCAGCAAGGCTGAACTTCCTGTTTGATCAGTTTGATTGCGGAGTGTTCCTGTGAACCGCGCATCATGGGGTCTAAACAGACCAGAAGATCAGCAGCACAGTAATTTTTAGAACTGAACTTCCTTTTTAACAAAGATCATGTGGTTAGAAAAGAATAAAAACTTCCTCTCTGAAACATCACGTACTTCATACATAAGAAAACTACACACTATTTAGGAAAGAACAAAGCCTATTTTAATAAGAACAAAGATGTAATTTAGAGCAACCTCTTAGGCCCCGTACACAAGGTCGGATCAAACCGATGAGAATGGTCCGACGGACAGTTTTCATTGGTTTACCGCTGAAGTGGCCTGATGGTCTGATGTGAGTACACACCATCGTTCCAAAAACCGATCGGGTCAGAACGCAGTGACGTCAAACACACGACGTGCTGAATAAAACGAAGTTCAATGCTTCCAAGCATGCGTCGACTTGATTCTGAGCATGCGTGGGTTTTGAACCAATGCTTTCTGTACTAACCAACGGTTTGGATCAATCGGGCAGCGGGCCATCGGTTCGATTTTAAAGCATGTTTTAAAATTTTGGACCAATGACCAAAATTATGTATGTGAAATGGGTTACTTTAGGGCTCGACAAATCCCATGGCGACTAGAAATTGCATCCTGGCACCTGGACTTTGGTCAGCCCATTCACTGTTGGCACCAGGTGCAGGGGTGCACAATTCCTATCACCTGAGACACGTAGTTCTGGCCAACGGGCAGTTTACTTGTCAGATGTAAGCATTCATGTGGCTGCGCTGCCGTCTGAATGCTTTTACACACCTCGCGTGCGACACCCCGCTATGTATTCTGGGCTTCGCTTGCCCATCTGCGGGACCGGCTTACCTGGTGGCACTCTCGCCGTGTAGGCTATCACTTCCGGGTCCCCATCGACAGTTTCCCCAACCATCAAGGTTCAGGGAAAGAATGCGATGCAGTGTGATCTGCATTGCATTACATTCAGGAGGAGCACAGGGGAGCACAGGGGAGACATCCAGGGTTTAAGACCGAGGATGTCTCATTAAAGATAAGCTGTCACCAAAAATGTAATCACATAGGAGACTTTTTGTCCCCAATGTAATGAAAAATAAATATGTTTTTCTTTAATTGTGAAAATGTAAAGTTACACCCAAGCACATGTGTGGGATGTTTAAGACCAGAGCGATGCAGATGCCCCACAAGGCAGCCATTTTTCCCCATAGGCAAGAGCAGGTTGGTCCCTGCACAGTGTGACATGCTGTTTCTCCACCCCCAGCCCATATGCAGCTGAAGAACAGAGGGAATGTGATCACTTATAAAAATGACAAAAGTGTTTGTTTTTAATTTATACACAAATGTTTCGCCTTTCGGGGTGTGCAGCGCCCACAACTCTTTCAAATGTGTTACCTATTCTATATGTTTTGCTTTTCATTTCAATTTTAAATTGAATTGGTTGTCTTACAAGGCAAGTTTACATATAACAAAAAATAATGCTGCGTACACACGATTGGACATTCCGACAACAAAACTGGAAGTGATGAAATCTTCATCACATAAGGCCTCAGTTTTCAAAGAGGAGAGGGAGAAACTGATGTTCCTCCTTCTTCTTCTTCTTTGTGCGCTGCCAATCTGACCAGATGGAATGGGAGAGCCTGAGAGAACGGGGAGAGCTGTGGCTGAACGCAGCAGGGATAACGCTGCCATTGTCCATTAGCAAAGGTGCTGAAAAGGAGATCCTGCCTATGCTTGAGAGGAGGGAAAAAGAGACCCTCAGACCTTGGTAAGTGCCTTGCTGCCCAGCCACTCAACAGCGCCCCCTTCATATGGCGCCCATGGCATGGCAAATCTGAGGTCCAATCCATTCTCATCTCTGGACCCCTCCATCTTTCAGTTCCTATCAACCTTCCTTTAGTTCTCCTGACTGCTTGAATATGTTGATGAAAACTTTTGGTAGTAATCACGGAATCAAATCGAATCGTTCCCATGATAATCGAATCGTGAGACCACTGAAGATGCGCGCCTCTACTCCAGACATGCTCCAAGCCATCTATCCGGTTAGCTCTGATCGATAAAGAGACAGAGATTGCCGCTCCAGGCAGGTCTTGTTGGGTGTAATCTTCTTCTCAGGAACTAAGGGTGCTAGCAATGCAAATAAGAACAATAGATGATCAGGACAGTCACACTCCAATCCAACGTAACTTTAATAACCTAGGACAGCTGACGCATTTCACACTTACTTCATTGTTTACTCATAGCTAAGAGTAAACACTGAAGTTAGCGTGAAACGCGTCAGCTGTCCTAGGTTCCGTTGCTGTGACTTGTAGTGCCTGTTTCCAGTTTTTTACAATACAATACTGATCATCTTTTGTTCTTATTAGCTCTGATTGATGCTGGCATTGTCAGAGGGATAAAGGCACTCTTTACCATATCTATTGGAGCAGCCCCCTGATAGTGCCCTTCTGGCTTTCAACACAGCACCTGCTGTCCCGCCTATTTGAGGTTCCGGTTCCCCTGACGCCAACATTTTTCCTGCTTGGTTTATCACCACTACAAATTCCCAAACCGTACAAGAAACTACTCAGACACATACTTACTGCTGCACGCTGTTTGGTTGCCCTCAACTGGAAGCAGAGCTCCCCACCTTCCCAAGACGCCCAGTATGCCAGAATAAAAAACGTGGAGATAATGAAAAAAATTTCAGCTAGACTACAGGATAGGCTGGAAATACATGATAAGGTCTGGGATACCACGAGTGGTGAAATAAAAGCGAAAGAAACAGAAATGTGGAACCAAAGTCCCCAGAATCCAGGCTGCCAATAAGGTCCCCTTTCACACCCACGGACCAATCGGGTCTGCCTGTCAGTTTTTCCGATGGATCCAATCGGACCATCCATTACTCTCTATTGAGTGGCGGATGTCAGCGTATCCGATAAGAGCCACTAGAAACAGATGGAAGAGGATTTGATTGGATGACAGTCAGATGGAAACAGACTACCCCATAGAGGAGAGCGGGCTGTGTCTCTGTCCACTCTGCATAGCTAGCAGACACGAACCCATCACCCGCCAGCTCAGCGGTGATCAGTAGAGAGATCCTCCGCTGAGCAGGTGGACTCCGTCAAGCAGATCCCATGTGAAAGGGACCTAAAACCAAGCAAGACAAAAAATTGATGATCCCAACTGTTTTACTCTTTTTAGCACAATAGCAATACTGATTTGCCTGTGTAGTATGTATCTCAAAGCCTAACCAAAAATGTTCCCCAATTCCCTAGTGCATTCAAAATAAAACTTAAAACACATTTCCATAACGACAGAGTCGGAGTGGAAATGGCTACATCTTCACATAACCACATGCAAAACAAACAAATAGCAGATCTGTGCTTGTATTACAGTTCAGCCTTGTAAAATGTGAAGCCGACATACACATTAGTCATACAAATCTCTCTAATCAAGCAATTAAGATAAGATGCAGCGTGTGTTGTTAATAATTAATACTAGCCTACGAAAACCATGCCCTTCTCGCTTTCAAAACGGTGCGTATTGATAGGAAGAACAAACAAACAACTGAAGCAGAATTAAAGCTCTGTATTTACATTTTTAATTCTTTACTTAGAATGGTGTCAGAACCTATGGTTAGTAACCCACGGTTCACATTTCCTCATGAGACTAAAGGCCTTTTCCACAAGTATAGTGTTGGCAGAGGATCACATTCATCTCCTTTATTACATGTGGCTTTCCAAGGTCCAGCCACCATATGTATGAAATGGGCCTGCAAGGTGTGCCAGACATTACAGACAAGAATACAGATGGTGTTGGAGGCAATGCAACGCTGATTGAAGCCAGCATATTGGTGTGTACCAGGTTCTTTGGCTCAACACACACTTTCACCCACAAAGTCAGTTAGTCGCTGTGCTCACACTGGACACGCTGAGTGCTATTTTTTATCACCCGTATAAATTAAGTATACCTAAGAGCAAAACGTATTAGTTTGTAGGGGTGCAACGGATCAAAAAAACTCACGGATCGGATCGATCCTCGGATCAGGAGTCACGGATCGGATCATTTTCGGATCAGCAAAAAAAAAAAAAAGGGTCCGTTTTTTCATTGGTCCAAAAAAAAAAAAATTATATTATATTATATTATATATATATATATATATATATATATATATATATATATATATATATATATATATATAATAAAATAATATATATTTTTTTTTGGACCAATTAAAAAAAGGAACCTTTTTTTTTTTTTTGCTGATCCGAAAAAAGAGCACAATAGCAATTCACAGGGGTGGATTAAAGAGGAAGCAGGTGAGGCTGTTTGGGACTTAAAGTACAATCTTAATGTTTTTACAGCAATATATATATATATATATATATATATATATATATATATATATATATATTATTTTATTTTTTTGCTGTAAAAACATCAAGATTGTACTTTAAGTCCCAAACAGCCTCACCTGCTTCCTCTTTAATCCACCCCTGTGAATTGCTCTTTTTTCCCCCTTTCCCCCCCCCCCCCTCCTCTCACACCAGTGCTTCACTGCTAACATTCCCATTCAGCTTGCTAGAGCCCAGTGCACAGCGTGACACGCCTCCCCGGGGAGGCGTGTCACGCTGGGCTCTGGCAAGCAGACTGGCCGCCGCTCCGGAGCTAGGCCGAAGCCGGGGACTTTCCTAGGCTTAGGCTCCGGAGCGCTCCGCGGATCGCGGGGTGTGCCGATCCGAACGGGGTGGCCCGTTCGGATCACGGATCGGTGACGATCCGTTACACCCCTATTAGTTTGGGATAGAGAGCAAAGGGGTTAGAACCCATGTCAGGTTTTTATTGATGTCCGTGTCGCCCTTCTAGAAGTGCAATGTGTGGGTTAATTTATACAATTGCCTGTGGTGTGTCAGAGTGTGGATTTCAAGCCCCATCTAAGGCAGGGACTGGGGTTTACAGTACAGTAGAAAAAAAAAGGAAAGAGGAATACGTGAAATGTGTGTCTAAAAAAACAGTGGAACCTCGGATTGCGAGTAACGCAGTTAACGAGAGTTTCGCAATACAAGCACTGTATTTTAAAATATCCTAACTCGGTTTGCGAGTGTTGTCTGGCAAAACGAGCAGGATTCAGACCAAAGCGGTGTGCAGTACCGCGTTTGGCCTGAGGTGGGGGGGCTCCAGAGCCGAACGGCACGATCGGAAATGCACGGAAAGGCCAGAGGACAGCTCGGCTGACCTCAGCAAACCTCGGAAGCGGAGTCTTTTTGAGGTCACCCAAACTGTCCTCGGGCCTTTCCGGCCGTTTTCAAGGCTCTCCGGCGCCCACCCGCCCCGGCCGCAAGCAGTATTGCATGCCATTGAAGTCACTGCAGAACAAATTAATTTTAGTTTCCATTGACTTCATCTGGGAAACTCGCTTTGATATGCGAGTACTTTGAATTACGGGCATTCTCCTGGAACGGATTATGCTCATAATCCGAGGTTCCACTGTACATACGCATACCAACATATCAGTAGTAGAATATTGTACTGGGTTATCCCAAAAGTTTGCATTTTTAACAAGTCAATAAAGAGTATCACTTCGCCCTGGTTCACATTGGTACTAATTGAGATGCGATTTGACATGTCAGATCGCATCTCAAATCGGCGGCATTTGCCGGCAATTGTTGGCAATGGCACCGTCGGCGCTGCACCGATTTCAAAAAGTAGTTTCTGTACTACTTTTTGAAATTTCGGGCTGCGATTTACATTGATATCTGTGCAGAAACCTGCACAGCTGTCTCTGTAATCGTGGCCAAAATCGGGACTGCCAGCGGGAGTGAAATCGTGCGTGTTCAGCTGAACTCCCGCAGTCCAGTGTAAACCTGGGCTTCAACTCTAAACTTTTGTCATACCAGCACATGTAAGCATCCCCACAGTATTTTTATTTTTTTTAAACACACCTTCCCATAAGCATATAGGGACTAAACAGGCACTGTTGAGGACAGGTGATAATAATGGGGTGTGCCTTTTTACATCTGCATCACTTCTTAGTTAGCTTTCATTTTCAAACACATAAAGCATGGCTGAAGGGGGTGTGTACAGGAGGGGGGTGTGTGCATTCCTCGCACTGCAAACAACGCACACAGCCTTCTTAAAAGCACAAATTTTCTACTGCTGCCAGAAAATAACGGGTATCTGTGCCATAAACCTGATGCAATCAGGGACACAGAATGCAAAAGGCAGGCTCTCAACAAAACAAGTCATATGAGCTGCATTTTCTATGTCCGTTACTGGAATATCCTGCAAGAACTTTTGAAAACTTTTGTTTAACAAGTTGCACACAAAAAGATTATGTTGTGTTAAAAACCTGTACAGTCCTCATAAAAAAAATAGATGAAGGTGTTCATCTGGGCTCCTCAGAGCTAAAAAAAAAAAAAGAATGAAATGAAGTGGAACAAACACAAGCAGCGGCCATGTAAAATCTAACAGGGGCCAAAGTTCTGCAGCATCGAAAAAGGGGACGAAGTTACAGCAATATTCTAGGCAGTAGAAGATAAACAAAACTTTGCGCTGTTGTGTATAGACTGGTATGGCTCAATATCCTCTTGTGCCTCTGAAGGGGCACTTGATGGGTATCAGGAATGTGCAGACAGCAGACAATTTACAGCCATGGTAACAAAACCACCCCCCCCCCCCCCACACACAAAACAGGGTGAAGCTTAACAATCCTAATGTGTCTTTCGAAAGTCACCACCCACCTCTGTGCATGCACACATCACACATGTTTTTGTATAATTATGTACAAGCACTGGTGAGAAATAATTGTGAGTGAATGAAAGCTAGTAAAATAACCTAAAAGCTCATGAAATAAGAACTTCATATTTATCTGCAAAGAATTAGACCGTATGCACTAGGCAGTATTGTTTGTATGCAGGATTTTGCTAAAAGGTTTTCTGTACTGCACCTGAGCTCATACAGACATACACCTTATATAGGTCTTTATGAGGTGAGAGGCGTACATGAGCCACCAGCACATGAAAGTGGTTGTAAACCCATTACAACCACTTTAACCTACAGGCGATTCAGTTTGCATGTGTTGCGCTATATAAGTTTCTCACTCACTTACTCACTCACACTCAGGTAAGCCTAGATTAAGGCTTACCTGTAGGTGCCTGAAATATCTCCCAAACCTAAAAGGTTTAGGAGATATTTGCAGAAAATACAGGCACCGATGTCTACGGTGCATGCGCCGTAGACATCAGGGCGCAGGCGCACTGAGCGTGCCGCTTCTAACGGCTATCATGCCGTTAGTGGCAGCACACGCGCCGGAGTGACGTCATCGCTGCTTCGACCAGTCACAGCGATACCCAGAAGTCACTCCGGGTATCAAGGCGGCGATGGAAGAAGTCACCCAGGACCGCTGCGGGGGGCTTCGATCTCAGGCAAGTCATTCATAATGAGCTAGTATGCTATGCATACTAGCTCATTATGTCTTTCTTGCAGGGTGTTTTTTTTTGTTGTTTGTTTTTTTAGAGAGGGTTTACTTCCTCTTGAAGGACTCATTCAGAGCGTACATGTCAACTGTGAGAAACCAGCTGAGCCTTCCAATTATGTACTATTGTTTACATGTCAGTCCTAAGGCTGGATTCACACCTATGCAGTTTTAGTGCTTTTTGCATTTTGCAGATTTGCACTACAGTCCATTTATGGGGACATTCCTGAATTTCCTTCAGAAGTTCTGAAATCACCAAGAATGATTGTGGGGATTTCAAAAGAGAGACTAGGGTAGCCAGGCAGAGAAGAAATTAAGGAAGGTTCATACCAGTCCAGGGGGGCCGATGGATGACAGCAATTCTTAGAGAAATAGCAGAGAAAAGACGACTACAATATGCCTCAAAAGAGGAGTGTCAGAGAGGGAGGTTGGTGAAGTACCTGATAGGTGCTGCATGGGGCTAGAAGGATTCCCACTCCACCTCCCTTCTGTCAACTTGGTCTGGGGTCCTTAATGACTTCTCTGCCTGGCTAGTCTCTCTCTTTTGAAATCCCCACAATCATTCTTGGTGACTTCAGAACTTCTAAAGGAAGTTTAGGAATGTGCACTCAGAAGGAGGAAGGTCATTTTGCATAGGGTTCCTCTTAAATTCCATACCAGACCCAAAGGGGGGGACCCCCACGCCGTTTTTTTCATTGCCGGTATTTTTATGTTTACATTCAGCTGTCAGTGGAGAAACCCTGTTTACAGCTGATGAGTAATCTGTTAAGAACGCTGTGACCGGCATCCTGGCCCGCTCCTTAAAGAGGAAGTAAACCTTCCTCTAATGTTTGTAAATATCTCTTAAACTTGCACCGTTTACTGTATAGTGCGCCGATTACGTCATCGGCGCTTGCACTCTGAAGGAACGCCCGCCCTGCAATTGCTTTAGAGCCCTGTGCCATGACCGGCGGCTCCCACGCGAATGCGCTGAAGTGATGTCATGTGGCACCGGCAATGCACAGAGAAGGAGGTGGCTTCCAGCGTGGAGAACATGGGCTTCGTTTGCAGGTAAGCGTTACATAATGTGCTAGTATGTGATGCATACTAGCACATTATGCTTTTACTTTGAAGGTAAACTTCCTCTTTAACACCTGCTAGTCTTCACACAGAATTTTGGTTTGGTTGATCAATTTTTGACCAATTCAAATCGTTCTGAAAATTTGGAATTTGTTAGAAAATGAAGGAACCACAACTAAACTAAACAAATCTTTTCGTTCTGCACATGTCTAGCGACTTTGTAGAGCACAAACAAACAAAAACGATCACATTGGTCAAAGCCGTAACAAAATTGCATCAAGTCACACGTTAAAGTCACAGTGGAAATTGCATAGATTTTTAAGTTGCACAAGTGTGAATCGACTCTTAAAGCAGAGGTCCCGCTTTAATATCTACAAATACTGCAGCTGCTGACATTTAAAAAATGGACACTTACCTGTCCAGCATGCCCGCAATGTCGGCAGCAGAAGATGAGCAATCGATTGTCTCTCTGCTCCCCTTGCCGCCATCCTCGGTGAAGGAATCAGGAAGTAAAGCCTTGCGGCTTCACTGCCCGGTTCCCTACTGCGCATGCTCGAGTAGCGCGGCGCTTTCCCAGTGGTCCCCGCTGTCTCCTGGGACCAGTGTGTTTCCCAGAAGGCAGGGGGGGGGGACGGGAAGTGGGTGCAAATACCTGTATTATACAGGTATCTGCACCCCCCTCCCCCTGAAAGGTGCCAAATGTGACACCGGGGGGGGGAAGGGTTCCATTTTTGGGTGGAACTCCGCTTTAAATAGATTTAAGCTTGGTTCACACTATAGAACACAGCAGCTCACAGCAGAAGTCTGGTGCGTCTCTATTCACTGTATCAGGTCTGATTTCAACCCAAATTTTGGGCTGAATTCAGACCTGAAACTTACCAAAAGATGCACAGGGCTCCTGTGCAATTTGCACCAGAGATGCGTCACAATCTCCTGCTATGCCAACTCACCGCATCCAATTCGCAATAGTGTGAACCCAGCCTCACTCTTACTTCCTGTCATGGAGATGAGAGGAAGTGAAGGAAAATCTGCCCAAAGAGGACATACACAAACTTAACTGGCATTTCAATCCTTCCCCACTCTAGCCAAAGCTGAAATAAAAAAAAATAAAAAAATGAAATACCGGTACTGTTGTTCCATAGACATGAAAAAGAAAAATTGTCATGATAGTAACATTTCACACAAAGTTTAATAGCAATGGACTGACAGAGTGCAGTTGTGCTAGATTCTGTTATAAACCATGCAAGAAAAACGACACGCAGAATCCTCCTGATATGAAGACACTTTCCATTCCTCCACTTTTTAGGCAAAATCTAACTTGTGTGCACCTTTTCCTGCCAACTCAAACGCTTTACTTTTCAATTCGGCTACCTAATAATCAGTACTAAACATCGTCTCTGTGCATTGCCTTCTCACTGGAAAAAATAAATAAAACATGCATACTAATTTTAGCATCTAATTACAATGCTTCATTGCTTTTCTTTCCCCCTCTAATTGTGCCACAACAATGCAAAACAATAAAAGTGGCAATTAATTTAAATTGCAGACACAAAACACTTATCAAAATAGATATTAAGAAGCCGTATGCACTAAGTATTTGGTCCCTATGGAAACAATTAGGGCCCCTTCACACTGGTGTGTTGTGGCAAAGCACATGCTCTATCTGTGTTGTGGTGACATTTATTGTGAATGCTCTGTAAGTTTCAATGCCAAAATTTAATACATTTTTTTTTTTTCAATATATCTATATATCTCGCTCTATCTATTCATCTATAGATAGAAAGACTGTGGGGTTGATTTACTAAAACTGGAGAGTGCAAAATCTGGTGCAGCTCTGGACAGAAACCAATCAGGTTTTAGTTCAGGTTCACACTGAGCTGCGGAAACGAAGCAGAGATCGCACAATTTCACAGACATCTGTGCCGGTTTCTGCACAGATGTCAGTGGGAATCGCACCCCTAAATCGCAAATAAAGTAGTACAGAAACTACTTTTTGAAAATCGGTGCAGTGCCGCAAATGCAGCATCGCACCAATTAGGACAGTGCCATTGCTGGCAATTTGACATATCAAATCGCATGTCAAAATGCACAAATGCGTACCAGGGCTTATTGTCAAAGATGAATTGACCAAGCTAAAGCTAGAATGCTGATTGGCTTTCATGCAGAGCTGCGCCAGATTTTGCACTCCCCAGTCTTAGTAAATCAACCCCTGTGATCCTTCAGCACTTGTTGAGGGCCAGAAATTGCAGGCAATGTTTGACACAACACATCATCAAGCAAACTTTTCACCGCTTTGTAACGCTTGATGGGCATCAGCACTGAGCAGCCATTTCAGATCCCTCGTAGAAAACACCAAGAAACCAGAGAAATGCTGTTAGAAGATGACAGGCAAATATTTTAAATGTCACCCCCTTCCCCATATTTGCGCGCACACACACATCTCACAAACAAGCATGATTACCTAAGAAAAAAATACAAATAAGATTACAGATAAATCTATGAAGGGAGTGTACTGAAACTGGTATTTCAATCTAATAAATCCCAACCATAAGTGAATGTTGGTCCTCAGGAGAAGATGGTCTAGCTCAGTGGTTCTCAACTTTTTAGTGCAGTGACCCCTTGAAACAATTTCCCAAGTTGTGGGGACCCCTAACAGTAAAATTTTCGCAGCGTGCGTTGCCAGCACCCAAGGCAAGAAAAGTAATTTGCGCCCCTAACCCACGGAAATTTAGCGCTCCCCGAGTCTCCTCCACTCGTACAGTATTAAAACCTCATATGGTACATTTTAGGATGTACCACTCTTTCTCTTTGTTCTCCTTTCTTTCCCTTTTATCTCTCGCTATCCTAATTTATTGTTTTTTCCCCATCCCTCTCTCTAGCTGTCTTTCTTGATTTTTCGCTTATTCTTTCTCTCCCCTTTTTCTTTCTTCCTCCCCCTCGTTTCCTCTCTCTTCCATGTATTCTCTATTTTTATTCCTTCTCTTACTCCTTGGTGGGGGGGAATGGGATGAGTGGCAATGCTGGGGGGAGTTCTGATCAACCAACTTAGGTGCTCTTGATTAAGGTCATCTGCTGATCTGAGAACTGTAGTGGGGACTTTTAATGGCAACTATAATCGCAGCTAGTGTTACTCACTGTTTCTCTGACTTTGTGGCATCTCGTAGCAGGGACACCTATGCTAAAACCAGGAGATACAGTCTCCTCCAGCCCCTCTCACCTCACAAGCCTAACCAGTCAGCGGACTTCTAGTCTCTGCCCCCCAGCCATGCTGTGAACTGAATGGGCGGCTGCGAAGAGGCTGAGTGGGCGGCCGTGGGCTCCAGAAACAGCCCAGCTGGGTGGCCACAGGCTCCAGAGACAGCCCTGCTCGGCAGCTGCAGAAAGGCTGGGAGTGATGCGGGCTTCAGGAACAGCCCAGAATTTGGTGACCCCTGGCAAATCATCATTTGATCCCCGAGGGGGTCCCGACCCCCAGGTTGAGAACCACTGGTCTAGCTAAAGTTCACCTTGTGCCTTTCACAATGCAACACAAGGCTAGGTTCACACATGTCCAGTGTGAATTTCCCTTCAGTTTTCACTGAATTTCCAAAAGCAGCTGTGATTTAGATACAAATTTTTGGAGTTGACGGCTACCGGCATCTTAAACCATAGCTGGTTAAAGTGGTAATAAATCACATCCCAAAAAAAACAAAGAAGGACATTATGAGAAACTTGCCTGAAAACAAAGACCTGTCATGCGCATCCATCTTTTTTCTGGGTTCACAGGCTTCAGCTATCTTATTGGCCAAGCCAGCGATGACATCACTCGCGCACGTGCGTGAGTCACTTTTTACAGCACAGCTCTGAAGAAACAGCAAGGGTATGCCAGTGCACGTTTAGGAGGTATTTACAGTACCAATAATAGGCAAGTCTCTTGACTAAAGTTGACTCTTTCTACTCCCTATAGTGCTGAGTTTTATGAAGTGAGGAAGGTGGTTAACAAGTATTTGCCCCTTTTATATAGCGATGAAGCATGTGCAGACATCCTGCAGGGTGGTATTAACGTGGTTCCTAGAAGGGCACTGTCTTTGGTCAGATATTGGTCTCCAAGCTTCTTCAAACTGAAGTCACTAGATCTTTCATTATATTATTTTACACGATTTATATAGCACCAACAGTTTACACAGCGCTTTACAAGGTAGAGGGAGGACAGCACAATTACAGTACAATACAGAAGGCACAGGAGGCCCCAGCTCATAGAGATTACATTCTAAAGGGAGGAGTTGGTGGTACAAAAGGTAATAGCTGCAGAGAGTGATTTAATGGGGGTGGCTCGGGACAGTTGTTAGGTGGGTGTGGGATAGGCTTTCCAGAATAAATGAGTTTTTAGGGATCTCTTAAAGGTGGACAGGAGAAGCTCTGGAGAAGTCCTGAAGGCGAGCATGGGAGGTGGTAACAAGGGAGCTACAGAGCAGGAGGTCCTAGGAGGAGCGGAGGGGACGATTTGGGTGATATCTGCAGATAAGGTTGGTGATGTAGATGGGGGCGATGTTGTGAATGGCCTTGTTTGTTGTGGTTAGCATTTTGAATTTTACACAGTGGAGTAGGGAAAGCCAGTGAAGGGATTGGCAGAGAGGAGCAGCAGTCACAGATCGGTTAGTGAGGTGTATTAGTCTAGCAGCAGAATTCATAATACACTATGGGTATTATTCATATGGCTGCACTTTATAAGCAACTATAGGTGTGGTGCCCTTGTACTCACATCTTTGGGGGGAGGGGTAATGATTTTCACTCATTAGTTAATAAAAAATGATTTGACATCTGTGCCTTCTATAATTGTAATACTCGTTATGTGATCTATATCAGTGTTTCTCAACTCCAGTCCTCAAGGCGCCCCAACAGGTCATGTTTTCAGGCTTTCCATTATTTTGCACAGGGGATTTAATTAGTTTCACTGCCTTAGTAATTACCACAGCCATTTCATTTGAGGAAAATCCTGAAAACATGACCTGTTGGTGCGCCTTGAGGACTGGAGTTGAGAAACACTGATCTATATGATCACTTGCAGCCTATGCCACATCCAATACGTAGGTAGGACTACAATGTGCCTTATTTTTTTTATGAGCACTTATATAGTGCGGATAAAAATCAGTCAACCAACGTGGCACAGTACTTTAATTTGGGACAAGTCAGCAATGTGGGTCCAGGTGATAGACAAAGTACATGTGCCCAAGATGGGTGGTGATGTCTTCTGGTTGGCTGTGCAGGAGAGAGGTGTTCTGGGTATTTCGCCTCACAACAGGCTCAATTTTGAGAGGGATTTTAGCCTCTTATAAATAGAATTGAGACGCCTCCTTCCTGCAGGGATCGGGGGTTTGATTCATCCCAGGGATATACGTTTACCAGATTTCACCGATGCAATATCTATAGAACATAGAATTGTAATATATAGTAATGTAGCAAGCAATTGTTATTTTTTGTTTGTTTGTTTTAGGTTTTATTTGTCTGTTAAGGTGAATTGCACTTGAGGTCGGCTTTGCATATGTGCGGCTGCAGTTCCTAGCATGGGGTCCGTTGTGTTCCTGTTTGCCAGTTTAGGTGCAAATAAGGTTCTAATGTTTGCCTAAATTTGCACCTGAACCGGACCCAAAAATGCACCGGAAGCTTTTGAAATGTGGACCGCGACTGCCACGGACCTGTGTTAACTAGCTCCATTGAGAGACAGTCACACTCATTTGTCATGCCAATTGGATGCTGGGAAACCTGCATCCAATTTGCACATATGTGAACCAAGCCTAAATGATGTTATGCAACTGTCAGGCAATCAGGGAACAGCCAATGGAATCATCCGGCACCTGTGACAGGTAATGGATGGGCTGTTCAAGGAGTACCACTCTGAGTTACTGCTGTTATGATTAAGCACAAGTTTGTGTGAAACGAATCACGAGCAGCTTTTTTTTTTGCGTCCTGTTCAGAGTTATTTGCACTTAAAGATTATAAAATAAATGGTGTACGAGGGCTTACAGGGGTGTGCACCCATTCCCTTTGGATTAATTGCATTGTGGTGGAAGGCTGTGGTGAGCACCCACGTGGAGACCATTTAACTAGTTATACCCCACCTGGAGCAGTTTTTTTTCCTCTACTTATTGTTATCCTTTAATTTAAATACACACACACACACACACACACACAGCAATAGTAACCTGTCACTGTCTCTGTCCTTGTGCAGGGTGACTGGTCTTGTATCTGCCCCCTCATATGGTTTTCTGAAAGAGGATGAAACCTGCTAGGACCCTCCCACAGCCCTACTGTCTGCGATGTGTGATGATGATGCTGCTGCTTTCACAGGGGAATATCTAGGTTGTAACGGCGTTTGGTGGAAACAAAATGGATTTATAACTTTGGTGGTTATAGAGGAAAGTGTACAGGCAGCAAATAATACAGATTATCTTGTTACAATGGCATCTGAAAGTGGGTGAGATATATTAAATAGCAAGTTAACATGTTGTCCCTGAAGTAGAAAAAAAAATGGACAAGCATAAGGATTTGAGCAATTTTGGCACAGGACAGATTGTAATGGCTAGATGACTGGGTCAGAGCAAATCCAAAGCTGCAGCTCTTGTGGGATGTTGCTGGTCTGTAGTGATCAGGACTTAACGAAAGTAGCCAGAGGAAGGAAAACTAGTGAACTGGGGACAGGGTCATGGGCAGCCAAGGCCCATTGATGAACACAGGAAGCAAAGATTGGCCATGTAGTCCAATCCAATTGAAGAACTACTGTAGCTCAAAATTTGCAAAAATGTAATGCTGGTTCACAAAGAAAGGTATCAGGACACACAGTGCATCACAATTTGTTACATATGGCCCTGCATAGCCGCAGAATGGTCAGGGTGCCCATGCTGACCCATGTCCAAACTCAAAAGTGCATACAATGGGCATGTGAGCATCAGAACGGGTCCATGGAGCAATGGAAGAAGGTGGCCTGGTCTGCTGAATTTTCTTTACATAATGTTGATGGTTGCGTGCATGTCTGTTACTTACCTGGGGAAGAGATAACACCAGGATGCAGTATGGGAAGAAGGTAAGCCTGGGGAGGCAGTGTGATGCTTGGGTAATGTTCTCCTGGGGAACCTTGGGTCCAGCCATTCATTGATAGTATTGTGAAGTCCACACGTAAACAGGTCAGGGCTGTTTTGGCGTGAAAAGGGGGACCTACTCGGTATTAGGTGGGTGGTAACAATGGTATAGCTCATGTGTGCATTTTCATTAAAAGTTTTTCTGCTCGGAGTTGAACTTTATGGGCAGAGACTTCCCCACCAATGTCCAAAAGTCAAAAAGACCCAGAAAACTTACTGACACAACCAAAGCCCAAATATAATTTTTTTGGAAAAAACGTGTCAGTTTTAGAAACATACATGTAAAGTACAACAAAGGGGTCGATTTACTAAAGGGAAATCCACTCTGCACTACAAGTGCACTTGTAAGTGCAGTCGCTATAGATCTAAGGGAAAGCTCTGAAATTAGGGGAAGCTCTGCTGATTTTATCATCCAATCATGTGCAAGCTAAAATGCGTTTTTTTATTTTCCTTGCATGTGCCCCTTGGATCTACAGCCCAGTGCAGTGCAAAGTGGATTTGCCTTTCGTAAATAACCTCCAATGTCTATTGTCTGTAGTGCCTGCAGCAGCTGAACAAATGCCAATGTTCATTTTCTAAAAAAATGTCATCTGAAATCCTTATGGATTTTCCTTCCCCACTTATTAGGAATGAATTTGCTTTTAACTATAGGCAAACTATTTCCTGTAAACACAAATACTAATGTAAATCACAGCTACCTTCTTTAGGCACTGGACGTAGGCAACGATGAACAGCGCACAGTCAACTAAAATAAACTAGAACTCATTTTAAAAGGTCCTTCTACATTAACATGCTTCCGAGTCAATGCTAGTATATTTTAGTAAGGTCCACATGCCTTCCTCTCCTTTAAAGCAGACCTAAAACAAAAGAAATACAGGGGTTTCCATTGCCAATCTCCTGAAATTGCTAGTTACCTTGTGTCTTTTCTCAATACATTCCGAGTCACGGAACAAGCATGCAGACCTGGAAAATCAAAGCTTTCAGGGCTCATTCACATGGGTGTTAAAAACAGTGTGCAGGGTATAGTTTTCTACACATCTGTACAAGCCTATGGACCCATTCACACAGCTGCACCTGGCAGCAACAAAGTTGTGTCCAGGGCCACAATTTCTGCAAAGTTCATTCTTCTACATGTTTGTGCCAACATTTACATATGCACACCATACCAAAACCCTACTGCTGGCCATTGTCATCAGGTTTAAAGGGTAACACTTTCTGGATGTGGAAAAAAGCCAGAATTTTATGTTGTACACCCCTAATGCCCATAAGGCCTAAGACCCGGTTCACACTGGGGCGGCACGACTTTGGGGGCGACTTGGCAAGGCGACCTGAAGACGACTTCAGAGGCGACTTGCAAAATGACTTCTGTATAGAAGTCAATGCAAGTTGCCCCGAGTCGCCCCCAAAGTCGTACAAGAACCTTTTTCTAAGTCGGAGCGACTTGCGTCGCTCCTATTAGAACGGTTCTATTGAATAGAATGGGACGCGACTTGTCAGGCAGCTGAGTCGCCTGACGAGTCGCCCCAGTGTGAACCGGCTCTTAGGCCTGAATCACACTAGTGCGTTGCGTTTTGGAGCTCTGTTGTCTTTGCGAATTTCTCTATAAGGTGTTCTGCAGATCAACTGCATTTTAGTTGCAGATCAGGTGCGAATTTGGAGACCTGGGAGAGGGGAGGGGGAGGGGGGAAGTGTATTGAACTGAATGAGACAAATACTGAAGAGAAATGAACACATCTGCGAATTCAGCTGCGTACCCATAGAAGATAGTAACAATGGGTGATCTATAGAATGCACCCTAAAAAGTCGCCCACCGTTGCGCCTATGGAGGAGTGGATGATGCCTAGCTGCTGTTTAGAAGATAATAAGTGAACAAAAAGAATGTAAGATGATGAAACTCTCTAAGGAGTGTCAACAAATTAAAACAGCGCTATCAAATAACTGTGCATATTTGACTATATAAAATACATTACTACAACCCATATGTAATGATATACAGTGATAATAAACAAAATATATCCAGTTTAAGAAATAAACACTAAACTGTGACTGTAATAATAAACACCCGTGATTGACTTAAACGTGAAGTGAACGCACTGATAGTGCAAGAGACAGTCTTTAAAAATAATTTAGAACGTGGCCAAACAAAGCAAAGTTCATGTGTATAAGGATCCTGCGATCTTCAACATTTTTTCAAAAACTTCTACCACACCCGACAGTGCTCAGTGACTCCTCCCCCATCAAATGGACACTCACCGGATAGGTATGCCTCACACTCTCGTGTTTTGGCACAAAAAACCTTATCAGATGTAGTTGTTCCCGTCAATAAAGATGTAATCCAAATATGACATCCAATCAGTTCCACATATATGTCAGAGAGAGACAAAAGAAGTGCAAATAGTGTGATACCATCAAAGGTTTAATAGCACACCAAAATAAAACTTCAAACAGTGCACTCACAAACAAAATCTTGTAAAACAGCAGAATATCACATCAAGAAACTCCTTCAAACGTCAAAATGGTGAGAAGCGGTCACGGCGGACCCCCGATCAGCGAGAAAAAGTGAAACCAATTCTCCTACTCACGGTGCCATGGACTTCTGTCAGATGCAGCTGCACATCCACTTAAATAAAAAACTTCAAACGCACTCTGCATCCAAAAACGCAGCACTCACTAGTAAAATTAGACTGTATGGCAATACCCCGACATGTTTCGTTATAAAAACTTATTCATGGGACTAACCACACAGTCATAAATGGTTACCTTATATCTGATGTAGTCAGATCAATCAGCCTATCAGTCCTGGGCGTTTTCCCACTTCCTCCAAAACTGTGGGCGGAAGTAAACGATAATCCCAAACTACTGTGGGCTGACAGCATCATCCACCACCACTGGCTGGTGTATGAATCAATCAGCCAGTGCGATAGGCGTGGCGCCAGTCCCCAGATTCCAATAGGTGAGAGAGTATGTTAATCACATCCCCCAACTGCAGCAGTCTGAGCCAATCACGTGCTGCACAGCGCATCCCGCTCCGCCTACAACGATGGGCGGGCCTAGAGCGCTTATGCAGCCAAAGCTAGGAGGAAGTCAGCGCCTCCTCCATTGGCTGGCTGTCTTACCCAGCAGCCACAGCGGTAAGCCGACCTGATAGGTCGAGCAGACGCTGCTCATGATAGAAGCCATTCCCCGCGGCGAGCCTAACAACACAACAGGGGCAAATCAGCTGTTGTATAGGCAGACGTGGGCGGCGGAAATGAGAGGAAAAAAAAAAAAAAAGAAAAAAGCCGATTTCCGGGTGTCCCCGTGACCACGAATCACATCTACAGCACAATCATTACACTGTGTTTATATTGAATAGCCATACAACAGTTCCTAATTAAGTCATCAGCTGATATATATCAATCATGCGCTGGAGTATATCAACAAATACATATAAAAACATTTGTCACTGGATGAAGGCAATAGTCAGTTAAAATAAATTAATAACATTTTGCATTAGTACATATTAGTATCAAACGCTAATTGCAAATTCATATAAATGATTAAATATATATAATTAAAATATATCTAAAATATGTAAGAAATGCATTAAAAATGAAACTCGATAAAATCAATCTAAAACTGGAACTAAATACAAGTGGTGAATTAGTGATCGCTGAGCTGATCGCAAATGGTCACCGATAACACCACCACTGGAGAAGGAATTAATTAATAGCAAAATATCAGATAAATGAATAAAATAGTACATATACTGAAAAGATGCCAGAAAGGGTAATACTAAACCCACGGAGGGAAAGGTGTGGGTATGATAAATGTCTAAGAATTATTGATGAAGCAATTCAAGTCTACCTCTATATTCAACCCCCGCGGAAAAAGACATTTTAGCAAGAATATCCAGTGAGTTTCGCGCTGTGAAAGGTCACGGACTCTGTGTGACCCCCTCCAAGATGGGTAAACCACATCTATGCCACAAAATTGAGCAAGCGTGGGGTCCTGGTTATGTACCTTTTTAAAATGCATGGAAACGCTATGTTCCTCAAAGCCTTTTTTAATATTTGCTAGGTGTTCTGATATGCGGATTCTTAGAAGTCTTTTAGTCCTCCCAACATATAATAACCCGCATGGGCACCATAGCAAATATACAACATATGACGAGTTGCATGTACTGAATTCTTTAATGTCAAACATTGTGCCATCGGAGCTGGTAACTTTGTTAATTCCTTTGTTGTGTTCTTTCACCGTGCGGCAGCAAATACACCTTCTGCAAGGAAAGAATCCTTTCAGATCTATTTTCAATTGGCGATCAGGTGGATCCAATATTTTGCGGACCACTCTATCGCCAAAATTGGGCGCACGTCTATATATAAAACGTGGCTGCTGAGGAATCACTCCACCCAGATGTCTATCTCTGCTGAGGATGTGCCAGTGTTTCTTATATATGGTTTCAATTTCCTTATATTGGATGTGGAAGCCCGTCAGGAAGCTCCACTGGTGTTCATTTGTGGATAGTTCTTCTATTTTCTTCTTAAAACAGTCTTCTCTCGGCTTCTCTGCGATCTCTTGAATCATTGACACCAGGTTGATCTCATCATATCCCTTTTGGGCAAATCTCTTCTTCAGTACATTCGCCTGCTCAAAATAATCTGAGTCATCAGTGCAGTTTCGGCGCACTCGGAGAAATTGCCCTTTAGGGATATTCTTTATCCAAGCAGGGTGGTGTCCACTTCTGATCGATAGATAACTGTTTCGATCAGTGCTTTTAAAGTACACCTTTGTTTTCAACCTGTCATTACATCTTTCTATAGTTACATCCAAGAAGTTAACTGAACACGCACTGATCACATATTCCAGTTTAATGTTGTTCACATTGTTGTTCAATACTTCAAGGAAAACTTTGAGATCTGTTTCCGATCCCTGCCAGATCAAAAAGATGTCGTCAATGTATCTCCGATAGAAGATAAGTTGAGATCTTTGATCTCTGAAGATACTTTTGTCCTCCCACTCCGCCATAAACAGGTTGGCGAGGCTAGGGGCATATTTAGCTCCCATAGCCACGCCAACCTGTTGTGAAAAAAAGAAACCATCGAACCAAAAATAATTATGCGACATACAGAAATCGAGGGCTTGACCCAAAAATCTTTTTTGTGTAAACGGGATCTCCTCCCTCTTACTCAATGCCCAATTGAGTGCCAGAGCAGCGTCCTCATGCTGTATTATAGTATATAGTGAGGCGACATCCGCCGTCACAAGGAAGGTTTCAGTACCTGGATTTATTCTTATATCCTCCAGGGATATGAGCAGATCAGCTGTATCCTTTAAGTATGCTTTGGTTTCCCGCACACTTGGCTGGAGGAATTTGTCCAAGTATTCACCTAACCTTGCCGTGACGGACCCAATGCCGTTCACTATTGGACGGGCCGGTGGCATGGTTGCATGTTTGTGTATCTTCGGTAAGGTGTAGATAACCGGAACTCTACACACAGAAGGAGCCAAATATGCTTTCTCTTTAATATTCAGGGCATTGATCTGGAAACCCCATTGTATTAAGGAATCCAGTTGTGTTTTGTATGCTTCTGTAGGGTCACGGCATTGGGTCCGTCACGGCAAGGTTAGGTGAATACTTGGACAAATTCCTCCAGCCAAGTGTGCGGGAAACCAAAGCATACTTAAAGGATACAGCTGATCTGCTCATATCCCTGGAGGATATAAGAATAAATCCAGGTACTGAAACCTTCCTTGTGACGGCGGATGTCGCCTCACTATATACTATAATACAGCATGAGGACGCTGCTCTGGCACTCAATTGGGCATTGAGTAAGAGGGAGGAGATCCCGTTTACACAAAAAAGATTTTTGGGTCAAGCCCTCGATTTCTGTATGTCGCATAATTATTTTTGGTTCGATGGTTTCTTTTTTTCACAACAGGTTGGCGTGGCTATGGGAGCTAAATATGCCCCTAGCCTCGCCAACCTGTTTATGGCGGAGTGGGAGGACAAAAGTATCTTCAGAGATCAAAGATCTCAACTTATCTTCTATCGGAGATACATTGACGACATCTTTTTGATCTGGCAGGGATCGGAAACAGATCTCAAAGTTTTCCTTGAAGTATTGAACAACAATGTGAACAACATTAAACTGGAATATGTGATCAGTGTGTGTTCAGTTAACTTCTTGGATGTAACTATAGAAAGATGTAATGACAGGTTGAAAACAAAGGTGTACTTTAAAAGCACTGATCGAAACAGTTATCTATCGATCAGAAGTGGACACCACCCTGCTTGGATAAAGAATATCCCTAAAGGGCAATTTCTCCGAGTGCGCCGAAACTGCACTGATGACTCAGATTATTTTGAGCAGGCGAATGTACTGAAGAAGAGATTTGCCCAAAAGGGATATGATGAGATCAACCTGGTGTCAATGATTCAAGAGATCGCAGAGAAGCCGAGAGAAGACTGTTTTAAGAAGAAAATAGAAGAACTATCCACAAATGAACACCAGTGGAGCTTCCTGACGGGCTTCCACATCCAATATAAGGAAATTGAAACCATATATAAGAAACACTGGCACATCCTCAGCAGAGATAGACATCTGGGTGGAGTGATTCCTCAGCAGCCACGTTTTATATATAGACGTGCGCCCAATTTTGGCGATAGAGTGGTCCGCAAAATATTGGATCCACCTGATCGCCAATTGAAAATAGATCTGAAAGGATTCTTTCCTTGCAGAAGGTGTATTTGCTGCCGCACGGTGAAAGAACACAACAAAGGAATTAACAAAGTTACCAGCTCCGATGGCACAATGTTTGACATTAAAGAATTCAGTACATGCAACTCGTCATATGTTGTATATTTGCTATGGTGCCCATGCGGGTTATTATATGTTGGGAGGACTAAAAGACTTCTAAGAATCCGCATATCAGAACACCTAGCAAATATTAAAAAAGGCTTTGAGGAACATAGCGTTTCCATGCATTTTAAAAAGGTACATAACCAGGACCCCACGCTTGCTCAATTTTGTGGCATAGATGTGGTTTACCCATCTTGGAGGGGGTCACACAGAGTCCGTGACCTTTCACAGCGCGAAACTCACTGGATATTCTTGCTAAAATGTCTTTTTCCGCGGGGGTTGAATATAGAGGTAGACTTGAATTGCTTCATCAATAATTCTTAGACATTTATCATACCCACACCTTTCCCTCCGTGGGTTTAGTATTACCCTTTCTGGCATCTTTTCAGTATATGTACTATTTTATTCATTTATCTGATATTTTGCTATTAATTAATCCCTTCTCCAGTGGTGGTGTTATCGGTGACCATTTGCGATCAGCTCAGCGATCACTAATTCACCACTTGTATTTAGTTCCAGTTTTAGATTGATTTTATCGAGTTTCATTTTTAATGCATTTCTTACATATTTTAGATATATTTTAATTATATATATTTAATCATTTATATGAATTTGCAATTAGCGTTTGATACTAATATGTACTAATGCAAAATGTTATTAATTTATTTTAACTGACTATTGCCTTCATCCAGTGACAAATGTTTTTATATGTATTTGTTGATATACTCCAGCGCATGATTGATATATATCAGCTGATGACTTAATTAGGAACTGTTGTATGGCTATTCAATATAAACAGTGTAATGATTGTGCTGTAGATGTGATTCGTGGTCACGGGGACACCCGGAAATCGGCTTTTTTCTTTTTTTTCCTCTCATTTCCGCCGCCCACGTCTGCCTATACAACAGCTGATTTGCCCCTGTTGTGTTGTTAGAAGCCATTCCCCGCGGCGAGCCTATCATGAGCAGCGTCTGCTCGACCTATCAGGTCGGCTTACCGCTGTGGCTGCTGGGTAAGACAGCCAGCCAATGGAGGAGGCGCTGACTTCCTCCTAGCTTTGGCTGCATAAGCGCTCTAGGCCCGCCCATCGTTGTAGGCGGAGCGGGATGCGCTGTGCAGCACGTGATTGGCTCAGACTGCTGCAGTTGGGGGATGTGATTAACATACTCTCTCACCTATTGGAATCTGGGGACTGGCGCCACGCCTATCGCACTGGCTGATTGATTCATACACCAGCCAGTGGTGGTGGATGATGCTGTCAGCCCACAGTAGTTTGGGATTATCGTTTACTTCCGCCCACAGTTTTGGAGGAAGTGGGAAAACGCCCAGGACTGATAGGCTGATTGATCTGACTACATCAGATATAAGGTAACCATTTATGACTGTGTGGTTAGTCCCATGAATAAGTTTTTATAACGAAACATGTCGGGGTATTGCCATACAGTCTAATTTTACTAGTGAGTGCTGCGTTTTTGGATGCAGAGTGCGTTTGAAGTTTTTTATTTAAGTGGATGTGCAGCTGCATCTGACAGAAGTCCATGGCACCGTGAGTAGGAGAATTGGTTTCACTTTTTCTCGCTGATCGGGGGTCCGCCGTGACCGCTTCTCACCATTTTGACGTTTGAAGGAGTTTCTTGATGTGATATTCTGCTGTTTTACAAGATTTTGTTTGTGAGTGCACTGTTTGAAGTTTTATTTTGGTGTGCTATTAAACCTTTGATGGTATCACACTATTTGCACTTCTTTTGTCTCTCTCTGACATATATGTGGAACTGATTGGATGTCATATTTGGATTACATCTTTATTGACGGGAACAACTACATCTGATAAGGTTTTTTGTGCCAAAACACGAGAGTGTGAGGCATACCTATCCGGTGAGTGTCCATTTGATGGGGGAGGAGTCACTGAGCACTGTCGGGTGTGGTAGAAGTTTTTGAAAAAATGTTGAAGATCGCAGGATCCTTATACACATGAACTTTGCTTTGTTTGGCCACGTTCTAAATTATTTTTAAAGACTGTCTCTTGCACTATCAGTGCGTTCACTTCACGTTTAAGTCAATCACGGGTGTTTATTATTACAGTCACAGTTTAGTGTTTATTTCTTAAACTGGATATATTTTGTTTATTATCACTGTATATCATTACATATGGGTTGTAGTAATGTATTTTATATAGTCAAATATGCACAGTTATTTGATAGCGCTGTTTTAATTTGTTGACACTCCTTAGAGAGTTTCATCATCTTACATTCTTTTTGTTCACCCATAGAAGATAATGGGACTGAATTCGCACCTGAACCGCACCGCAAGACATAAAAACCGCACGCGGTTTGGAGGCAATACGCAGTGCGGATGCATCGCACCATATGTGAACCAGCCTCATTGAAAACAATGTATTTTGAAATGTCCTGCGAATTAGATGCGGTTTAAGCCGCACTCAATTCGCATAGGTGTGAACCTGGCCTTAGTGTTTGAGACACAGCTGATTTCACAATGTAGAATTCAAAATACACCAGTTTACTAAACAAAAGATAAGGCAAGCTGTGCTGACTTTGAATGCATAATCACGAGCTAGGAAAAAGTGTTTTAAAGTGTGTGTGATTACACAGCATTCTTTAAAACGTATGATTAATTGTAAACATAAAACTTATGATTACAACCTGCACGGATAGAAATATGTAAGCTACAGTGAGTGGGTATAGAAAAGAATCATCCCTCTTTAAAATAATCACATTTTGCTGCTTGAAATGAAGACAGACACAGTTGTTTTATCCAGGTGTATTTACTCAGTGCAACCCATAGCATCCATGTCAGAAATATATAAATAACAATTCAAAAACAGACTCACCGAGTTGGAAAAAGTATCACCCCTCGTGTCAGAATTTTGTTGGACCACCTTTTTTTATTACAGCCTTTACTCTGTTGGGATATGTCTCTACTAACTTTGCAATATTTGCCCACTCTTTGCAGAACTGCTCAAGTTTAGTTAAAGTGGAGGTTCACCCAAAAAATCATTTTTTAACATTAGATTGAGACTAAGTATGCGAAGCAGAATTGGGTGTTTATTTTAAAATCAATGCTGTACTTACCGTTTTAGAGATCGATGTTCTCCCGTCGCTTCCGGTTATGGGCTGCGGGACTGGGCAATTCTACTTGATTGACAGCCTTTCCGACAGTCACATACAGCGCGTCACGAGTTCCCGAAAGTAGCCGACGCTCGGCTTCTTTCGGCAACTGGTGACGCACTGTATGCGACCGTCGGAAGGCTGTCAATCAAGTAGGAACGCCCATTCCC
Organism: Rana temporaria; assembly: GCF_905171775.1. Classification (NCBI taxonomy): domain Eukaryota; kingdom Metazoa; phylum Chordata; class Amphibia; order Anura; family Ranidae; genus Rana; species Rana temporaria. The sequence goes on from NC_053494.1 coordinate 45,055,526, forward strand.
GAAGATCATACCCGGAAGCCACAAAGAACATCCATCTCTAAAACGGTAAGTACTGAATTTATTTTAAAATAAAACACCCGATTCTGCTTTGCATAATTAGCCTAAATCTAATGTTAAAAAAAAGATTTGGGTGAACTCCCGCTTTAAGTTCAATTTTGCTGGTGACCGTTTGTGGACTGCAGTCTTCAGTCTTCTAGTCATTCCACATATTTTCAATGGGGTTTAAGTCTGGGCTCTGACTAGGCCATGTAAGGACAGTCACCTTTTTCTCCTTCAACCACTGTGCAGTCATTTTTGCTGTCTGCTTTGGGTCATTATGTTGGAAGGTAAACCTTCTTCCCCACTGACAACTTTCTGTCAAGTGAGCAGCAGATTTGAATTAAAAAATTTGATGGTATTTTGTCCCATCCATTTTTCATTCTAGCCTGACAAGTGCTCCAGTCCCTGCTGCAGAGAAACACCCCCATACCAGGATATTACCACCCCCCATGCTTTACTGTAGGAATGGTATTTGGATGGTGATCTGTATTGGATTTCCGCCAGACATATTGTTTGGGGTTGAGGCCAAATAATAACATTTTAGTCTCATCTAACCACAACACCTATTTCCATGCAGCCTCAGACTCTTCAAGGTGAGTTTGGCAAAGTTTAGCCATGACTACAGGTGGCGTTTCTTGAGTAGCTTTTTTTTCTTGCAACCCTCCCATACAAGCCACATTTGTGGAGAACTTGTGATATTGTTGTCACATGCACACAATGAGCACTCTTTTTTTCATAAATTCCAGCAACTGCTTCAGAGTTTCTGTAGGCCTCTTGATAGCCTCTCTGACCAGTTTCCTTCTGGCTCTTTCATCCAGTTTGGAGCAACATCCTGATCCAGGAAGGGTCCATGTTCTACCAAATACCTTCCAATTCTTAAAAGACTTCACTGTGCTTCTAGGCATTGATAAAACATTTGACTTTTTTGTATCCATTTCCTGATATGTGCCTGTCCACAACTTTATCCCGAAGATCTTTTGGCAGTGCCTTGCCACCCATAGTTGATTGTTTGTTTCAGTTGCACTACCAGAGACTGAAATGCTTCAGGAGAGCTCTTTTCATGCTGAGCTAATCAAAATGATCACAGTTGAAACTCAAATGGCTCTGTGTGGCATTGAGAAGGCGATTAGCTACACCTGATTGAGTTTCCAAGTCATTTTTAGGATGGGGGTGATCCCTTTTCCAAATCAGTGATTTTTTTTTTTTTTTTTTTTTGGTTTGTTTTATTCCTCCTTTACATGTTGGTGTTAAAGGCCCATACACAAAAGATAAGAAAACCAGAAGTAAAATGTCATATGATGAACAATCAGATTACCTGATCGTTAGCATAGTGCTTTCAAGCTGAAGGTGCAGGCTAGAAAGATTTTCATAAGTGAACACAATGTCCGATTTTTGTTTTTAATTAGTACATTTTTCATCTGAAAAAAAATAGTAAGAGCAAGACTACGCATGCTTAGAAACGAAAGACTACATTACAAACTGATTTGTATTTTGCCGTACAATAATTTTTGTACACAGAGTAAACTCTTCGTTTTCGTACGAGACTAGAATGCAACAAAAAACTGACGATTATTCATCCGATAACCTTGTTGTGTGTACCAGGCTTTATACATTTCACTTGGATGTTATAAGTTGCACTGAGTGGATAAAAGAAAATAAAAGTGTGTGTCTTAATTTCAGGCTGCAAAGCAACAAAATGTGATTATTTTCTATACCCACTGCATAGAAGCTGAATTGATTTTCAAGATGCAATCTGTTTCAACACTTTATGGGTGCATACTTGCTCCAGTCAGAAACTCACTAGTTGTGAAATGCAGAGAATGAAAAGAGTGGCAGCTCTCATATTTCTGTTCAATATGCTACAAAAAGTAAACCATCTGTGGGAGAAGCCGCAGTTGTTCCCTAGGTCAAGAGCTGCATTCTTGTTCTGGGATAGTGATGTTGCCGTTAAGGTGAAAGGGTCAGTTTTACTACCCTGGAGTCATATGCAGCACAGCGCAAAAAAAAAAAATGGAAGATTTTTGAAGCTTCACACCAAATTCCCTTTAAAATTGATTTAGCATGTATAGTAGAGCTGCACGATTAATCATTAAAAAATCTTTAATTATTGTTGGAGATTGTTTGAAATAAGAATTAGGAATTTAAAAATATATATTCTGTAAGATAAGTGTTAAGTTTGGTGTAGGTGTGTATGTTGTAAAATAAAAAAATCTGAAGAGATAATTGGGAAAAAAATATATAATAATATTTAGAAATATACACAAAAATCATGATTGCTATTCAAAACCCCCCACCCCCCCCACGATCTTAACACAGCATTTCCCCGATTTATGTTAAACACGTGCAGAGCTGAACAGAGCTGTCAAAAGAAAAAAGAAAAAAAAAAAAACATTAAAGTTTATCAACAGCAATAAAGAAAAGCAATGGATCTCTCGGGTCTTTTAGATCAAAGGGATGAAGTCTGTAAAATGAAGTCGGTTTACCCACTTAAACAGTAAACCTTTTTTCTGACACTTGTTGCTTACAAGGTAAAAATCGGTATTTTTTGCTAGAAAATTCTTAGAATTTTTTTTAGCAGAGGCCCTAGAAAAAAAAAAAAAAAATGTAGATTGTTGCAATATTTTGTCACAATATTTTATGTCACACTGTATTTGTGCAACGGTCTTTCAATAGCTTTTTTTGTAAAAAAAAAAAAAATATTTAAATAAAAAAAAAAAAAAACACAACACCACACACACTACACAGTAAAGTTAGCCCAATTTTTTGGTATGTGAAAGAAGATGTTACGCCTCGAGACTCGTGATCTTTATTCTAAGCAAAAAAAAAAAAAAATTTAAAAAAAATTGTGATTCTCATTTTATCCAGAATCGTGCAGCTCTAATGTATAGGTTTACATAAAATTAAAAACACAAGCTGAACAGCAATAAACTTACTCATCCCCATCTTGACACATTCCTGTGGTTTCATCATATTTTGTACAATAAACATCTGGGCTATAGTTAAATGTCCCATCACGTCTTCGAATGGGTCGGCGACGCCGTTGATTTAAGAAATGCCAGTGAAAACAGGTAAAGGGTCTGTGCTGGGTACATTTGTGTTGTAAAAACAGCGGGCACTGCTCGGTCCGAAATTCCTTCAGATACCTGTGACAAGGAAAACCAAAATGATAACTGCTAAAGAATTTGAGGTTTCCAAATTCTTCAATTAAAAGCCAGATATAATAATGTTGTGCATGTTTGTCACTAGGATAGGAATTAGGCATAAAGTACAAAAAAAAAATCATAAATGATCAAAACCTTTCAAATACACGGTTAGATTATGGTTCTAAAAAGTGGTCTATACACTCAATCGTTCGACTTTCAGAACGTTAGAGGGACAATTGTGATTATCGAAATGCAACGTTTTATGGCAAAAAAAAATAAAAATGTACGGCCATGTCGAACAATCGATTTTCAACTGCGAAAACAGTTTGGAAAAATCTACAGTGCATGTTAAAATGCAACCCCCGAATCGGGTAATCAATTGACGAAAAATGTACTGGTTTATGTCATCGATCCATAATATGTTGATAATTAGGCAATATAATTATCAACATATAATTAAAAATATAATAAAAAAGTACAATTTGTGTGTTGGGCAGATCTTTTTAGAGCAGCACAATGCATGGTAGGAAGTTATAATTGTCTTGTGATGCACTACAACGCATGCACATTGGGGTCCTTCTTTGAATGAATGGCACCACAGCGTGCTTACAAACACGCTGGAGGAATCTGCATGATTTTGTATATGGTCCTGCACTGTACAGATGTACAGTGTCAAACATTGTGCAGGTGTATTTTTCAAGGTTACATTCACTACAAAACACTTTAATGCCAGTAGGTAAATGCATTAATGCACAAAAGGGATGTAAAATGGGCACCTAAAGTTTTCATAGTGAATTAAAGCTCCATCTGTTTTCCAAATGAAGGTGGTTATATCTCCTTTCATCACTTTGCAGCTCACATCATCAGGAAATGTTTTATGACACCCGTCTCTGAGATAAAGGGTTGCAATTACTAATGTTCACCAGCAATGTGCTGTAATCTCTTATGCCCACACACACACTTTAGTTTACCTCAAATGCCCTTCAGTAACTTTCATTCTTACAGCCAAATGAAGAAAAGAGATGCTGCTAATAGACTGATAAAGAGAAGCAACAAAAGCTGGACTGAATTTATAATCGCTATAAGGTGTAGTCACATAAAAACCATAACATTATAATGAACACACAATCATCGAGCTCCATTCACAGCAATGAATAACACAGAGTCTATTATTATTAGACCTTGAGGCATGACATTTATCTAATGCAACGAGGCCTCAAGAGTAGTCCGTGAAAATTATTGATGAGCAAACTGACTGGCCATTCGATTCCTAATATTTGCCCAGCCAATCATGCTTCACAAAATGCATGACTTTTAGAGGATATGGTAAACCTCCAAGAACATGCTCAGGAAAAATCTGATGTGATCTACCTGTGTATTACCTCACTGGTCTCCAGCAAACAATGTAACACTTGTATTGTAACTGGAAACTACAATCCTAAAAGCAGACTAATATTTAAGGCAATTGTAAAAGTTCTCTTTTGTTTTTTTAAAGAATGAACATGTTATACTTACCCGCTCTGTGCAATGGTTTTGCAGCCCTGAGCTTCCTTTGCTGGGGTCCTCCACCACCACGCTCTGCTGCTCCTCCTCAGTGTCTCCCTTCACAAGTGCTTGCTATTGGGGCAGACATGAGTGCTCGCTCCCCCATAGACACGCACGCACTGAAGCTCAGCCTTGCATCCCCATTCTCTGCTCATTGGATTTGATTAAAAGCAGCAGGAGCCAATAGTTCCCACTGCTGTCTTTGAGCTTATGAGAAGAGAGAGGGAGAGCAATGCTGCTGCTCTCGGGCACAGCATTGGATCAATATCAGATAAGTATTTAGGGGGGCTGGGAGGAGCTGCACAGGAAAGGTTTTTTTTTTGTTTTACCTTCGCCTCGGTTTACACTAGATGTGGTGCGGATTCACTGTGAATTCGCTGCTGATTCCGCATTGCATCAAAATCTCCACCCATTAATGTGATTCAATTCTGGTGGGGACAAAAAAAAAGGGCCCTGCACGAGTTTGGTGCGAATGCGGTCGCCAAAATCCAACCCCAGTGACACCGCATGTAACTCCCACGAGAATGTGCTGCAAATTACATGAGGTGCCCCCCACAGCATCAGTGTGAACCTCGGCCTAAAATGTTTGTAAACCTTAGAAATAAAAAAAGAGAACAAAGCATATCCCTCTATATTGTGTACTTGTCTCTATTAAGAGCACCAAGGAGGTTATTTACTAAAGGCAAATTTACTTTGCACGAGTGCACTTGGAAGTGCAGTCACTGTAGATCTGAGGGGGGGGGGGGGGGACATGCAAGGAAAATAAAAAACAGCATTTTAGCTTGCACATGATTGGATGGTAAAATCGTCAGAGCTTCCCCTCGTTTCAGATCTTCCCTTAAGATCTACAGAGACTGCACTTCCAAGTGCACTTGTAGTGTAAAGCGGATTTGCCTTTAGTAAATCAACCCCAGAGTGGCATTTCTGTCTGCTGCCGCATTCCTCTTATCAGCATGAGTCACTTCTAACAAGTTTTCCTGACGCCAAAAGAAAAGGGGTGACAGGGGAGGGAGCTCCAGCAGATTGAGAGCCTCAGCTCTGTTCTTGTGTGGAGGGGGCCCTTTAATAATAATAAAAAGAAAACCGGGTGGAGAGCTGAAATTACACTTTGCAGAGCTCAGTGAAGAGAACCGAGCTCTGCGGAGTGTAATTTCAGCTCTCCACCTGGTTCTCTTTTTTTCCCTTTTCGTTTTTTTTATTATTATTATTATTACATTTTCATTATTTTAAAAAAACATACAAAAAAATCCAAAATTTAAACATGATTTTATTTAACCACTTCGTTACCGGGCCTATTTTGGCACTTTTCTCCTTTATGTAAAAATCACCATTTTTTTGCTAGAAAATTAATCAGAACCCCCAAACATTATATATTTTTTTTTAGCGGACACCCTAGGGAATGAATGGCGGTCATTGCAACTTTTTTTTCTTGCATGGTATTTGCGCAATAATTTTTCAAATGCCTTTTTTTAGGGAAAAAAACAGTTTCAGGAATTAAAAAATAACAAAACAGTAAAGTTAGCCCAATTTTTTTGTATAATGTGAAAGACGATGTTACGCCGAGTAAATAGATACCCAACATGTCACGCTTTAAAATTGCGCACACTCATGGAATGGCGCCAAACTTAAAAATCTCCATAGGCAACGCTTTAATTTTTTTTACAGGTTACTATTTTTGAGTTACAGAGTAGGTCTAGTGCTAGAATTGTTGCACACGCTCTAACGCACGCGATGATACCTCACATGTGGGGTTTGAACGGTGTTTACATATGTGGGCGGGACTTGCATGCGCGTTCGCTTCTGCACGCGAGCGACCGGGACAGGGGCGTTTTAAAAAAAAATTTTTTATTATTTTTTTATTTTTTACTTCATTTTTTTTATTTTTACACTTTTGACATTTTTTTTTTTTTTTGATCACTTTCATTCCTATTACAAGGAATGTAAACATCCCTTGTAATAGGAATCAGTGTGACAGGTCCTCTTTATGGAGAGAAGTGGGGTCAATAAGACCCCACATCTCTCCTACAGGCTTACAAGTATGAAATTGGTGAAAAAAATTTCACGATTACATGCCGACAGCCGCGACAGCGGCTTTGTTTACTTCCGGGTACCGGGCGTGACGTCATAACGTCGCTCCCGGCCCTCCGACGGTCAAAGAGATAACTGTGACCGTCTGGTCACCAGTCATCTCTATGGTTCACCAATGAGCGCCGGCCGATTCGCTCTCCGGGCCCCCGATGGCACGGGAGAGCCCGGAGAAGCACCGGATGGCGGCGGGAGGGGGGGGGGGACGTCCCCTCCCGCTGCCTAGAAGAACGATCGAGCGGCGGAACCGCCACTTTGATCGTTCTTCTGGTGCACAGAATCGCCAGCTGAAGACGGCGATATATGAATGATGCCTGCAGCTGCAGGCATCATTCAGATATCACCACTCAAAGTGGTTAATAAGTACATGTACCCCACTCCCCCCCCCCTCCAATCCGTCCCCTCCCACCCAATTCCTTATTCTAGTGTTCTTCCTGTCATTCTCCTACAACCTTCACATATCTCATCATCGTCTTAAATGCTCTTCTTCCTTTTTTTTTTTAAATGTATAGCGGGACCTCCAGCCCCTCCATTGCCATTAAGATTTTATAAATCGTGAAATACCATTTCTTGTGTTTGGTGCTATACACAGCCACTCCAGAGGTGTTAGGTCTTCCATTAATCTTATTGGTTGTAACAAAATGCTTCAACTGGAGGTACCGCCATTCATTAATCACCATCAAATCTGTTTTGTGTTTTAATTCTTGAAATGTGCATATTTTCCCTTTTTCTATTATGTCCTTTAATTGTGCGTTTTCGTTTTTTATCCATGCTCCGAATAACTTCATGGTATATTTTCCCTGGAGATGGTGTTAATCTTATTCCTAAATATTTTAATTCTGGCTTCCATGTAAAATTGAAATTCTTGCTGTAGGCATCATTCTTCCCGTTTATGTTTAAGATCTCTGATTTAGAAAGATTTTTAAGTCTGATAGTTCTTCATAATATATTTCAGTGTCTTCATTAAATGGTCAGTCATTACGGCACACAGGGGCCATGTGCAGCTCAGTTTACATGCCACATAAGACTTAGAGCAGGCAGGTAGGTGTATTTTATTGCAGAGAGACATTGCATGTCTCTTTTGCGATAATTAGTCTACCTGCTCGCACGTTTTAGTAAAATGCCTTCAGTTCCACTTTAATTTCACTTTTAGCCCCCTCCTACCTTTTTCAAGTGACATACTCACATGCTCAGTAAATCCTGGTGTGATCCACTGCAGAATTCTGTGTCCCATGCTGCCATTTTCTTTCCTTACATCATTGGGGTCTGGCTGTCTTTTCCAGGTTCTTGCAGCCAGTCCCCTCCCCAAGCTACCCCTTCAGCTACTGTATGGACGCCAATGTCTCCTGGTTCCTCCAGGCTCCTGGAGCAGGGCTGACATCATCCTCGCCTAGGCAAGAATGGAGGCAGAGAGGGAAAAAAAAAAGAAAATATGCTGGATTTAGACTTTTTCACACAGGCAATTAATTTGGTGCGCTGTGCAGGGCGGTGCTTTGCCGACACGAAGATGCACAAGTGTTGTCTACTGGGACATGTGGCTGCATAGACACGGCCACTGTTTCCCAATGTGACATCCATGCGGGTGCAGGTGTACACCCCCGAAAACAGCCAGTGTAAGTTTAGGGATACGCACCCACACAGATGTCACATTGGGATACAACAGCTGTGTCTGTGCAGCCATGTGCGCCAATAGACATCTATGAGACTTTCGGCACAGGGAAGCATGCAACACCTGTGCATCCCCATGTCAGCAAAACACGTTCCTGCACAGGGCATGCAAGTAATCAGCCATGTGAACGAGGCCTTACATGCTTGCTGAGTGGGGAGGAGTACTGCATGCAGCAGAGTAGTTATTTTGCTGTTAGGGGTCCTACAGAGAGTTGTACAGTAAGTGCATCTCTGTGCCACCAGCACAGATCAGTGACAATGGAAACCGCACATCCAAGTGTGTGTGTGTGTGTATACAGGGATGGATATACACCTCTGAATCCAGGACACTCCATCCCTGTACACATGTGTTTTCATGATGTATGGCCCCCCGCCCCGTACCCATGTGAACCAGTCCTAATGTATGTTAGAATCTTTTCCCATCACTGCGTTGTAAAACCAAAATTACATGTTTTTATTATGTTAAAATTCAACGCAATGTTTGTTTTACATGCGTTTTCCTCCCAGATCACCTGGAAAACTAGACGGGACTCAAAAATAAATAAAAAATAAAACCACACACACTTATAAAAGGTGTCCTCTGTTTTTCTGCACTATCATAAGATATAATGGAAGGTGCGATTTTCACAAAATGCACTGAAGATGAAGCAAGCAGGCAAGTACATCACACTGTAAAAGGCCCTGTTCACACTTATGCGCTTTTAAGAAACACCCCTTTCAAGTTCAACAAAAGCGCATGCAAAATTGTCCTCTTTAAAGCAGTTGTAAAGCTACATTTTTTTTCCCCCTTACGTGCTCTGTGCAATGACCAGTGCTCTCTACTACTTTCCTTCTCCGAGTGCCTGCTCATAAGTTGTGCCGTGTGTGTCTATAGACTCACACAGCATGGCTTGGCCCTGCCCTCCCTCCCAGAATTTGACTGACAGCAGAAGCCAGTGGCTCCCACTGCTATTCTCTGTACTGTGAAACCAGAAACAGACAGCAGCGCTGCGGCATACAGGTCAGCCCTGGGTTCGGCATGGACTCAGTTGTTTAAGGTGGAGCTGATACTAAAAGTTTTTTTTACCTTAATGCAGAGAATCCATAAACATAAAAAATAAATTAATTAATTGCATATAGAACCACTTTGTCTGTTAAGGTCCTTTCACACGGGGCGGATCCGTGTGCGGGCTCCGCTTTGCTCATCGGGGTTCGCTCCGTTGATCCCTGCTGAGCAGGCAGATGACAGCTCGGTCTCTGCACACTGTGCAGGGACCGACCTGTTAGAGCGCCACTCTCTCCTATGGGGGAATCGGATGAAGAGGGACTGTAGAGTCCGATCCGCCAGACGGATGGAAAAGTAGGGTCTTCCTCCGTCACACTTTGGCGGATTGGAGCGGATGTCATCGGGCATGTCACCGCTGAGCACGGAGCACCCGTTCAGGTCTGCCTAAACTGTCCACATCATTGCACTGCGTTTAAAAAAAAAATGCTGCATGCTGAAATCGTGGTGCCCCATTGCAAAAATGCACTGACACCATGCCTTCCATTGAAAGTCTATGGGATCGCACCATGCTGCGTTTGAGTCACATGTAATTTTTTTTCTCAGGTGACCAGGGATCAAAATGCATCTAATATATATATATATATATATATATATATATATATATATATATATATATATATATATATATATATATATATATATATATATATATATATATATATATTTATTATACATTGCATTGCATTAAGGCTGCATTCACACCAAAGTGTTCGGTAGCTTGATGCTACAAAATGCTCAAACATAAATAAATCAATTATTTTCTATAGTGCTTGTTCACACCTAAACTTGAAAACACTTGTAACTCAATGCCTATAGAGATGGAATTTTTTTTTTGGTGCCCATATCCAGCAGACTGCAACATTTTGGATCCCATAGAATTTCACTGGTGTGCCCAAAGAACAGGTTTATGCATGTTTTTAAGATGCCATGTCCACACAGCAACAAGTGATGTCACATTTGATATTGTTCTCTATCATCTAAGACAAAAAGTGGTTGTAAATCTCTTACATACCCAGTGAAGTGACTGGCTACAGGTGTTATACAGAGATTAAACAAATCCTACTACAAAATGTGTACCCGTTTATCTGAAGTTTTCTCTTCCCTACATCCCTTCAAAGTGCAGAATTTATAAAGATTGTTAGAGCCGTCATAAAACAGGGGGCGGAGATCTCAGTGAGAAGAGCTGTTTGGAGAAAAGGGACACACTCCTCCACACATGAACAGGGCTGAGGCTGTGCGAATGTACCTTCCCGTCACCATGTTTCTCTAATGCCGCGTACACACGATCGGTTCATCCGGTGGACCGTTTTCCTCAGACGAACTGATCGTGTGTGGGCCCCATCGGTTGCCCCCCCCCCCCCCCCCCCCAATCGGTGAAAAAACGTAGAACATGTTTTAAAATTATCTAATGGTTAAAAAACCGATAGAAAAAAAACGATCGTCTGTGGGCAAGTCCATCGGTTAAAAATCCATGCATGCTTAGAATCAAGTTGACGTATTCTCGGAAGCATTGAACTTCATTTTTCTCTGCACGTCGTTGTGTTTTACATCACCGCGTTCTGACACGAACGGATTTTTACCTGATGGTGTGTAGGCAAGACTGATGAAAGTCAGCTTCATCGGATGTCTGATGAAAAAATCCATCGGTCCGTTTTCATCGGATTAACCGATCGTGTGTATGTGGCATTAGTGTCAGGAAAACTTGTCAGAAGCGATTCATGCCAATAGTGGAGGAACAGATATGACAGGGCTCTTAACTGAGACAAATACACACTATAGAGCAGTGATGGTGAACCTTGGCACCCCAGATGTTATGGAATTACATTTCCCATGATGCTCAAATACACTGCAGAGTGCACGAGCATCATGGGAAATGTAGTTCCAAACATCTGGGGTGCCAAGGTTCGCCATCACTGCTATAGAGGGATATGCCTTCTCCATATTTCATGTCTGAAACTCAAATAATGTAACAAAATGTCCAAAACCATGACGTTCAGGTGTGAATGCAGCCAACATCTTAAAGGGGAGGTTCACCCTAAAAACGACTTTCTAGTATTACATTGGCCCCCCACATTACAATACAATTATGCCTATTATGTTTTTTTGTATGCTGTACATACCTTGGTACCACTAATTCACCCGTGGCATCCGGGTTGCGAGTCCCGCGGGAGTGGGCGTTCCTAACATGCTGGTGATTAACGGGATGACAAAAAACGAGCTCCCCCCGTCGCGTAAGCTGCGTCACGATTGACGAAAGGAGCCGAACGGCGAGTCGGCGCTATACTGCGCCTGCGCGGCTCCTTTCGGCAATCGTGACGCAGCTTACGCGACGGGGGGAGCTCGTTTTTGGTCATCACGTCAATCACCAGCATGTTAGGAACGCCCACTCCCGCGGGACTCGCAACCCGGAAGCCACGGGTGAATTGGCTGTACCAAGGTATGTACAGCATACAAAAAAACATAATAGGCATAATTGTATTGTAATGTGGGGGGCCAATGTAATACTAGAAAGTCGTTTTTAGGGTGAACCTCCCCTTTAAAGGGACACTAAAGGCAACATTGTTTTTGTTTAAAAATAACAAACATGTTATACTTACCTCCAATTTGCAACTCGTTTCGCACAGAGTGACCCCGAATCCGGTCTTCTGGGGTCCCTCGGCGGCTGTCTCTGCTGCTCCTCCTCGCAAAAGCTTTCCACCTTCATGCGCGCGAGCTCGCATGGTGGATGCATTAAGGTGAAAAAATTTTTACCTTTACAACCCCTTTAATGTAATGTGATAAAAATGCATACTGTGATTTTAAAGTGGCTGTAAATCCCAGATATAAAATATGAACAAAGTATATCCCTCTAAAGTGTGTAACTGTCTCAATTAAAGGGTCACTAAAGGAAACATTTTTTTTAGCTGAAATGACTGTTTACAGGGCATAGAGACATAATAGTTAACTGATTCCTTTTAAAAATGATTAAAAATAGATAAAAAAAACAATCATATAATGTGCCTGCAGTGTAGTTTCGTTTTTGCTGTTGTTTGCTGGTTCTCTGATGTACAGAGAGCCACTAGAGGGCAGTCAGCCAATAGAGAGCAGTGATACTTTGTCTAAAACTCCTCAGCACCAATCCAGTTTCGTTTTACACACAGCTCCTTGATTAGTGACCACCGTGAGAAATCTCCCAGTACTGTGGTTATCAGGAAAAAGGCAACCAGGAAGTGTCCAGAACAGAGAGGATTTACAGCAACATCAAAGCAAAAACGAACAATGAGCACATGAAACCAGGACTGCAGCAAGGTAAAGGAAGCTATTTAGCTAAAAAAAAAAATTCCTTTAGTGACCCTTTAAGAGCACCAAGAGTCATTTCGGTCTGCTGCCTCGTTCCTCTGGCATCAGCATGATGGGAAGGGACCTTAACCAGATTGACAGCCTCAGCTCTGTTCCTGTGCAAAGGGGGGGGGGTCTCTTCTCTCCAATCAGCTCTTAGACCCCTCCTCACTGAGCGAAACTTCAGCCCTCTGTCAAGCTTTACAAATTCTGCACAGAGAGTGCTGCAGATAAACAGGTATAAGCCATGTAGAAGAGTTTGTTTAATCTCTGTGTATCAACTGAGGCCAGTCACTGGGTACATGTACAGGTTTACAACCCCTTTATGGTTCACTAGTGTTAATAGGCATTAAAGTGGAGCTCCAGCCAAAAGGGTGGATGTTTTCACGTTTGTCCCATCGGATAATATCAGATGAACTTTGGCGATTGGCTCTTGAAAGCCGTGTACTGAGGATTGAATTATCCTACGAATCGATCGGAAAGCGATATTTCGTCAGATTTTCTCATCCTATGTAGCAGGCATTAGGCTCCATTCACACACGGCGTGTCCAGAACTTTGCCACCCGTTTTGGAAACTCACTGCAAACGCACATCGCACTTGCGGAGCCATTGACTATTAATGGCACCCCAAGCGCAGTTATCATATGTGCGCCACAAAAAAAAATAATAATAATAAAGCTCCACATCCAGAAAAGGTTGTGGAGTTTCTTTGTTGCGTGTGGGGTGAATAGAGCCCCCCGATACGCAATGCACAAAACGCGCTCCCGCTACGCAAAGATGTGAACGCCGCGGGGGCCTATTTTATGTGTGCTTTTGGCACTCTGAGCAGTTGCGTTCCCATGTGAACGGGGTCTTCTCATACTATGCGGGAGGTAAGGTGACCCCATAGGGGTATTATAGGGTGGGGGGTCACTGTGGGAAGTTGTAGAAGAGGAGTTGCACCCATAGAGAAGTATAGGGATGGAGTCCACCCTTGGGGAGCGGGGTCACTCCTCCTGTCTGGGGTGGGAAGAATAGAGGGGGGGGGGGTACACCTCGCCGCCCCGCGGGGGTGAGGAGGCGGGAAGGATACATGAGGGAACTGGCGGCCTTTTATTTACATGGAGGAGGAGGCTGAGTGTCCAGGAATGAGCCGCCGCTCGCAGCTCTATTCTACAACTCGTCTTGCGCCAACCTGAGGCGCCGCTCCGCTGTGTGAGGGGGAGAGCTACGCTACTGACGTAACGGCTCTACACACACACACAGAGACAAGAGCGGGAGGAGCAGCGGGGAGCCGCCGCCTGCACGCGGAGAAAGAACGGACACCACACCAGCCGTGGCGCCATTTCCCCGTTAAGCTATCATTGTATTTTGCTGCTGCAAAAAAATAATACATAAACACATTTTAAATAAAGCTGCAATGGCTGCTGAGGATAAGCCGACCCGCCCGCCCCGTGCTGCACACTTACGTGTAGTGGGTCGGTTTCTCGGTCTGCGGTGACCCGCTCAGCGCCGTTTTCGAAACCGACGGCATTTTCAGTCAAAACAAACATCTACGCATGCGCCGGCATCCAGGAGCCAAGCGCTCACTCCCCCCGCCCTGACTGAGGGACCCGCCCCCCAACACACGCCCCTCCGTCTGACAGAAGCGTCTCGACCGCGCCCCCTCTCTCTCATTCCTAGTGACAGCTGCTAGCCAGCCGCGCCTTCTTCTTCCTCGGAAAAATCCCCCTATGACAGCCTTTCCTAGGACACACCCTCGCATGGAATGCTCCGCCCTCAGACGTCTGTGTTGCCTCGGAATGTAGAGATCCAATAGGCTGCTCAGGTCCGGAGATGTGCGGCTGGAAAGCTCTGATCTCTACGTATCTTATATAGGTCACTGATCATCGATTGGATCGGAGTCACGTGTGCTTTTCTTTATTTATTTTTGTTCAACAATGAAAGCCACCTCCAATCCGACCCCCTTCACTAATGAGGTGGGCGTGTTAGGTAGGCCCCTCCTCTGGTCACAAGCCCCGCCCTTTGCCGTCTGCATGCTACGCTTCCATTTCCCCTACTAAAACAGCTTTTCATCCCTCACTATACAGCCCGATTGTGATTTCAGCTAGTGAGCACTGAGCCGACACTCCCTCGAACCAAGCACCGCAGCCATAGAAGACATGCTCCCAGTCCTTTGTTATATGGCACGCCCCCTTTTTGTTTTGGATCACGCCCATTTTACTACTAAAAGCCACGCCCCCTTCAGTATTAAAGGAGCCCAGCACACAGAGTGTAATAGACTACTCCCGAAAATGCCGAATTCCTGGCTGTCCTGCTGATCTTCTGACATCCATACTTCACATCCACTGGCCTGAAAGATCAAAAATTCTGGCCTAGTGGAATTCCAGCTTCATCTTAACTACTCTTAAAATTGCTCCCTCCCCGTCCAACCTGAGTAATAAAGATCTGTGTACTTACCTATTTTCAGGCAGCTCAAGTAAAGTGTTTGTTACCCTAAAAAAAAAATGGATCCCATTCCCTTAAAGCATGTTATACAGCATAGTGCTTGTTCTGTGTAATTTGCCCCCTGTATAACCTAAAATACCTGGCTGATCCTGCCTGGCTATACCCTCCCCCTTGTAAACTGACCACGTCTATCATGGCTGCTGAGCCCTGACACCGTGGTCAGTTTACTTGCCTCCATCCTCCACAGCTCTCCTCTGTTCTTTCCCTTCTCCCCGAATACCTCTCCCCATAACCAGCGGCTGGCTATGGTAGTCCCGCAGAAGAAGAGGAGGCGCCAAGATCGCCTATGGAGACCCCAGAAGAGGAAGATTAGGGCTGCTCTGAGCAATACCACCGCACAGAGCAGGTAAGTATAACATCTTTGTTATTTTAATAAAAAAAAGTAACACTTTAAAGCGGTGGTTCACCCAAAAGTGAACCTCCGCTTTTCGGAACCCCTCCGGTGTCACATTTGACACCTTTCAGGGGGGAGGGGGGTGCAAATACCTGTATAAAACAGGTATTTGCACCACTTCCGGGTATAAACTCCTGCGGGAGTCCGACCCCTCCGCGTCACCCCCCCCCCCCCCCATTGTGTCCTGTCCAGCCCCTCCGCATCCCCCCCCCCCCATATTGTGTTCTGGGAAACACTCGGCTCCCAGAACACAACAGGAACCAGTGGGAGCTGCACAGCGCGACTCGCGAATGCGCAGTAGGGAACCGGGCAGTGAAGCCGCAGCGCTTCACTTCCTGATTCCCTTACAGAGGATGGCGGGCGACTTGGACAGGTAAGTGTTAGTTTTTTTAAAAGTCAGCAGCTGCTGTATTTGTAGCTGCTGACTTTAAAAAAAAAAAAAATTCAGGTGAACCCCCGCTTTAAGTAATATCGCCTAAAACCTGCACCGTTTAGAAGATATTCATGTTTTTCAGCCGGTGACGTCACCCGCACATTTGCATTGCGCTCTGAAGGGACGGCATATTGAGTGTGTCATCCCTTCAGGGCACTGTGTTGCCGATCATGGTTCCCATGTCATCACGGCTCAGCCATTAAATTGTCCGGACCCCCAAACTCCGAAGGAAGTGATGCATACTAGCACATTATGCCATTCAATACCTTGCAGGGGACCTGGAGGTTTTTTTTTGTTTTTTTCGGGATTTTCTGCTGCTCTAAATCCCTTGATGGCTGCTGTCATCTTCTCCCTGGCTATTTCCGGGTGCTGGGTTTTGACCTCTTGATTGACTGATGGCAGAATGATGTAGTCCCACGCATGTGCAGAGGAGTCCGTCATTCCATGCCGAGAATGCGCAGTGATCTGTGTATGCGCAACTCAGTGTGCATTCAATACGTAATTGAACTGCATGTCTCTTCTGCAATAAAGAGCTGTCTACTCACTTTATTTTTTTATTGTTTAGCTTTAGGCCCCTTTCACACTGGGGCGTTTTTCGAGCGTTATTACAGCTTTATTACAGCTTTATTACAGCGTTATTCGAGCCTTATTACAGCGTTATTCGAACGTTATTACAGCGTTATTCAAGGGTTATTACAGCGTTATTCGAGCGAAGCCTCATCTGCAATCCGAATGTGCTGGTAAAGCACCGCTAAGACCCTAAAGTTTTAGGGCGTTTTTGCAGTGCCTCAGTGTGAAAGGGTAAGGCGTTTTTACAGCGCTTTTCAATTCATTTCAATGGAGAGGGGCGTTTTTGTAGCGTTTTTTTTCAGCGCTCAAAAGCTGCTCCAAAGATGCTGCTTGTAGAACTTTTCTTAACCCCCCCGGCCAGTTCAACGCCTCAGTGTGAAAGGGTAAGATGTTTTTACAGCGCTTTTAATTCATTTCAATGGAGAGGGGCGTTTTTGGAGCGTTTTTTTCAAACGCTCAAAAGCTGCTCCAAAGATGCTGCTTGCAGGACTCAGTGTGAAAAGGTCCATTGAGATGCATGGAGAGCGTTTTATGAGCGTTTTAAGAGCGCCATTTTTAACGCTAAAACTCTGTAAAAACGCTTCAGTGTGAAAGGGGTCTTAGTTTTACTTTAAGCTTTGAAAATACAAGCTAGAAGTTGATTGGTTGACATGCAAAGGTGTTTCAGATTCTGGCTGTTTCAGCCCTAGTACATTCCCGTCAATCTGCTTTCACACATGAAATTCCATTCAGTTCGGTATTTACATCCACTCCCAGGTTGCTGTAGGTTAGTATTGCAGCCACAGACAGCTAACATTTTCAAAAGGAGGTCGGCCATGGCAGCAGACCTATTTCAGCCTGGGTCTCCTTTAAATACCAACCCCCCCCCCCCCCCTCCCAGGATGAGATATTCACCACCCCCTATGACTGTGACAAGTACCACGCCCCCTGTTGTACCACGCCCCCTGTTGTACCACGCCCCCTGTTGTACCACACCCCCTGTTGTATCACGCCCCCCTGTTTTTGTTACATTCCACACCCCCTCTCTCTGCTGCTGTCGTCTCTATTATTGAATCACGTCTCTATTATTGACCTGCTTCCTCTGCTGTAGATATCTCCACTATGTGAAAAGAACACATCTGATACCCGACTACACACCATACAATGTGAGACCTTATAATAATCAGCCAGTAATTGAGCAGAAGGTGAGAATGTGAGTTATGTCATGTGCTAAAAATAGCTACAAGAAGTCTTAAAAAATCAATTTCAGCGTAATGTCTGGCGGTTTATTTTATCACGCTGCTTGAATATTGTTGCACACTTCAGACAATGAAGGTGGGGCAGGCAATACACGAGTCGAATTTTGAAAGAATTTTCTTTCGAAAATCTTCTCTAAGAATTTTTGTTTGAATTTCGCACCATTAGGGGGCTGCAGCAACAGCCGATTTTCGTGCGTCCATCGAATTTGAGTAATCGGGCATGTTGGACATTTTTTGAAAAATTAAATAATGAGAGAATCGTACAGGAAATGTAATCGAAAAAAGAAATGCGCATGTGCAAGGAAAGAAAAGAAGATTCCCAGCCACGAAAATTGTTTTTTGTAGCAACAGGAGGTAAAATTGAAAGCTTGGATGGTCGACCATAGTGTAAGGCTGACCATACACTATACGAAGAATCGTTCAAACCCATTTTCGATAATGGAACATTCCGCCGTGAGAGCAAACGATAATACCATCATGTCACGACCGATTAATCGTTCAATGGACATTTAATAGACAATAAATAGATCTTTTGTTTGTTTTTTCACATATACCTAGTGCAAACAGTTTGGACGGGAAACACATTAACCTTTCAAATTGTCGTTCGTTTGGCAGAAAATTTCCAAACTTGTCCTCCATTTTTTCGGCTCAAAAACGTCCCAAGTGATTACCGATTTGTGCCCATTAACTGGCCGAAAAACGAACAAACTGTCTAAATGACCGAATTTCAGACGATTTTTCGTAAAGTGTATGGCCAGATAAGTAATCGGGCATGTCAATTTCCCCCCCCAACCCCCCCGCACAGCAAAAATCTTCCCCAACCCTCCTACTAGCACAAAACACGCCCCTATTACCATCATAAATCCCCCCCCGCCCATCTCTACTCCCAGCACAAATACCCCCGCCCATCTATACTCCCAGCACAAATACCCCCCCCCCATCCCCAGAGCAAATCTCTCCCAATCCCTCCTACTAGCACAAAACATGCCCCCATTACCATCATAAACCCCCCCCCCCCCCAATCTCTACTCCCAGCACAAATACCCCCCGCCCATCTCTACTCCCAGCACAAATACCCCCTCCCCCCCATCCCCAGAGCAAATCTCTCCCAATCCCTCCTACTAGCACAAAACATGCCCCCATTACCATCATAAATCCCCCCCCCCCACCCAATCTCTACTCCCAGCACAAATACCCCCCACCCAATCTCTACTCCCAGCACAAATACCCCCCACCCAATCTCTACTCCCAGCACAAATACCCCGCCCATCTCTACTCCCAGCACAAATACCCCCCACCCATCTCTACTCCCAGCACAAATACCCCCCGCCCATCTCTACTCCCAGCACAAATACCCCCCGCCCATCTCTACTCCCAGCACAAATACACCCTACCCATCTCTACTCCCAGCACAAATACCCCCCACCCAATCTCTACTCCCAGCACAAATACCCCCCACCCAATCTCTACTCCCAGCACAAATACCCCGCCCATCTCTACTCCCAGCACAAATACCCCCCGCCCATCTCTACTCCCAGCACAAATACACCCTGCCCATCTCTACTCCCAGCACAAATACCCCCTGCCCATCTCTACTCCCAGCACAAATACCCCCCGCCCATCTCTACTCCCAGCACAAATACCCCCTGCCCATCTCTACTCCCAGCACAAATACCCCCCGCCCATCTATACTCCCAGCACAAATACCCCCCTCCCCCCATCCCCAGAGCAAATCTCTCCCAATCCCTCCTACTAGCACAAAACACGCCCCCATTACCATCATAAATCCCCCCCCCCCCACTCAATCTCTACTCCCAGCACAAATACCCTCCCGCCCATCTCTACTCCCAGCACAAATACCCCCCCCCCCTCCCCCCCATCCCCAGAACAAATCTCTCCCAATCCCTCCTAGCACAAATCCTGCCTCCCAATCCCAGCACAAATCCCCCACAATCCCTTCTCTTAGCACAAATTCCCAACAATCAATCAACAAATCCACAACCCCCTCCCAATTAACGTTCCCCGCACAAATTCTTCTCCCTACCCAAATCCCCCTCTTAGCACAAAACATCCCCCACCCCCTTCCTCCTAGCAAAATTGTTCCCCCCAATCCTCCCCCCCCCCTCCTGTTCCAAATTCCCAAAACTCTTCTGTTAGCACATATCTCTCCACTCCCCCCCCCTCTCCATTCCTCTTTATAGAAAATCTACCCACCCCCCCCCCCCCCACCCCCATCCCCATTACACTTGCAAATACAGATTGCTGCCAATTCCCCCTCCTGCCCAAACATCCCAGGCACATACTATTATCCCCCCTCCCCCTCATTGTGTACAGTTTTCCTGTAAGCAGGACCCCCCCCCCCCCCTCAGCCTTCAGGGGGAATCCACTACAAAGCCAGGAGGGGGTGCACTTTGTTGTGCTCTCCCATCCTGTGAGAACAACGCTTGTCCATGCAGCACATGAGACAGGATTGCTCTTCGATCGCATCGGACTGTACACACACACAGTTTGATTACCGCCCCCTACCTTCTCCAAGGGCTGCTCATCTCCAGCAGCAGGAAATGTGGCTAGGGGGCGGTAATCAAGCTGTGTGTACAGTCCAATGTAATCCAGGAGCGATCCTGTCTCCTGCGCTGCATGGATGGGCGTTGTTCTGACAGGAGGGATAGCCTGGAAAGCATAACACAGCACACCTCCTCCTGGCTCTTTCTTCTCCACCACTTCTTCCTCACCGCTCTAGGCTGTCATCCCTTTGCCCAGGCTCTAATGCCGCATACAGACGGTCGTTTTATGAGCTGTAAAAAAACAACGTTTTTAAAAACGTCAATTTAATTGACCGTGTGTGGGAGAAAACGTTGTTTTATGTCTTCTGAAAAACGACCAAAAAAAATTGAAGCATGCTTCAATTTTATGTGTCGTTTTTCAAAACGTCGTTTTTTACTTCACAGAAATTGACCGTGTGTAGCAAAAAACGACGTTTCAAACGATGTTTTTACACCCGCGCATGCCCAGAAGCTAGTTATGAAGCGAGCTTCAATGGAAAAACGTGGTGAAGCGTAACCTCGCTTTGCTAGAGCATTGTGAAAAAACGATGGTGTGTAGGCAACATCGTTTTTGAAAATTGAAGTTTCAAAAACGTCGTTTTTTACATCACATAAAACGACCGTCTGTACGCGGGATGAGACCCGGCGTAAGTGGAGGAAGCAACTCAGGAACAACATCCAAGGGAGGGCTGGCATGGGGGGGGGGCAGAATTGAAGTCTAGGTGAGCACCCCCTAGATCTGGCCATGTCTATGTCTTTCCCTGCAGCAGCTAAAAGCCGGCAGGAGGGAGAGGAGGAGAAACGGGATTTTTAAGCTGATGGAGAGAGACATAAACAGTGCATCGTTCTGAAATTGCCCTGCCCCGCCCCACCGTTCCTCCTGCTGTCCAGGCCCCCTGTGTGCCCAGGCCCCCTACAGGAGTACCAGTGGTACCCCCTTGATGACAGCCCTGGAGGTAACAGAGATACGTTGGACTGGTGGCGTCGGTGCAGGCTCGGCACATCCCTCCTATTGCAACATACATCGAGTCACTGTGTGCAGTGACACGGGACTGCGCACAGTGAAAACGCATCTCAAATTTAGGGAACTGCCTTAATGTTATATTCTTCACATGACCGCAGTATACGCCTGGTTCCAGGCATTGATGAGCACACTTTACGTGAAAAGTACACCCACGAGCACGGGCACAGATGACCCCACTGTACACTGCTCTGTAAATTCTTATTCCACATGTCCTCATTCTGTGCACTATGATGTGCAGTACATTCCCTATTCCACCCAACCTAAGTCTGTACACTGTGCTGTACATTCCCTATTCCATGTCACTTTATTCTGTACACTGTGCTGTACATTCCCTATTCCATGTCACTTTATTCTGTACACTGTGCTGTACATTACCTATTCCACATCACCTCATTCTGTACGCTGTGCTGTACATTCCCTATTCCACATCACCTCATTCTGTACGCTGTGCTGTACATTACCTATTCCACATCACCTCATTCTGTACGCTGTGCTGTACATTACCTATTCCACATCACCTCATTCTGTACGCTGTGCTGTCCATTCCCTATTCCATGTCACTTCATTCTGTACGCTGTGCTGTACCTTACCTATACCACATCACTTAAAGCCGGGGTTCACCCAAAAAAATGTTTTTAACATTACATTCAGCCAAGTTGTGATAATGACATTAGGCTGTTTTTTTTTTAATCCTTGTCGTACATACCGTTTTATCTACATTTTCACCGCGGCTTCTGGGTATGTAATCTGCGGGACTGGGCGTCACGAGTTGCCGAAAGAAGCCGGACTGCGAGTTGGCTCTATACGGCGCCTGCGCACCGACGTTCGGCTTCTTTCGGCAACTCGTGACGCGCTGTATGCGCCGGTCGGAAGCATGTCAATCAATTAGGAACGCCCAGTCCCGCAGATTACATACCCGGAAGCCGCGGTGAAAATGTAGATAAAACGGTATGTACGGCAAGGATTTAAAAAAAAAAAAACAGCCTAATGTCATTATTACAACTCAGCTGAATGTAATGTTAAAAATATTTTTTGGCTTTCATTATGTACACTGTGCTGTACTATCCCTATTCCACACCACCTGAGCCTGGACACTATGCTGTACATTCCCTATTCCACATGACCTCATTCTATACACTGTGCTGTACATTCCCTAATCCACATTACTTCATTCTGTACACTGTGCCATGCATTTCCTATTCCATATCACTTCATTTTGTACAATGCGCTATACATTCCCTATTCCACGTCACCTCATTCTGTACACTGTGCTGTACATTTGCTATTACACGTCACCTAATTGCGTACGCTGTGCTGTATATTCCCTATTCCACATTACCTTGATCTGTACACTGCGCTGTACATTCCATACTCCACATCACTTCATTCTGTACACTGTGCCATGCATTTCCTATTCCATATTACTTCATTCTGTACAATGAGCCATACATTCACTATTCAACACCACCTGAGCCTGTACACTGTGCTGTACATTCCCAAATCCACGGCACTTCATTCTGTACACTGTTCCATACATTTCCTATTCCACGTTACCTCATTCTGTTCACTGCTCCGATATTCCATATTTCATCCTTGTACGCACTGCTCTGTACTTTCCCTTATATTCCACACCACTTCATTCTGTACAGTGCGCTGTATATTCCACACACCATACATATATATTAAAATTTCTTGTGCTATATTATTGTTTACTAACAAATGTTTGCAACCATGGCTACTTGCGATTGTGCAATGCAGTGGCAGCACCCTAATGTACATTGCAATTTCCTGCCAGAAATGTTATATGCACCATTTTTGATGTGTTAGGCAGCCCAATGAAATGGCTATGCAATGCACACTTATGTGCTTAAAGGGTAACTCCACTTGCATGGAAAAAAAATATAGCAAAGAAAAAAAATAATATAGTGTACAATTGCAACACAAGTCATATTGTAATTGAATGTTATTAAAAAATGACCTTTCCTTTTCAATCTGCAGCGCTGAAATTTTCTCTATAATGCAACATGGCTACCCGAAAGCATTCTGTACACAGATGGTGTACAGATCACCCCCAGAAAGGTCATTTTCTGCTTATGAAATTGGCTTACTCGAGTGATCTGAAGATACAATTGAGATTTTGGGCTTCCCCTGACAATGTCATTTTTGGTGAGATCTCTCAAAGGGAAATACGATCTAAAGAGATGCAGACCTTGCCACTTTCCCCATTAGAGCCCCGCAGGTGCAGCAGCTGATTGATAGTCATAAAATCACCCCACACAGATTCACTGTGCACATGGACAAATAAATAGCTATTTCTTCAGAATAATAAAAGGTAGGAATCTGCAACAAGGTTTGTTTAAATCCTTGCAATGTAAATAGATTACCCAGAGGGGAATGTTTTTTTCTCAACAAACGTGGAGTTAAGGCTCTTTCACACGGGTGGCCCGTTCAGGTCCGCCTGACAGTCTTTTAGGCGGACCTGAACGGGCGCTCTGTGCTCCTCTATGGAGCCGCGGATGTCAGCGGTGACATGCCCGCTGACATCCGACCCGCTCCGATCCGCCAAAGTGTGACGGAGGAAAAGCCTACTTTTCCATCCGTCTGGCGGATCGGTGAACACGGACAGATAGTCCGTGTTCATCCCCACAGTGTGCGGGGACCGCCCTGTCATCCGCCGGCTCAGCGGGGATCAACGGAGCGATCCCCGCTGAGCAAGCAGAGGTTCACAGGACAGATCATAGCTCGTCCGCCCCATGTGAAAGGGGCCTTACTCTTTAACATTGCACTTTAATGGTGTGAAAGTGCTCTTATGCCGCGTGCACACGACCGTTTTTAATGTCTTGGAAAAAACTAAGTTTTTCTCAACGTGATTCTTGTCAAGCCTGCCTTGCATACACACGATTGTGGAAAAAAATGCTGGAGCAAAGCGCGGTGATGTACAACACGTACGACTGCACTATAAAGGGGAAGTTCCATTCGAATGGCGTCACCCTTTGGGCTTGATTATGCAAATATCCCTTCTTAAATCTTGCTTCTGAGCATGCACGTTTTTTTTTCGTCGTTAAAGCCTACACACGACCATTTTTCACAACGTGAAAAACGACTATGTGAAAAACGACTATGTGAAAAACGTAGAGAAAAAAATAGAGCATGTTCTAAGGGCCAGATTCACATAGAAGAGCGGCGGCGTAACGTATCGTAGATACGTTACACCGCCGCAATTTTTCATCGCAAGTGCCTGATTCACCAAGCACTTGCGATGAAAACCTACGCCGGCGGCCTCCGGCGCAAGGCGGGCCAATTTAAATGGGCGTGTGCCATTTAAATTAGGCGCGCTCCCGCGCCGGACCTACCACGCATGCTCCGTTTCCGAACTCCCGTCGTGCATTGCGCGCCGTGACGTCATTTTTTCGAACGGTGACGCGCGTAGCGCATTTCCGTATTCCCGGACGGCTTACGCAAATGACGTTGATTTTTAAATTTTGACGCGGGAACGACGGCCATACTTTAGACAGCAATACGCTTGCTGACTAAAGTTAGGGCACCTAAAACGACGACTAACTTTGCGACGGGAAACTAGACTAGCAGCGACGTAGCGAACGCGAAAATCCGTCGTGAATCGCCGTAACTCCTAATTTGCATACCCGACGCTGGTTTACGACGCGAACTCCCCCCAGCGGCGGCCGCGGTACTGCATCCTAAGATCCGACAGTGTAAAACAATTACACCTGTCGGATCTTCTGGCTATCTATGCGTAACTGATTCTATGAATCAGTCGCATAGATAGAAACAGAGATACGACGGCGTATCAGCAGATACGCCGTTGTATCTCCACTGTGAATCTGGCCCTAAATTTTTAATGCCCATTTTTCACGTCGAGAAAAATGCTCTGGAGCCTACACACAATCGTTTTTAATGACCAATTTAAAAAATGGCATTTTTCCCATCATGAAAAATGGTCGTGTGTACGCGGCATTATGCCGCGTACACACGATCATTTTTCGGTTTTGTAAAAAACAAAGTTTTTCAGGCTCTAGAAAAAACGTAATTTTTTTTCAACTTCATCATTAAAACGGCCTTGCCCACACACGATCGTGAAAAAAAAATTCTCTAGCAAAGCGCGGTGACGTACAACACGTACGACGGCACTATAAAGGGGAAGTTCCATTCAGATGACGCCACCCTTGGGGCTGCTTTTGCTGATTTTGTGTTAGTAAAAGACGATTCGCGCTCTTCTGTCTGTTACAGCGTGATGAATGTGCTTACTCCATTACGAACGGTAGTTTTACCAGAACGAGTGCTCCCGTCTCATAACTTGCTTCTGAGCATGCGCAGGTTTTTCACCCAAAAAATGCTCTGAAGCCCACACACGATTGTTTTAAATTACATTTTAAAAAAAAACGTTGTTTTTTACAACCCGAAAAATTATCGTGTGTACGCGGCATTAGAGTAGCCATGGTCACTACATGGAACAAATGGTCCTTGTGGAGCAAAGTATATGTTTAATAGCATTTAGTGGCAATCTTTGCTCCATTCATGTATACTTGATTGCTACAGACTTGGAAAACATAATCCACAGGGAGCCATTTGTTACATATGTTAAGCATTCAATATAACTATCAATTAATCAATAACAATTTAATTAGCACAATTGACCTGCTAAAAATCTTTTTTTTAGTCCCCGTTCACAGCTGAGCAGAGCGATTTCCAGATGTTTTTATTTGGGAGTTTTGCAAGTATATTATGAGTGTTTAAGAAGCGTAATAAAAGCATTTTTAGTTGTTTTTATTTTAGCCAATAGAAAGCATTAGGGGGAGGAGATTAGGGGTGGAGAGCTGCTGTTATGCCAGAAAACATGCAACAAAAAGCTCGCAA
This sequence comes from Rana temporaria, assembly GCF_905171775.1. Taxonomy (NCBI): domain Eukaryota; kingdom Metazoa; phylum Chordata; class Amphibia; order Anura; family Ranidae; genus Rana; species Rana temporaria. The sequence continues at coordinate 45,081,933 of NC_053494.1, forward strand.
AACGTATGTAAAACACTCATGTTGAGCGTTTTTCAGGTGTTGCCATTAACCACTTTCTTCCCAAGCCTATTTTGACACTTCTCTCCTACATGTAAAAAAATCATCCTTTTATTTTTGCTTGAAAAATATTTAGAACCCCAAAACATTATGGGCCAGATCCACGAAGCGCGGCGCTTCTCTCTCCGTCCGGCGTAGTGTATCTCAGATACACTACACCGCCGTAACTTACTTTTTTTTTTTGTATCCTAAAAAGATTTCCCGCCGTAAGTTAGGGCAGCGTAGTGTAACTTAGGTGGCGTAAGGGCGCGCAATTCAAATGTATGTGATGGGGGCGTGTTTTATGTAAATACGTCGTGACCCGACGTAAATGTTTTTTTTTTGAACGGCGCATGCGCCATCCGTGGGGGCATCCCAGTGCGCATGCTCGAAATTAAACTGGAACAAGCCAATGCTTACGACAGTGACGTCATTCTATGCAAAGCCCTATTCGCGAACGACTTACGCAAACGACGTAACATTTTCAAAATTCGACGCGGGAACGACGGCCATACTTAAAATAGGATACGCCTTATATAACAGGGGTAACTATACGCCGGAAAAAGCCGAACGCAAACTACGTAAAAAAATGCGCTGTATCTAGCTAATTTGCATACTCGACGCGGAATTTGACGGAAACGCCACCTAGCGGCCAGCGTAAATATGCACCTACGATCCGACGGCGTACGAAGACGTACACCTGCCGGATGGAGCCCAGATTCCGTCGTATCTGGTTTTGTGGATACAAAACAGAGATACGACGTGGGAACTTTGAAATTACGAGGCGTATCCATAGATACGCCGGCGTAATTCGTTTGAGGATCTGGCCCTTTATATGTATTTTAAGCAGCAGAGGCCCTATAAAATAACATGGTGGGTGTTGCAATTGTTTATGTCACAAGGTATTTGTGCAGAGTTTTTTTAAATGCAAATTTATGGGGAAAAATACGCTTTAATTAATTATTTTAGTGCACACAAACACAATATAATACCAATTTTTTGGTACAATATAAAAGATGATGTTACGTCGAGTAAACGGATTCCTAACATGTCACACTTTAAAATTGCACACACTCGTGGAATGGCGACAAACTAAGATACTTAAAAATCCCCATAAGTGTTGCTTAAAGCCTCGAACACATGATAGGTTAACCAGAGGACAATGGTCTGAAGGACCGTTTTCATCAGTCAAAACCGATCGTGTGTGGGCCCCATCAGTGGCATAGCCAGAGTTATGGGCGCCAGGGGCAGAATTTTTTTTTCGCCCCCCCCCTGTATAATCATCCACTCTGGTTATAAGGATAATTAAACACATGTAAAGGGCATTACATTTTAATAGGGGTAAAGAGCAATACATTTTTTATGAAAAAACTCATATGAAAAAAACAATAGAAACAAAATGACTGATGACGACTTTATTAATGTTTTAGGAAGTTATGAAAATACAAACCACTGATGTGATATAAATATTGCAATAGAGCCTTAAAGGATTTGTAAAATAAAACATTTTCTTTGCTGAAATGACTGTTTACAGGGTATAGAGACATAATAGTTAACTGATTCCTTTTAAAAATAGATAAAAATCAATCATATAATGTACCTGTAGTTTCAGTTTTGTTTTTACATCTAGTTTGCATGTTATTTCATGCCTCTGTGCTACACAGAGCCATAGAGCAGTGATGGTTTGGAAAATGGAACTAGAAGCTCCCAGTACTGTGGTCATCAGGAAACAGACAACCAGGAAGTGTCCAGAACAGAGCAGAATTACAGCAACATCAGAGCAAAAACGAACAATGAGGGCATGAAACCAGGACTGCAGTAAGGTAAAGGAAGCTACAGTGGGGATCGAAATTTTGGGCACCCCAGGTAACAATTTGTATTAATGTGCATAACGAAGCCACTTTCAAAATTACAGAAAAACAAAAAATGGCGTCTGCAAAAGTTTGGGCACCCTGCAGAATTTATAACATGCACTGCCCCCTTTGCAAAGCTGAGACCTGCCAGTGTCATGAATTGTTCTCAATCATCATCTGGGAAGACCAGGTGATGTCAATCTCAAAGGTTTTAAATGCCCAGACTTATCTGACCTTGCCCCAACAATCGGCACCATGGGTTCTTCTAAGCAGTTGTCTAGAAAACTGAAAGTGAAAATAGTTGTCGCTCACAAAGCTGGAGAAGGCTATAAGAAGATAGCAAAGCGTTTTCAGATGTCAATATCCTCTGTTCGGAATGTAATTAAGAAATGGCAGTCATCAGGAACAGTGGAAGTTAAAGCAAGATCTGGAAGACCAAGAAAAATATCAGACAGAACAGCTCGCAGGATTGTGAGAAAAGCAATTCAAAACCCACGTTTGACTGCACAATCCCTCCAGAAAGATCTGGAAGACACTGGAGTTGTGGTACACTATTCCACTATAAAGAGATACTTGTACAAATATGGTCTTCATGGAAGAGTCATCAGAAGAAAACCTCTTCTACGTACGTCCTCACCACAAAAATCAGCGTTTGAACTTTGCAAATGAACATATAGACAAGCCTGATGCATTTTGGAAACAAGTTCTGTGGACCGATGAGGTTAAAATAGAACTTTTTGGCCGGAATGAGCAAAGGTACGTTTGGAGAAGAAAGGGCACAGAATTTATTGAAAAGAACCTCTGTCCAACTGTTAAGCATGGGGGTGGATCAATCATGCTTTGGGGTTGTATTGCAGCCGGTGGCACAGGGAACATTTCACGAGTAGAAGGAAAAATGGATTCAATCAAATTTCAGCAAATTTTGGATGGTAACTTGATGCCATCTGTGAAAAAGCTGAAGTTAAAGAGAGGATGGCTTCTACAAATAGATAATGATCCTAAACACACCTCAAAATCCACGGGGGATTACATCAAGAGGCGTAAACTGAAGGTTTTGCCATGGCCTTCACAATCTCCTGACCTCAACATAATTGAAAATCTATGGATAGACCTTAAAAGAGCAGACACCTCCACTCTAAATAAATCACAACTTGTTTTTTTTTATGGTGGAGCAAGTACTCAATCCTCACCTAGACAAGGATGACGTCACCTTGGTCTGCCCCTTCACCCACCTAACCCCCCATACCGCTATCCCTGGGATAATGTCACACATGCCAGGAGGCTATAGGACCAGTTTACCTGCACCTCTTGACCTTATTTATATGCAATGAGAAGACAGCTGTGAGTCATCGGGAAGTGACAGTTGACTTTCAAAATCAATATGACAGGGCCGAAGATCCAAAGCCCTAAGAAGAATTTGTTTAGGAGAAGAGAGCCCTGGACCTCCTGGGCTGGTAAGTATCTTATCTATAGTATCTATATTTTTACAAGCCGGGGGGAAAAACTTCTGCTTTGAATGGGATAATTTAGGGTGAACATTGCTTTGATTAGTACTCATTAGGTGATCACCATGTGCATATGGGTGGATGATTGCCATGTCTATGGATAACTTCTGAATGCAACCTTATATAGTATGGTTATTCTTGGGGGCAGTGGTGGATTATAACAAGTGCAGAATGAACAGTTATCCTAGACTTTAGGGGGGCATAGGAATGTTAAACACCTACTCCCCACAGTAGGTCAACTTCAGCCTTGCAAGTCTCAATGGCAGCTGTGTGTTCCTCTCCATAAATCTTCCCTTTATGATTATCACCCAATCATGCGTGATAGTTATACAGTGGGTATAGAAAAGTATCACCCCCCTTTAAAATAATCACGTCTTGTTGCTTGGTAGCCTGAAATGAAGACAAACACAGTTTTTGTTTTATCCAGCTGTATGTAGTGCTACCTATAGATATAAGACCAACATGTCAGAATTTTTTTTAAACCAAAATTCAAAAACAGAATCACTGAATTGGAAAAAGGATCACCCCCCCTCCTAAAAATTACTTGTAAACTCTATCAGATGTAGCTATTCACCTTCTCAATGGCACACAAAGCCATTTGACATTCAACTGTAATCAGCTGTGGTCATTTTGATTAACTCAGCATGAAAATAGCTTTCCTGGAGCATTTCAGTTCCTGTTAGTGCAACTGAAGCAAACAGGAAACTATGGGTGGAAAGGTATTGTCAAAAGATCTATGGGATACAGCTGTGGACAGGCACAAGTCAGGAGATGGATACAACAAGATTTCAAATGCTTTATCAATGCCTAGAAGCACAGTGATGTCTGTTTTTAGGAAGTGGAAGGTATTTGGTACAACACAGACCCTCCCTGGATCAGGACGTGACTCCATACTGGATAAAAGAGCCAGGAAGAAACTGGACAGAAAAGCTACCAAGAGGCCTACAGCAACTCTGAAGCAGTTGTAGGAGTTTATGACAAGTGGTCATTGTGTGCATGTGAGAACAATGTCACAAATTCTCCACAAATGTGACTTGTATGGGAGGGTTGCAAGAAAAAGACATTCCTTAAAGAAAAAAAAAAAGCTGCTGACTTTTAATAAGCACACTTACCTGTCCAGGTTGCCCGCGAGGCCGATCTGTCAATCGCGGCCATCCTCACTAAGGGAAACAGCCTTACGGCTTCACTGCCTGTTTCCTGTCACGCGGCTATTTGTGAATGGGAACACTGTCCTGTGACGTCCCAGAAGGCAGCGCGCCTCCATTTCCCAGGAGGATTCACAAGGAGGAGAACACAGAACCTCACTGCGGAAGAGGAAGAGGCAGATTAGGACTATCTGCCTAGTAACAGCAATTTCTGGTAAGTATAAATTATTTATTTCTTTATTTATTTATTTTAGCCTTTTTAGACACTTTTTTTTTTATTTTTAGGCTGGACCTCCACTTTAAGAAAGGCCGCATGCAGTCATGACTGAGCTTTGCCAAAACACACTTTGAAGATTCTGAAGCCACATGGAAAAAGTATAGATATTAGAAATCCCGCGCTTAGGTGTAGGTTCGGTTGCAGCCTCCCCTAAAGATCTCCACTAATGGAGCTTTGATATTATAAAACCGTATATAGAACATGGGGTAAGGTGACCAGATTTTTAAAATGAAATCCAGGGACATATTTTTTCTTTACTAGTAATGGCAACAATCAGTGACTCTCTGCCCGTCGCCGCCCACCTCACAGCCTCTCAAGTCTTAGGGCTCTTTCACACGTCCGTTCCGTTCGTCCGTTTTTTGGACGTCCGTTAACGGACCGCAATGCTTCCCTATGGGCTAGCGTCCGTTAGCGGATGAGCATCCGCTAACGTCCGTTAGCATCCGTCTGCGTTCAGTTCCGTTTTTTTGGACGGAAGAAAACCCTATTTTTTCTTCCGTCTAAAAAACGGAACGGACGAAAAACGGACGTTAACGGATGATCCGTTTATCATCCGTTCCGCTAACATCCGTTTTTCTATGTAAAAAGCCACAAAAAAAAAAAAAAAAACTGATTAAAAAACGGATGGAAAAACTGGGCTCTTTCACACGTCCGTTCAGTTTTTCAGATCAGTTTTTTTTTTCATCAGTTGTTCCGTTTTTCCATCAGTTTTTCGTCAGTTTTTCGTCAGTTTTTCATCAGTTTTTCAACAGTTTTTGCATCAGTTTTTGCATCCGTTTTTCCATCCGTTTTTTTTTTTTTTTTTTTTGGGGGGCTTTTTACATAGAAAAACGGATGTTAGCGGAACGGATGATAAACGGATCATCCGTTAACGTCCGTTTTTCGTCCGTTCCGTTTGTTAGACGGAAGAAAAATAGGGTTTTCTTCCGTCCAAAAAAACGGAACTTAACGCAGACGGATGCTAACGGATGTTTTCCATCAGTTTTCCATCAGTTTTCCATCAGTTTTTCGTCCGTTTTTCGTCCGTTTTCCGTCAGTTTTTCCATCAGTTTTTTTTTTGGGGGGCTTTTTACATATTTTGATGAAAAACGGATGTTAGCGGATCGGATGGTAAACGGATCATCTGCTAACGTCCGTTTTTCGTCCGTTCCGTTTTTTTGACGGAAGAAAAATAGGGTTTTCTTCCGTCCAAAAAAACCGAACTTAACGCAGACGGATGCTAACGGACGTTAGCGGATGCTCATCCGCTAACGGACGTTAACCCATAGGGAAGCATTGCGGTCTGTTAACGGACATCCAAAAAACGGACGAACGGAACGGACGTGTGAAAGAGCCCTAAGGGCTCTTTCACACGTCCGTTCCGTTCGTCCGTTTTTTGGACGTCCGTTAACGGACCGCAATGCTTGTCGGCCACCGTCCCGCTGACGTCACTACCTCCGGAACGAGCGCCGTGCACTTGCATTGCTCTGAACTGTATTGCTTTGGCCCTTATCGGCCACCGTCCTGCTAACCTCATTGGATTGAGCGCTGTGCTTCAGCACCGCTCTTACACAGCCATCAGACCCGGCTTCTCTTCCAGCTGATTTGTTCGCTCCTCATCAGGATTGATACACGAGCTGGCTCCACGTCAAACTTCCTCACTTGCACCCCTGTTCCTGCAATACTTCATGTAAGTGTTGGATATCTACACTAATCAATGTAATTAAATCAGATGACTCAGAGGCGCTTTTTTTCCTGTTTTTCTTTTTACATATGAGCGAATAGTGTAGTCTTTCAGGTCACTCTTCTCAGGTGAAAGCACTCTGATTAGTGTCACCAGAGAATAAGCCTGAAATCTGAGGTGACCCCATTGCTTGGCAGCAATAAGCCACTAGCATGTGTCACACCCAGCAATCATAAGGTGTAATATATATATATATATATATATATATATATATATATATAATACATACATACACACACACAAATGCAAAAAAAAATGAAAACCATTTATCATTTTGCTCCCACTTCACAATGATGTGCCACTTTGTGTTGGTCCATCACATAAAATCCCAATAAAATACATTTACAAAATGTGGAAAATTTCAAGGGGTATGAATACTTTTTCAAGGCACTGTAACACCAACTTGTCAGAGAATTTATTTATTTTTTACGAAAAAAAGAATCACCCCTTATGTCAGTATTTTGTTGAACCACCTTTTGCTTTAATTACAGCCTTCAGTCTGTTGGGTTTTGTCCATACTAACTTTGCACATCTAGAATATTTGAAGGCACTGTATATCTTTCACTTGGATGTTATTAGTTGCACTGTGTAAATACAACTGGATAAAACAAAAACCGTGTCTGTCTTAATAGGCTGCACAGCAACAAAATGTGATTATTTTAAAGGGGGAGATTATTTTCTATACCCACTGTACATACATACAGCATCTGCCACCATCATCCTATCATTTATATTATATATCGTTTAACTTTTATTGTGCCATGGTTCAAATCATCCTTTTTCTTTTTTTTTTTCTTTTTCCCCAGTGACATCACAACCATGACTCCAGCACACAGATTGGTATTTCCCCAGAGAGATCCCACCCCTAGCACACACATTGGTTTTTCCTCGCTATAATTCCTCTAGCACAAACAATGTCCAGTTTCTCCTCCAGAGGTTCCCGTCTACATTTACACTCTCCTATACATGCAAATAGTATATTGGACCCTGTCCATGTCCTCCTTATAAGCATTGCACGCTAAGCCCAGACGCGCAATTTGGCGGTTGAGCAATCAGCGTGAAGCTCGGTTCAGCGACAGTCTCTCCTCCCTTTCTCCTCTGTGGAAGTGGGCTTCTTATTGTTGCTTTAAGTGTAACTCTTTGTATCCAGAATTGTGATTGTGTGTGTTAGGACATTCATGTACCTCTCTCATGTATCCTGCACAACAGTACAGTATATGTAACAATCTTTTAATACGCGTAGAAACTGACAGTACAATACCGACTATTATGTAGCAATAAAGATTCAAATGGACTTTGGAGTTGCCATCTACATTTGTTTTGGAGAATGGACGGAGCCATTGGAGCCAGGGCACCCAGTGAAGGATTCCTTCTCTTATCTATGAGGAGCTTTCCCTAATGTGAGCGCTGCATCGTGTTTGTTTTTCCTTGGTGGTACTGTACTCAGTGGTGTATTTAGGTTTTGTGCTTCCCTAGGCCTGACTAAACTTTCCTGTCAAGGCCACATCTCTTTCTGTTTAACCACTTAAGGACCGCCTCCTGCACATTAACCTCAGCAGAATGGCACGGCTGGGCACATCCACATACAGGTACGTCCTGTACTAGTACCCAGCCGTGGGTCGCGTGACCGGGACCGCGGACTCGCGGACCCGATCGCCGCTGGAGTCCCGCGATCGGTCCCCGGAGCTGAAGAACGGGGAGAGCCGTGTGTAAACACGGCTTCCCCGTTCTTCACTGTGGCGGCAGCATCGATCGTGTCATCCCTTTTATAGGGGGACACAATCGATGACGTCACACCTACAGCCACACCCCCCTACAGTTGTAAACACACTTCAGGTCACACATAACCCCATCAGCGCCCCCAGTGGTTAACTCCCAAACCTAAATGCATTTTTTGCTCTGAAAATAACAATGGTCCCAAAAATTTGTCAAAATTGTTCGAGGTGTCCGCCATAATGTCGCAGTCACGAAAAAAATCGTTGATCGCCGCCATTAGTAGTAAAAAAATTTTTTTTTAAAAATGCAATAAAACTATCCCCTATTTTGTGAACACTATAAATTGTGCGCAAACTAACCGATAAACGCTTATTGCGATTTTTTTTACCAACATTTTTTTTTTACCAAAAATAGGTAGAAGCATACGTATTGGCCTAAACTGAGGAAAAAAATGTTTTTATATATATGTTTTGGGGGATATTTATTATAGCAAAAAATTAAAAATATTGCATTTTTTTTTAAAATTGTCGCTCTATTTTTGTTTATAGCGCAAAAAAATAAAAACCGCAGAGGTAATCAAATACCACCAAAAGAAAGCTCTATTTGTGGGAAAAAAGGACAATTTTGGTTGGGAGCCATGTCGCACGACCGCGCAATTGTCAGTTAAAGCGACGCAGTGCCGAATCGCAAAAAGGGGCAAGGTCCTTTAGCTGCATTTTGGTCCGGGTCCTAAGTGGTTAAGACCCACCCTGAAATTTTCAAGTGGGGACACTAGTTCTTAGGGCCTGGGGGTGGCAATGGATTCCCTTAAAGTGGGGTTCCAACCACAATTAGCATTTTTTTAAAGTATGTCCTTTCATCATGCGTTTTTCTAAAATAAATCCGGTCACTTATTATTTTACAATCCGCCGCCGCTCCACATAGTTATTCAAAAAAGATAGTTTATTAAACTATGTCCACACAGTTTTCATTTTGCTTGTGGGCATTGTGAAGCCCACAAGCACTTTCTTTCTTTTGTTTTTTTTTTCTTTTCTTTCTTCTTTCTTTTCTTCTTTTCTTTCTTTCTTTTTCTTTCTTTTCTTTCTTTCTTTCTTTCACAAGCACTTACTTCCTGGAAGTCTTGGATGGGGAGTGATAATTGGGTAGCGCACTGCATCCTGGGAAATGATGACACACATTTCCCAGGAGCATTAGAGGGAGATGATGTCAGGATCCTAGGTTATTCCAAAGGCAGATTTCGTGGGACTGCATAGCAACAGGCATTTCCAGATAAGTAAAACATTTTTTTTTTTTTTTTTTTAGGTCTAATGAGCACAATAATGAAAAAAAAAATTTGGGATGGAAACTCCACTTTAATTTGCATAGATTTCCTCTCACTTCCTGTTTGGCTATGGAGCAGGAAGTGAAGGGAAATCTCTCCAATGGGACAGGGATGGTAAAAAAAATAAACTGACAGGTGCTATAACCTTCCCTTACTCTATCCAAAATGAAAAAAAAAAAGTTCTACTTTAAGCACAAATTTCTGATAATTTTATGGAGAGGACTAAGAAGATATAACTATGCCAATTGTCTAGCAGAAAACATAGCACAGTAAGGAAGGTCTGTGGTCCAGGTTGATAGGGCAGTCAAAATTAGAAGCAGCTTGCATTACACTAACAGTGTAGCAAAAGCCAGCAGGGACTCTTTCCTTGCTGCCCCCCCTCAAAATGCTGCCCTAGGCCTGGGCCTTGTTGGCCTAGGCCAGGATACAGCGCTGAGTCTGTACTGTATGTCCAATAGCAGCAAACCACAAAGGAGGTACCAGAGAACTTTGCATATATAAAATATTTTATAGTATTTATTAAACCAGTACAATAAAAACAAGTCGTCCCTATTGGAGGTATTGGGACAGAACATATATGACTTCATATTTATGTGAAATAAAGACAGAATAAAGAGAAGTAGAGTCGCTAAGAAGGAAGAGACATGAAGGAACATAAGATGTAGGAAAAGAAAGGGGAGGGGGGGCGAGAGGTCAGAGCGAGGGAGAAAAACATAAAAAAAGGGGAGGGGGGGGGGGGGACAAAGGGGGCGCAGTGTGCACACGCTTATTATCGTTAGATGGATAAAAGCAATTGGTCAAGGGACGGTGGTTGAGAATAGGAGATCCCAGGTTGCCAGACTTGGGTATATAAATGCGTGTCATGAAGATAGCAGCGAGCTGTTCATTTATCATGTCCTCAGAACTGCGTTGGGGATTTCCACGCTTTGGCTATAATTAGCCTGGTCACTGCAAATACATGGGAAGCGAGTGTCCATTCTGATCGAAGAATTTCTGGGATGGGCTTATTCAGGGGGGCTTCATGAGGTTTTATTTTCAAATCTCAGTGTGGATCAGGGAATGAATGAGGTTAAAAACAACAATAATTTCACATCCTGACAATCTGTCAAATCCTCAATAATTCCTTTAAGCCCCTTTCATACTGGAGCGTTATTAGAGCGTTATTCGATGAAGGCCTCATCTGCAATCCCAATGTGAAAGCCCGAGTGCTTTCAGAGCCCTTTCACACTGCTAAGACCCCTAAGGCCCCTTTCACATTGGAGCGGGAGCCGCGCTGGCGGTATAGCGCCGCTAAAAATAGTGGCGCTATACCGCCGGGACTGCCGTGGGAATCGGCCGCTAGCGGTGTGGTATTAACCCCCGCTAGTGGCTGATAAAGGGTTAATACCGCCCGCAATGCGCCTCTGCAGAGGCGCATTGCGGGCGGTATTGCCGCGGTTTCCCATTGTTTTAAATGGGAAGGAGCGGTATACATGCCGCTCCTCTCACCGCTCCAAAGATGCTGCTGACAGGAGATTTTTTTCTCTCCCGCCAGCGCATCGCCTCAGTGTGAAAGCCCTGATGTTATACACTTGCGGTTTTACCCCCCGCTAGTGGCCAAAAATGGGTTAATACTGCCGGCCAGGGCTTTTTTTCAGCGGGAACGCAGGGGAAGGCAGTTCCGGCACCTCCTAGACTGACTGTATGTAATGTCAAGGGGTACTGGGGTGTGCTGCAGGGTATTGATGCTCACTGCTGGCGGATCTTTTCTAGCTGGAGGGGATCTATTTTTGCAGGGGGGTCTATTGTTGCTGAAGGAGATCTACTGTTGGGGAAGGGGTCTATTGTTGATGGCTGCCAGGGAGTCTATTAATGCTGGTTGTTGCTGGGGGGGGATTTTGTTGTGGGTGGTACATTGTTAGGGGGATCTATTGTTGCTGGCTGAAGGGGAAACCGAATTCCATACAAATTACTTAGCACAACAAAATGATACTTGGTTCTGTATTGTCTAAAAGGGCGGTACTGGGAGGTAGGTAGGGGATGTAACCAAGGGACGTTGCTCGGAGGTGGGTAGGGGTGGAGAAAACAAGTGACTCGGAAAAGGGGAGTTCCTGCACCTATTGTCTGAGAAAAAAAGCCCTGCCGCCGGCAATGCGCTTCTGCAGAGGAATAGCCACTGTTTTCCATTGCTTTCAATGGGAAGGAGCGGTGGAGGAGCGGTAAACACACCGCTCCAAAGATGCGGCTAGCAGAACTTTTGGAGCGGTCCTGCTAGCGCACCGCTCGGGCTTTCACACTGGAGAAACAGCAGCTGCTGTGTCAGGTCGGTTTGCAGGTGCTATTTTTAGCACAATAGCGCCTGCAAACTGCCCCAGTGTGAAAGGGGTCTAATGTAATTTTCTGAGCTCCAGGCATTTTGCTTCAGACGACTGCTTAGATGTGAACAGGGGCCATTGGAATGAATATGGTTTGACTTGTTGAGCGTTTTAGAGCTACAAGCTTCAAGCAGAAACGCTCTCAGGTTTTAAGAAGGCCTTAACCACTTCCTTACTGGGCACTTAAACCCCTTCCTGCCCAGAGGACTTTTTGCGATTCGGCACTGCGTCGCTTTAACTGACAATTGCGCGGTCGTGTGACGTGGCTCCCAAACAAAATTAACGTCCTTTTTTCCCCACAAATAGAGCTTTCTTTTGGTGGTATTTGATCACCTCTGCGGTTTTTATTTTTTGTGCTATAAACAAAAATAGAGCGACAATTTTGAAAAAAAAAAACATTTTTTTACTTGTTGCTATAATAAATAGCTCAATTTTTTTTTTTTACGTTTTTTTTTTATCCTCAGTCTAGGCCGATACGTATTCTACATATTTTTAGTAAAAAAAAAAAAAAAAATCGCAATAAGCGACTGGTTTGCGCAAAAGTTATAGCGCCTACAAAATAAGGGACAGAATTATTATTATTATTTTTTTTTTTTACTAGAAATGGCAGCGATCTGCGATTTTTATTGGGACTGCGACGTTATGGCGGACACATCGGACACTTTTGACACATTTTTGGCGCCATTCACATTTATACTGCAATCAGTGCTATAAATATGCACTAATTACTGTATAAATGTGACTGGCAGGGAAGGGGTTAACACTAGGGGGTGAGGAAGGGGTTAAATGTGTACCCTAATTAGTGTTCTAACTGTGGGGGAAGGGGGGTGACTGGGGGGGGTGACCGATCTGTGTCTCTATGTACAAGAGACACAGATCCGTCTCCTCTCTCCCCTGACAGCACCGCTGTCTGCGAGAGCCGGGAATGAGAGATGATCTCATATGTAAACATATGAGATCATCTCTCATAGGCCGCACAGATCGCCTAGGAAACGGCCGCTCCGATTGGCCGTTCACGGCGATCTGTGACTGGCTGTGTCCAAGGGACACGGCCAGCACAGCAGTTCCCCGCTGCGCGCTCGGGAGCGCGCGCGGGGAACGTGCAAAGGGGCGGCCGTAAAAAGACGGCCTGTTAGAGATTGGGAGCCGCGCTGAGGCCGTACAAAGTCGTACGGCCGTCAGCAAGTGGTTAAAGTGGTTGCAAACCCTTTATAACCACTTTAACCTACAGGTAAGCCTAGATTAAGGCTTACCCATGGGTGCTTGAAATATCTGCCCTTTCTAACTCAAGTCATGCCGTAAGTGGAGGCTCCTGCACGCATACGCAGGAGTGACGTCACGCAACGTCACGCGACTCCGGCCACTCACAGAGCTGGAGTTTGCAGCCCCGGAAGGTAGAGGGGTGAAGAATGGCCTCTCGCTACTCGCGAGGAAGACGGGACATCGTGGGCTTCTCCTGCAGGTAAGTGTCACATAATGGGCTACTATGTGATGCATAGTAGCCCATTATGCTTTACCTTTGCAGGGAAACAAAGAGGAAGTAACACCCATCAGGGTTTACTTCCTCTTGAGCCTAGGTTCACACTGCTGCGAATTCAAAATCGCGGTAAAATGCCCGATTTTACCGCGATTTCGCGGCCGCTATTTAATGTAAATCGCGGCCCGAAATCGCAAAAAGTAGTACAGGAACTACTTTTTGAAATCGCAGATGCGGCGTCGCACTGATTAGGACAGTGCCATTGCCGACAATTGCCGCCAATTTGAGATGCGATTTGACATGTCAAATCGCATCTCAAATCGTTCCAAATCGTACCCAGTGTGAACCAGGGCTCAATGTACTATTGGAGGCAGCATTGTGTTAGCTTTATATTCCCATCTACTGTTCAACTGTACAGACAAACAAGAGTAAAGCTGAGTACATACACCCATTCATTCAACCAGTGGGTTAAACAGAAAAAAAACTGATAGATCCTTGCATCAACACAAGCGATGTTGATTCAAGGGTCTCTCCCACTAAGGCTCCGCTTTCCGAATCACGGGCGGAATCGCCGCGATTCTGCTTGCGATTTGCAATAGTGGCTAATCGCGGGACGCCCGTACGTTTCCGGTGCATTGCCCATTGATTTCAATAGCACCCCAAGTGCAGCGCGATTTCCCTGCGATTAATCTGCCGACAATCACGGTAAAAAAAACGCACAAACAGAATCGCGGGATGCCTGTCCTCCAAAATAAAAAAAGGAGCTTCTTTTGGGCAATGGGCGTCCCACGATTCTGTTTGCACGTTTTTACAGCGATTGTCGCCCCCATATGCCTAGAAGTGAACGTAGCCCATAGGTGTGCACAGCCTATTGCATTAGGGTGTGCACCCCAAAGCTCAAACACACACACTACCAAGCACTCACTGGCCCGGATTCAGAAAGGAGATACGACGGCGTATCTCCGGATACGCCGTTGTATCTCTGAGTGTGCGTGGTCATAACTATGCGACTGATTCAGAGAATCAGTTACGCATAGATTTCCCTAAGATCCGACCGACGTAAGTGTCTTACACCGTCGTATCTTAGGCTGCATATTTGCGCTGGCCGCTAGGTGGCGCTTCCGTATAGTTACGCGATGAATATGCTAATTAGGTAGATACGCCGATTCAGAAACGTACGTCCGGCCGGCGCATTTTTTCTGCGATACGTTACGCCCGCCAATAGATAGACAAATCTATCTAAATCCGGGCCACTATGTTCATTCAGAAAGTAAAGGGGCCTGTAAATTACATCATTTACCTGCCCCTTCCCCCACTCATCCTCAAACATCCCTGCAGCAACAGCTGGAGGGAGAGGAGGAAAGCACTCCAGGGGGAAGGGGAGAGCAAGGGCAGTAGGGTGAATCTATGCTGCACAGGGTGATAAGGGTGTGCCTGGGCACACCTGGCACATGCCTATGATGGAGCCTTAGCTATTGTATTCTGACAGAAGGACTCGTCAGACCAGCTTCTGCTGAACACACAGATTGCAAGTCTGATTTTTTAACCCATGTGTTCAAACTTGCGAATGGGGCCGTTTGAGATTACCTGTGGCAGATCCAGGACCAGTTCACATTAGATGCGGTGAAAATTTGCTGCAAATTCGCACCGCATCAAAATCGCAACCATGCGAACTGATTGTGAAATGTATGTTGTATAGTTACATAGTAGGTGAGGTTGAAAAAAGACACAAGTCCAACCTGTTAATGACACCCCACAATCAGTTTGCAAAATGCAGCGCATTCGCGGAATTGAATCACATGGCTATTTTTTTCAAATTCCGGTGCTGACAAAAAATGGGTCCTGCACAAGTTTGGTCTGAATGCGTTGCAAATTAAGCCATACGGTTTATATGGCTGAATTCACATTGCACAAACATCACATATGATCTGCACAGCAATGCGGTGCGAATCACATGCGATGTCTGGCATCACACTACTGTGAACTGGCCCTCAGGGGAAATCCATGGCAATAGGTGCAGGAGAGAAGCCTAGACCCCTTTTCACACTGCAGCGCTGCTAAAACAGTGCTAAAGCGCTGGTCGTTTTTGAAGTGCTTTAGCGCCACTTTTTGGGGACCATCAGGGCAGATTTTTTAAGGTCACCCCTAAAAAAATAAGGAAAAAAGTCAATTTTTGCGGCGCTTTGGAAGCACTGCCCATTCATTTCAATGGGCAGGGGCGTTTTGGGAGCGCCATTTATAGTGCTCCCAAGCCGCCTCAAAGATGCTGCTTGCAGGACTTTTCCTGAGGTTCCGCAAGCACACTGCCCCAGTGTGAAAGCACCCATTGCACAGAATAGGAGGCAGTTCAGGCGCTTTTTAGAGGCTATTTCTAGCGCTAAGGCTGGGTTCCCACACACAGCAGGGGCCCGGTGCGTTTACGGTTTCAGGTCTGATTTCAGCCCGAATTTTTGTCTAATTTTGCACTGGAGTCGCAGCAGAGATATGTGAACTGGCTCCATAGAGAGCTGCTCAAAATCTCCTGCATGTTGAGCCTGCATCCAATTCGCAATAGTGTGAACCCAGCCTTAAACGCCTGAAAACTGCCTCAGTGTGAAAGGGGTCTCATTGAAAACAGCAGGAGCCTAATTGTGTCCACAGCTATTTGCAACTGTTCCCATGTAATTGCTCATGTAGTGATCACTTGTGTTGTGGATGATCAGCCCTGGACGCAGACAGACTAAGCCCACGTTCACCCTGAGGGCGGGTTTTGAAATCGTGCAAGTTCAGCTGAACTCGCATTATTTTAAACTGGCATTTCAGTCTGGCTTTGGGGGTCGATTTGACAGACATCTGTGTGGGTTCATGCGCAGATATCTATTAAAAACGCCCCCGAAATCCCCAAAAGTAGTGCAGAAACTACTTTTGGGAATCGGAATGGCGCTGCAAAGTCAGTGTTCCACCAATTCGGACGGTGCCGCACCGATTCAGACAGTGCCATTGCCGGCAATAGGCTCCAATTTGGCATGCGTTTTGACGTGTCAATGGAACCGGTTCGCACATGTTTGCGGTTTTCAAAAGGTTCCTGTGCGTTTTTGGGTCTGGTTCAGGTGTGAATTCAGGCATAAATTTGCACCAGAAACGCACCGGACTCCGGACTGCAGACCGCAGCTGGCCATGTGTGAACCCAGCCTAAGCCCTGGTTCACATTGACTGCAGAAATTAAATCATGCGCGTTCAGCTGAACTCACACAATTTCATTCCTGCACGTCAGTCCCGACTTTGGGGGCAATTGTCAGAGACATCTGTGCGGGTTTCTGCACAGATGTCAATGGAAATCGCACACCCAAATCGCCCAGAAGTAGTACAGAAACTATTTTTGGGAATTGGTGCGGCGTCGCACTGATTAGGACGGTGCCATTGTCGTCAATTGCCACTGATTTGGCGTGCGATTTGACATGTCAAATCGCACGCCAAATCGCATCAATGTGAACCAGGGCTGAAGCTGGGTATACATGTATTGAAATTCGGTGTGTGTACCCTGTCTGTTCAACAGAAGCTGGTCTTTATATTAGCTTCTGTCAAACAGTCCTGCTGGAAAACCAGCATTTGATCAGCCACTGCAGCCAATGGCTGCAGCGCTGATCTGATCTGACAATTCTTGCTGTAAGAATACAATAGTGCAGCTTGTGTGTATGCAGGGATCTGTCAGATTAATAAAGAAAAAGAGCTGGTTGAACAACAAAAAAAGTTCTGTCTATACCCTGCTAAAGTCAGCGGATGGGGGAGTACACACGCCACAGCCGCAATGCTATGCATTGATGTGCGGCAAAAATTGTCTCTCTTGTCGCACTCAGCGGGCAATGCTGCCAGTGTTTCATCAGATTAGGCGACCCGTCAGAAAGCCACCACCATCTTGCTACACCCGGCACTCGTCCATTGTAAGGATACACTAATGCCCTGTACACACGATCACTTTTTGTGATGAAAAAAATGACATTTTTCCAACTTCATCATTAAAAATGATGTTGCCCACACACCATCGTTTTTGAAAAATGATGAACAAAGTGACGGCACTCTAAAGGGGAAGTTCTATTCGCCTTGAGGCTGCTTTTAGCTGGTTACTTGTTAGTAAAAGACGATTCGTGCTTTTTTGTCTGTTACAGCATGATGAATGTGCTTACTCCATTATGAATGGTAGTTTTACCTCCCGTCTCAAAACTTGCTTCTGGGCATGTGCGGGTTTAAAACGTCATTTTTGCCCACACACGATCATTTTTCTGACACAAAAAATGACATTTTAAAAATGACATAAAAAATTGAGGCATGTTCTAATTTTTTTTTTTGTCGTTTTTCAGAAGACATAAAATGACGTTTTGCCCACACACGGTCATTTTAATCGTTTTTTTTCATCACATCAAGTGATGGTGTGTACGCGGCATGAGAAGGGGGTAAGCAGACGTCTTGTTACACCCACTGGAGTTTTGCATTAGACACGTTTTTTTAACAGTAAACTGGAGTATAATATAATATAATATAATAACCGTACTTGAAACTCTGTGTGAATGCTAACATGTTGAATTTTAAAAGCAGCGAACTTCTGTCAGATTGACAAACCTATAAGATCAGCACACTTGCCACAGCTTTTAAAATTCAACATCTAAACAGTAAGACGAAGTTGTAAGTGCTGTATTTCACTATATAAACTCAGTTTACTGTTAAATAAACTTGTATCAGGGCTTGCCTTGCCTCCTGGTCGGGGGATGCTCTTCCACCCTTCTTTATCTTATTTTCTTGCTCTTTCCCCTTCTTACTCTGGCCCCTCCCTTCCTTTTTTATGGCCGGTTCCCGGTCCTTTCCCCCTTCCCCTCCCCTCCCTTCTTTTAGCTGATGCTCCTTCCCTATTTCTATCATCCAGTCATGGACTTCCTCGATTAGAAACTGTATTATCCCTTGAGCGCCAATCACACTGTGTGCTCTTTGTACGGGCCCATCTAGTTGTTGGTTTGCTCTGCCCCTCAAACTGCTATTAAAATATAAAATGTACTGTATCGTATAGCACTATATGCAGTTCTGGAGGTCTTTGGCCGCATATCCATCTATTTGGTTGCCTTTTTGGCTTAGTACGCTGCTCCTAGAAAGGGGGCATTACTTAGTGCCCACAACATGGGGAGAGTGGCTGTCAGAATAAATAAATAATAATAAAAAAATAATAATAATAATAATATTTAATATGGTCTTTAGTTGATTTAAACAAAAAATGGTTCCTGTCAGCTTCACTTTAGCTGGGGCTGTCAGGTGTAATTTGGGCGGGTGGAGGCCTGGTTTTGGGCGGGTAAAGCGTGACTTTGAGCGGGAAGGTCACGTTTTTCCTGGGCTTTGAAAGTCACGTTTTTCCCGGGCATAGTACACGTGTATGGGGCTATATAAGCCCAGCACCCTGAGGCCTTAACCAGCTGTAACTTGGAACAGCGTGGTGTGCTCCCCCTTCCCCCCCCCACCCTGTCGCAGCACCTGTTATGTGGTATGTCACCCTTGAAGTCAAGGGGGGACTTTGTATTTATTTATTATTTATGGTATTCGCTTGAGTTTTAGGACTGAGCGAGATCTTGAGAGAGAATTTTAAGTTTGGAAAGTTATTTATTAAGAAGTTAAATATTGAAAGTTGTATTTATTAAGAATTTAACTAATATTAATTGGATTATTTATTTATATATATTTATATATACCAATAAAGACGCAGCGGCCATTTCTATTACCAATAAAAAAAAAATGTTATCAATAAAATTATTTAAATATATTTTAGTCTATGTTGAGTTTTTATTCATAGCATTAGTTGAATTTATTTGGTACAGCCTACATTCCCATGTCTCTTTGACTTGCCATTTGTGCCTTATTAAAGGAGTTCTCTGACCTAAAACTTTTAACCCCCGCTGTGCCCGGGCTGTAAAACTATACAAAATAAACTTTCACTTACCTGCCTACGATCCCCCGTTGTTCCGATATCGCCGTCCCGTTCTCTGCTCCCGGTCTCTTCCACTTCCTGCGGGTCGGTGACTCACAGTGCGCTCAGCCTATCAGCGGCCGCGACGGGACATTGCTGCGGCCGCTGATAGGCTGAGCGCACTGTGAGTCACCGACCCGCAGGAAGTGGAAGAGACCGGGACCGGAGAACGGGACGGCGATATCGGAACAACGGGGGATCGTAGGCAGGTAAGTGAAAGTTTATTTTGTATAGTTTTACAGCCCGGGCACAGCGGGGGTTAAAAGTTTTAGCTTGGAGAACTCCTTTAACAGTATACTACCGGAGTATTTGCTATGTTTGTTTAGTCTGATGACCCCCCTTTTTTTTTTTTGTATGACCGCTACTGAATGTTGATGCTGTATGTATTTTGTACCGGTTGTTAGCCGTACTATTTTTTCGTTTTGAAAATAAAGGAATTACATAAATAAACTTGTAAAATGTAAAACTCTGGTGGGTGTAACAAGATGTCTGCTTACCCCCTTCTCAGTGTATCCTTACTATGGACGAATGTGAGGTGTAGCAAGATGGCGGCGACGAAACGTCACTTCCGTTACACTTTATGATGGGTCACCTAATCTGATGAAACACTGGCAAAATGCTACCTATTCTTCTGAATGAACAATCGCTTTAGTGTTCTTTCTCTTTTTATTTCCTGGTGATCCTGCCAGTAACACACTTCCTGTCCTATAGGCTGACAATGCTCTCCCAGTGTACTATATCTAGAGGTGTGGCATTTCTTCCTGTTGTGTTTTTATGAACACATAGGGCTAGATTCAGAAAGCCCGCTGTAAGTTGCGGGCGTAGCGTTTCTCAGATACGCTATGCCGCCGTAAATTAGTGAGGCTGGGGCTGGATTCACAAAGAACCTGCGCCCTAAGTTACGGCGGCGTAGCGTACATCTGCCGGCGTAAGCGCGCCAAATTCAAATTGTCAAGAGGTGGGCGTGTTTTATGCAAATAAAACATGACCCCACGTAAATGACGTTTCTCACGAACGGCGCATGAGCCGGCCGTGAACGTATACCAGTGCGCATGCTCCTAATCACGTCGCAAATAGTCAATGCTTTCGACGTGAACGTAATTTACGCAAAGCCCTATTCGCGAACGACTTACGCAAACAACGTAAAATTTTAAAAATTTGACGCGGGAACGACGTCCATACTTAACATTGGCTATGCCTCATATAGCAGGAGTAACATTTTGACGGAAAAAGCCTTACGCAAACGGCGTAAAAAAATCCGCCGAGCGCACGTACGTTTCTGAATCGGCGTATCCAGCTCATTTGCATATTCTACACTGAAATCGACGGAAGCGCCACCTAGCGGCCAGCTTAAATATGCACCCTAAGATACGACGGCGTAGGAGACTTGCGCCGCTCGTATCTTAGCCTAATTTAAGCGTATCTGGTTTCCAGAATACGCTTAAATTTACGACGGCGTAGATTCAGAGTTACGACGGCGTATCTACTGAATCGCCGGCGTAACTGTCTCTGAATCTAGCCCATATTTGTTTGTGTTTGTGTCTTTCCCTAAGGATACAATGTAAATGACATTTACAAACACACAAACAATATGAAGGGAAAACTGTTGAAACCTTTTGTCATACAAATATAAATATGCGATAAATAGGTTCCACCTAAAACCAGCTCCTTGTAATCCATGTATTCAAGTGAATTGTGTTTTCACTCCATCCTCAGTACATAGAAGTCATGCTGTTGTGTTGTTAGTCACATAAAAAGTATGTAGCAGATTGGAGGTTTTGTTTTAGGTTAGAATATTGCTTGTCTGATTCCTATTTGTATATGAATGGTTTGGGTAATGTCTAGGCAAAGTTTGCCCTAAGGCCCCTTTCACACTGGGGCGGGAGGTGCGCTGACGATTTAGCGGTGTTGGAATTGCGCCGATATTCGTGGCCGAAAAAGGGTTAATACTGGCGGCAATGCCGGCGGTATTACCGCAGTTTCCCATTGCTTTCAATAGTAAACACACCGCTCCTTCACAGCTCCAAAGATGCTACTAGCAGGACTTTTGGAACGGTCCTGCTAGCGCACCGCTCCAGTGTGAAAGCCCTCAGCCCTCGGTCGTGTGTAGGCCCGAGCGTGCAGGATTCCAGCAAACATTTGCCCGCCGGGCCTTTTCCCAGCGGGCAAATATTTCTGGACTTGTTTTAAAACAGTCCGCTGGAATTCTGCCCGCTCGGACATGTTCGGTCGTCTGTACAGACCTACCGTACATGTCCGAGCGCCCGCCATCCCTCGCATGCGTCGAATGACTTCGACGCATGCGTGGAAGCATTTAACTGGCAGGGCCGCCCACGTCGCCACGTCATCATCGCGGCGACGCCGCGGACACACCTGGCGTATTGTTTACGCGCGGATTTCTGTACGATGGTTAGTACAGCCATCGTACAGAAATCCCCGGGCAGACATGTACGGTGAAAACGGTCCGGCGGACCGGTTTCATCGTACATGTTTGCCGGTGTGTACGCGGCCTAAAAGGGACCAGCTTGAAGTCATCTAGCAGGACTTACTTTTCTGACTAAAGTTCCACTTTAAAGTGGTTGTAAACCTACTCTGACAACTTGCACCTACAGGTAAGCCTAGATTAAGGCTTACCTGTAGGTGCAAGAAATATCTCCTTAACCTACACGGATATTTGCAGAAAACACTGCACCGATGTCTACGGTGCATGCGCGCCGTAGACAACGGCGCAGGCACACCGAGCGTCCCGGCATTATGATTGGGATCATGCCGGTCCCGCGCGCATGCGTGGGATTGTGCCGGTCCCGTGCGCATGCGCGGGAGTGACGTCATCACCGCTCCGGCCAATCACAGCGCCAGAGCGGCGATACCTGGAAGAAGCGCAGAGGGGACATGGTGGAAGAGGGGAACGAGAAGCGCTTTAGGGGCCTCGATCTCAGGTAAGTCATTCATAATGAGCTAGTATGCTATGCATACTAGCTCATTATGCCTTTCTCTTGCAGGTTTTTTTTTTTTGGATAAAAAAAATTGGCTTTACTTCCTCTTTAAGTAAAATACTTTAGCATTGTCCAGCATGCATGTGGCAAGAGCTCAAAACCCTGGATGCAAACCAAGTCTAGGCATAGACAGAGGCAGTGGTCACATGTAGCCATTCATTTGCACCCAGTAAACACTTGGACCTCCCATCACTTAGATCTTTAGATTACATATGTTACTTGGTTTTGTTAATACCTTTTATTATTTGGAATTTTATGGGGACCAGGAAATAGCTTGGCCTGCATATCCACTGGCTGGATATGAGGGTGTCTGGATATGTCTGGATGTGAGGGTGGGCCAGGTGTATGTGCACAGGGCCACCATCAGGGGGGTACAGGCATTACACGGCTGGCCCCCCTCCCATTTTTTTTTTTGTTGCATTACACCTGTACGAGGCCCGATGGTCCCCAAGGACCCCCCTCCCTCCGCTTATTATTATCTTGCGTCAGGAGAAAAGCTGTGTAAATTTGTGATGGCTGCCCTGTATGTGCACATTATGTGTGAACTTGATCAGAATACTTCTAGAGACATACCTCCCAGCTTTTTGAGACGGGAATGAGGGTCACCTATCAGCAAAAGAAAGCAGACACAGGACACACCCCTTGCTACGCCCCCTTAAAGGAGAATTGTACAAAAAAACAAGATTGGTTTAACCCACAGGTGTTTTTTTTTTTTTTTTTTTTACCACTACTATTCCTTTATATTGGCTTTTGGAATTTACAAAAGCAGCAATTTAGAAATCAGATGAAAGATTTAGCTCTGGAAAACACTTCTTGATAGATAAAAAGTGCATTTTATATACAACTATATAGATCAGACCAAAATGAGGAGGAATGAGGGACAGAGGGACATTGCTCCAAATCAGGGACAGCCACTCGAAATCAGGGACAGTTGGGAGCTATGCTAGAGGGTGGGCGCAGTGCTGGCACATATGGACCTCCTGTGATAAATGACAGGCACAACTGCTAAAAAGATGGAATTGTGGCGAGGAGGGCTTCCGAAATCTAATCTCTCTAGTGTGTGTAGTGACTGCAGAGAGGGCCCCCTCCATCTTGGACCCTTGTGTACTGTAAGCATTGCACACATTAACGACACTTTTTCACACTCTTTCACACGGGCAGCCCGTTCAGGTCTTTTTTAGGCGGACCTGAACGGGCGCTCCAGGCTCCTCTATGGAGCCGCGGATGTCAGCGGTGACATGCCCGCTGATATCCGACCCGCTCCGATCCGCCAAAGTGTGACGGAGGAAAAACCTACGTTTCCATCCATCCGTCTGGCGGATCGAAACGGGTGAACTCGGACAGACAGTCCGTGTTCATCCGATCCCCCCATAGGGGAGAGTGGAGAAAAGACAGGGCGGTCCCTGCACAGTGTGCGGGGACCGCCCTGTCATCCGCCGGCTCAGAGGGGATCAACGGAGCGATCCCCGCTGAGCAAGCGGAGGTTCACGGGGCGGATCATTACTGATCCACCCCGTGTGAAAGGGGCCTTAAGCCGGCCATAGACATTGGAATCTAAGCCTGTCCACCATGGACCAGCCGATATTTGAACCATGTATGAGCAGACTGCTTGTACCCAAGTTGATCCATCAATTGACTTTGTCACAACCAGCATGCTGGGTTTTTACATACAATTATTGCCAGAGTCTATAGCCACTAGCAAAAATCACTGTGTTCTCCCAGCAGGGACATCTCCCGCGACCCTCCCTCGCTGGAAGAACACAATAGCTCCACAGGAAGGAATTCCCCCATCCACACTGACTGTCATGAGTCAAGCTATTTTCTTTCTTGT
The DNA here is from genome assembly GCF_905171775.1 of Rana temporaria. Taxonomy (NCBI): domain Eukaryota; kingdom Metazoa; phylum Chordata; class Amphibia; order Anura; family Ranidae; genus Rana; species Rana temporaria. Next base: position 45,106,150 of record NC_053494.1, read on the forward strand.
AGTAGCAGGAAAGAAAATCATCTGTGGCCGGCTTTAAACTTAATGTACACATGTCACATTACACTTCTGAATGAAGCACCTTCTAAGTGATGTCAACCTTTTATGGGGCCAATTCTTTGTGACATCATTCTTACACAATGTCATTCCTGTGTGATGTCACACAGGCTTCTGATATTTTGAATAAAACATCTTTGTTTTTTTTTAACCCATGTATGTATTCAATGCCCATAGAGATAAAACGTATATACTCATCTGTGCAGGCTGCTGCATTGATGCCATAGAATCTACTGTATATCTTAAAGCGGAGGTCCACACAACCTCCGCTTTTTGGAACCCTCCGATGTCACATTTGCCACCTTTCAGTGGGGAGGAGGGTGCAGATACCTGTGTAATACAGGTATTTGCACCCACTTCCGGGAATAGACTCCCGCGGGAGTCATGCCCCTTCCCATCCGTCCCCCCTGTCCCCCGCTGTCTTCTGGGAAACACACTGGTCCCAGAAGGCAGCTGGGACCAGTGAGGACGGGCTGCGCCACTCGCGCATGCTCAGTAGGGAACCAGGCAGTGAAGCCGCAACGCTTCCTAAATTCCCTCACCAAGGGATTGCTTGGCTTCAACATTGCGGGCGCGCTGGACAGGTAAGTGTCCATTTATTAAAAGTCAGCAGCTGCAGAATTTGTAGCTGCTGGCTTTAAAAAAAATTGGGGTGGCCCTCTGCTTTAAAGTGAAAGCTCACCCAAACATTAAACAGTCATGTAATACACATACCTTAATAAATGCATAGCACCATTTTTTTATTTATGTCCGCACTCCCATTTTCAAGCAATCCGCATTGGAAAACTGCTGGTTATTACCAGCTACATAAACGCAACTCATGGTGTTGTTCAGTCCCCCTTGTGCTATCTACACCTTTGACAGCATTAGGGCACAGAAAAAGCATGTTCAAGCAGTTTACAGTTAGGCTGTAGGACATAGATAGCATGAAGGGGGCTGAGGAGCACCATGAATTGTATGGCATCACGGGTAAAATCAAGCAGTTGTCCAATGCTGATTGCTTGACCACATGAGAACAGCCAGAAGTTTAACATGGTGGTACATTTGTTATATGACTGTTTGATGTTCATTCAATATATGTTCATTCTAGGGTGAACATTCACTTTAACAGAAATAGTTCTAGCAATAATTCTGTCCAATGCCTACAAATACGGTATGTACAGTATGCTCACATGAGTGACTTAGCTCATTAGAAATACGCAGGGTGCCCTGGAAACTGAGCCTGAATGTTCTCGTAGTCATAACTCCCAACTTCCAAGATTGTAAAGAGCACAAAGGATATATTTAAGAAACACGGCCCTGCTACACCCCCTGTTGCATGGAGCATGAGGGATGAATGCACACAAAAAAATTGGTCAAATCCACACAAAACGGCACTATCCAATAATCTAATGGATGTATGAAGGATATATAGTTACATATAGCCGGATTCAGGTAGAGCGGCGTATCTTAGATCGGCGTAGCACATCTCATTTGCGCTACGCCGACGTAACATAGAGCAATAACAGTGTTCTCAAAGCACTTGCTCCGTAAGTTACGTCAGCGTAGCGTAAATGGGCCGGCGTAAGCCCGCCTAATTCAAATTAGGAAGGTAGTGGGCGTGTTGTATTAAAATTAGCCGTGACCCCATGTAAATGAATTCCCGAACGAACGCATGCTCAGAATCACGTCGAATTTACGCCCTAAGATACGACGGCTCAATGGCAACGACGTGAACGTAACCTACGCCCAGCCCCATTCACGTACGACTTACGCAAACAACGTAAAATCCGACAGAAGTTCCGACGTCCATACCCTACACGACTTAGACCAGCTATTTGGTGGTTTATCTTTACGCCGGCAGTACGCCTTACGTAAACGGTGTAGCTTACTGCGACGGGCGCAAGTACGTTCGTGAATCGGCGTATCTAGGTCATTTACATATTCGACGCGTAAATCAATGGAAGCGCCCCTAGAGGCCAGCGTAAATATGCACCCAAGATACGACGGCGTAGGAGACTTACGTCGGTCGTAGGAAGCCAAAATTCAGGCGTATCTTGTACTGTGAATACAGCGCATAGATACGACGGCGCATCCGTGGACTTACGCGGCGTATGATTAGATACGCCAGCGTAAGTCTGTCTGAATCTGGCCCATAGTCGGTAAGGCTGAAAAAAGACAATAGTCCATAGAGTTCAACCTGTGTAGGTGCATGTGTATCAGTGTCTATAATGAATTCCCATATCCCTGTATGTTCTGGCCTTTAAGATGTACATGTAATGCCTCGTACACACGACCATTTTTCTTGGCAGGAAAAAAACGTAGTTTTTCCCTACCTGATTCCTCTCCAGCCTGACTTGCATACACACGTTCATGCAAAAAAACATCCGACCAAAGCAAGGTGACGTACAACACGTACAACGCGACTATAAAGGGGAAGTTCCTTTCAAATGGCGCCACCCTTTGGGCTGCTTTTGGGCTGCATACTTGATTCTGAGCATGGCTGTTTTTTCCCCCCTTGGAAAAGCATACACACGACTGTTTTTCTCGACGAGAAAAAAACTGACGGGAAACATGATGAGAAAAAAGAGAGCTGGTTTCAATTTGTCTGCAGGCAGTTTTTTCGTTGAGAAAACTGCTAGGGAGCATACACACGACCGGTTTTCACGACCAATATAAAAAATGGCAGTTTTCTCGTCGTGTGTACAAGGCATCAGAGTCTTTTTAAAATTTCCTTACTCCCCGCAGCCACAGCCAATTGTGGGAGAGAGTTCCACATCCTTATTGCCCTAACAGTGAGGAACCCCCTATGCAGTTTACGGTTAAACGGCTTCTCCTCCAGTCTTATTTTGTGGCCCCAAGTCCTTTTACACTCCCTGGGACTGAATTGTTTATTTCCTATGCTGGGATCCCCATTGAGATATTTGTAGATTGGTTTCATGCCCAAACCCCCCCCCCCCCCAACCCTCCCACTCAAGCTTCTCTTCTCCAGCTAAAATACATTTAGTGTTTGCAGTCGTTCCTCGTAATTGAGGTCCTCCAGCCCCCTTATTCGTTGTGTTGCCCTTCTTTGGACTCTCTCCTGCTCAAGCACATCCCTTCGGAGGATTGGTGACCAGGACTGGACGGAAAACTCCAGATATGGCCTAACCAGAATTTTATAAAGTGGCAGAATTATAGTTAATCTCTGGAGTATATCCCTTTTTTTATGCTAACATTCTGCTAGCTTTGGTAGCTGCAGCTTGGCACTGCATACAGGCCCGGATTTACTCCCTTTGCCACCCCAAGGTCGGGTCCTTCAATGCCGCCCCCCGCCTGCGCAGTACAGGGGTGACATTATCCAGGGACTTTTTCGGCAACACACAAAAAAGGAGGGGGGGGGGGTTTGCTGCCGAATATGACATTGAGAGGCGGGGGGTGCTGCTGCCGAAAATTGAGAAGCAGGGGGGTGACATTGAGCATTGGTGGGTCTGACAAAATGACATTGAGAACCGGGGGTGGGGGGGGGGGATTTTGCTGCTGCCGAAAATTACATTGAGAGCCATCTCACCTCCTCTTCCCTCTGTTTTCTCTCCTCTCACCATCCGTGACATGACAGGGGGGAACTCCGGAAATTAAAGTGAAAGTGTCCTCTCATCTCAGCCGCAGTGCCGCCCCTGCACCCACTGCCGCCCCGAGGCCTGGCCTGGTTGGCCTTGTCTGGAATCCGGCCCTGACTGCATACTATTGCTAAATCGGTCATCTATTGGCACCCCTAGATCCTTCTCCATCCTTGATTCTCCCAGAGGTTCTCCACCTAGTGAATATTTAGCATTTATGTTTTTTGCCCCCAAGTGCGTTACTTTACATTTCTCCACATTAAACCTAATTTACTATTTGTCTGCCCACTTATTTATCTTATTCAGGTCATTCTGCAAAATTTCTATGTCCTGATGTGAGTCTATTACTCACTCACTGCTTATCTTTGTGTCATCCGCAAAAACTAAGGCCCCATACACACGATAGAATCCATCCGCTGAAAAATCCCAGCGAATGGGTTTCAGCGGATAGATCCTATGGTGTGTACACTCCAGCGGATCTGTTTCGGCGGATATTTATCCCCTGGGATGGATTTCCAGCGGATAAATATTTGATGACATGCTATCAAATCTATCCGCTGGAATCCATCCCAACGGATGGATCCGCTGGTCTGTACAGACTCACCGGATCCATCCGTCCGAAGGGATCCCCCGCATGCGTCGTAATGATTCGACGCATGCGTGGAATTCCTTATATGACAGCGTCGCGCACGTCGCCGCGTCATAATCGCGGCGACAGCGTGACACGTCATCGCCAGAGGATTTCGCGCGGATTTCGATTCGATGGTGAGTACACTCCATCGCATGGAAATCCGCGCAAATCCTCGAGAGGATTTATCCGCGGATACGGTCCGCTGGACCGTATCCGCGGATAAATCCTCTCGTGTGTATGGGGCCTAAGACTGAAGTAGTTATCCCATCCTCTATATCATTTATGAATATATTGAATAGAATTTGTCCCAAGACAACCCTGGGGTACCCCTCTCACTACTTCGGACCATTCTGAGTACATGTTATTTATCACCATTCTTTGGACCCGTCCCTGAAACCATTTTTTTAACCACGCACAGACCCTATGGTCTGAGGCCCCGTACACACGAGAGGATCCATCCGCTGGAATTGATCCGCGGACCGGCTCCAGCGGATAGATCCCCTGGTGTGTACAATCCAGCGGATCTGTTTCCGCAGATTTTTATCCCCTGGGATGGATTTCAAGCGGATACAAATTTGAAGACATGCTTTAAAATCTATCCGCTTGAATCCATCCCAACGGATGGATCCGCTGGTCTGTACAGACTCACCGAATCAATCCGTCCGAATGGATCCCCCGCATGCGTCGTAATGATTCGACGCATGCGTGGAATTCCTTATATGACAGCGTCGCGCACGTGGCCGCGTCATCATCGCGGCGACGGCGCGACACGTCATCGCGATGGGATTTCAGTGCGGATTTCGATCCGATGGTGAGTAGACTCCATCGGATCAAAATCCGCGGAAATCCTCGAGAGGATTTATTCGCGGATACGGTCCGTATCCGCGGATAAATCCTCTCGTGTGTACTAGGCCTAAGCCCATATAGGGGTCAATTCACTGGAATGAATACTGAATTCATTTTTGCCTTAAAATAGGTCATCTGATAATTATCTCAAAAGTAGTTAAAGCGGAGGTCCGCACAAAAAGTGAACCTCCGCTTTTAGGAACCCTCTCCCCCTCCGGTGTCACAATTGGCACCTTTCAGGGGGAAGAGGGATGCAGATATCTGTATAATACAGGTATTTGCACCCACTTCCGTGAATAGACTGCCGCAGGAGTCACGCCCCTTCGCATCACCCCCCACGCTGTCTTCTGGGAAACACACTGGTCCCAGGAGACAGCGGGGACCAGTGAGGGCGCGCATGCACAGTCGGGAATCCAGGCAGTGAAGCCGCAATGCTTCACTTCCTGATTCCCTCACCGAGGATGACGGCGGGGGCAGCCGAGAGACGAGCGATTGCTCGGCCTCGGCTGCCGACATCGCGGGCGCGCTGGACAGGTAAGTGTCCATTTATTAAAAGTCAACAACTGCAGTATTTGTAGCTGCTGGCTTTTTTTTAAAAAAAATTCGGGTGGACCTCTGTTTTAATTTACAAAACAAAATGTGTTAAATATTTGTTTTTGCAATATTTCGCACTTAAACCCGGTATTATTATGTTGTTTTATCCCTGTTTTTTGTTCACAGGCTAACACTACATCAGAGGAAGTTTGTTCTACAAATGAAGGCCCAATCAGTGTGCATGAGGCCTCAGACTCCATTCACACTGAATGTGGCTTTGAGGTTGTGCTACATCAGGGCCATATCAATGCCCCCGGTCAGTGCAATTTCATGTGCGGCTTGCCCACATCTGTGCAACATCATGCACAGATGTTCATGCAAGTGGCACATAAAATCACCAATAAAAGTGCAGGAACCTTTTCCAAATCGTGCAAAATGGAGTCGCACCAATTTGAACGGATCCAGGCACAAATCATGGGGCATGCGATTTAAAACTGTCAAATCTTATGACAAGTCGCCCCGGAGTGAACAGGGGCTCACAGAATGATCTCATTCTAGCAAAATGTTACAATGTATGTACATTCCTGAGCTCAGGGCAGAATATTTCCACACAGATACATTGTATACTTTTAACTTACTGGCCAGTGCAGAGTTCCTTTCATTGTTATTTTGTATTTTCCTAAAATATCGCCTGCCTGTACCATGAGATGAATAAGGAATGCGTGTTTATTTTTGTGACTTGATGTTAATGATTTTTTTCCTTTTCTTTTTATATATTTAATTCACATTTTTGTGATTTTTGGGTATTTACCGTACCTTAAATTTTAATATTTTATTGATGAATTTACTTTTTGATTTTTGCATGCGATATTTCCAAAGAAACCCAAATATCACATGTGATATTTGTTAGTGAATTGACCCCTTAGTATTATATAACAAATTTTTTTAATAGCAGTATTTAAATCAGACCAAAAAAAAAAAGGGGGATATTTGAGGCGTAATGAGGGAATAATGGATTTGGTTTCAATATAGGAACAGACCCATTGGATGCTTTCACACTGCCCCGTTGCGGTTTAGCTGCGGCGCATTGTACCCGCAGTTTTCTTGTGTGTTACCTGTGATTTCCAGTAGACTTCTATTACATCTTGTGTTTTTGGTGCATTTTCTGAAAGCGCACCAAAAGTGCTGCATGCTGCATTTTTGGTGCTCTTTCAGAAAACACACCAAAAATGCAGGACATAATTGAAGTCTATGGGAAACCATGAATAACCTGCACGAAAACCGCAGTTACACTGCGCTGCAGCTAAGTCGCATCAGTGCAGTGTGAAAGCACCCTAAGGTTAAAATAATAAATGTATTTGTATAGACAGTTGGCATTTATACCTGAATTTGTCTTGATATCAGCCTCTTGTTATTACCTGCACAGCAGTATCGGGAAAGGGAGGGGCAGTAACCTCAGCCAGTTAGAGCTCTATTGCTATGCAAAGTGCTTGTCAGACTAAGGCCCCTTTCAGACGGACGGATAGAATGGTGCTTTTAGCTGCGGATTTTCTATTTTTCTACCGCAGCTAAAAGCACACAATGTTTTCCTATGGCCCCATTCACACACAGCGTTTGCGCGCGATTACGTTACATGCGGTTTGGTGCGAATAGAAAAAATAGAATTGAATGCGTCCAGGTGCGATGTAGCGCAGCTATATGCACATAACCGCAGGTAATCGCAGTCTTTTTTGTCAACTGCGGATAGCAGCGTTTTAGAATTCAAGGGACCCAAACAAAAACAAAAAAAATAAAAATGGTTGCTATGGAAATGAATACCGCAGCTAAACGCAGCTAAACGCAGCCGCAGTTAAACGCACGTAAACGCATGTAATCGCAATGTGCAAATGCAGCTAATCGCAGTGCCTGGAGCCTTGAATTTCACAAAACATTTGTAGTGCTTTTAACTGCGGCAAAACAGCCGTCCGTCTGAAAGGGGCCTTAAAAGCCTGGTACACATTATGAGGTTTTTTTGTGCAACCCAGAAAAAAGCTCTATGCAAAGTTAGTATAGCGCTCTCCCCTGCTGAGCTGTTGTGTTCTGGCAGGGGGATGCCCAACCCCCCCGCTAGCCATTGGCGGAGAGCGCTGATCAGGAGTCGATTGACTGTTGGTTTTCCGGGTCCTGTTGGACAGGGTGGCATGCACATGGGCTGAATGTCGGCTGTTTTTTTTTTTAACCAGCCAGTGTCTCATGGCATTCGGCCCATGTGTACGGGGCTTTACGCCTAGTACACATGGGCCGAATTTCAGGTGGCATCAGCCAGTTCAATAGAAACCAGCCGAAATTTGGCCTGTGTGTACTGGAGTCGGCTTCTGTTGAAGGGGCATGACTGAAAAAGGTCTGCCAAAGGCTGAGAGCGCTGACCTGAGTGTTCTGACGGGGGGGGGGGGGGGGGGGGGTGGTGTCATCCCCTTGTCAGAACACAACAGCTCAGCGTGGGAGATTGCTGTACTAATGTCAGACTGTTTTTTTCATTCAACCTAGTGTGTACCAGGTTTAAATCATACACAGTTAAAAGGTATGCTGTACACAACAAGATGTGCTACTGCACTATACTACACTGCACTACACTACACTATGCAAATTGTGCTTAAAGGGGTTGTAAAGGTAAACGTTTTTTCACCTGCATTAAGGTGAAAAAACACCCGACAATACTGCCCCCCCCCCTTGTTATACTACCTGACCCCTCGAAAGTCCCGCGCTCGCCCCCGACATCCTCTTCTCCGCTCAGCCTGGCCGTTGATTGGTTACAGTGGATGGATTGAAAGCAGCGCGGCAATTGGCTCACGCTGCTGTCAATCTCATCCAATGACGCGGCGCGTCTGGGGGCGGGGCCGAGTGATACAGTGAGTGGTTTTTGCCGCCAGCTGTATCACGGGAGCGTCCCCGCAACAACTCAACACCATGCGAGCACGCTCGCATGAAGGTGTTGAGTCCTTGCGGGGGGGAGCCGAGAGAGCCACCGAGGGACCCCAGAAGATCAGGTTCGGGGCCACTCTGTGCAAAACGAGCTGCACAGTGGAGGTAAGTATAACATGTTTGTTATTTTAAAAAAAATATTAAAAAAATATCTTCAGTGATCAGACACATGTGAGCTTTTGTACATTTTGATCAATGTCACGATGCACCAGGCATGCAAGATTTACTAAGACATAGAAGAGAAAATAGGTAAATAACAATATGTTGAAGAAAGGAGGTATACATACCTCCCACCTTTTTGAGATGGGAATGAGGGACACCTAGCAGCAAAAGTATGCAGGCATAGGACACACCCCTTGCCCCGCCCCCTTAAAGGAAAATTGTACAAAAAAACAAGATTGGTTAAACCCACAAGTGCCTTTTTCCCACTACTATTCCTTTATATTGGCTTTTGGAATTTACAAATGCAGCAATTCAAAAATCAGATGAAAAGTTTAGCTCTGGAAAACACCTTTTAAATGATAAAAAAGTGCATTTTATATACATCTATAGAGATCAGGACAAAATGGGGGACAAATGAGGAGGAATGAGGGACAGAAGGACATTGTTCCAAATCAGGGACAGTCCCTCGAAATCAGGGACAGTCCCTCGAAATCTGGGACAGTTGGGAGCTATGGGTATGTGTACCATGAGATGCATTTGCCATCCATTTACCATGTGTTTGCATTCATTCTCATTTGTATGGAGGAATAAAATACAAACTGATCTCAAGCTAGCTACACAATCAGTATACAATAAAATGGCCATAAACAGCTCAAATTCCAGTCATTTCCTGTGACTCAACCGAAATTTAAGCCGTGGGTGGTCTTGCTGACACCACCCAGCTTGGCAAGCTTCCATTGGGAAATCAAAAGAGCTAGGTGGAAAAAAAGCTGGTCAAACATTGACTGCAGCCAATCAACTGTAGCCTCTGTTTGGGTGCTTTGACACCCACAGGTGAGGTGCTGGCTGTCAGAATACAATAGCTGGCAGTGAGAGATTAGTTCTTCCATGCTGTTTAGAGCGGATGGGGGAATATATGGATTTCTCTTGTTCAGCTCCTTGAGCTGAACAAGAAGAGGTCTTTACCTAGGGTTGCCACCTGTCCAGGATTCACCCAGACAGTCCGGGTTTTAAATCATGTGTCCATGTTTCTGTCCACCTGAAACCCGGACACATTATTCAGACCGGACTGTTGCTCCCCAAGTAACCAAGATAGTCAAACACAAATCTGGTGCCATCTGAGAACTGCGGGCACCTGTCTGGGGGCAGGTTTAGCATCACTGGGAGGCTGGGCGGTGATGTCGACAAGAGCATTTTGGCCACACCCATTGTTTGCCACTGCGCGCTATACGCTATATGCGCCACATTACTGCTATCTTTGGGGCACCCAAAGGTGTCCCAGGTCTTTTATACTAGTGTATACTACAGAAAAAAAAATTGCCCTGCGCCACTTAAGTGTTTGGATTTGGCTTGAAGAAAATGTGGCAACCCTATCTTTATCTTTATGGTCAGCCATCAGGTGCCCATTCACATTATATGTTGGATTAACAAGTGTGCATTATTGCAATGCATTATTGTGCAGTGTGTTAAGGCGGCCCATTCATTTTGAATGCATTGGCATTGCACACCTTATCATGCTATAGAATGGACAAAAAAATGGCAACATGTGCATGGTGGTGTTCTACAGTGCAGCTGCATTGTCCACTACTGTAATAGTGTGCTGGGGTACCATTAAAAATGAAGTTGTCACCAGAATAGGCATTCCTCCCACTGATACCAATGCTGGGGCACTATTTGTCCCACTGATACCAATGATGGGGCACTATTCCTCCTTTTGATACCAATGATGGGGCATTATTCGTCCCACTGATACCAATGATGGGGCACTATTCATCCCACTGATACCAATGATGGAACACAATTCCCTCCACTGATACAGTGGATGGGGCACTATTCATCCTACTGATACCAAAGATGGGACACTATTCCCCCCACTGATACCAACATTGGGGCACTATTCCTCCCACTGATACCAATGATGGGGCACCATTCTTTCCACTTAAACCAATGATGGGGCACCATTCATCCCACTGATACCGATAATGAAGCACTTTTCATTCCACTGATACCAATGATGGAGCACTATTCCTCCCACTGATACCAATGATGGGGCACTATTCCACCCACAGATACCAATGATGCGGCACTATTTCTCCCACTGATGCCAACAATGGGGGGGCAAAAAAATTCCATTTACACCATAAAGGGGCACAATTCTGCTCACTAACATTCACCATTGATGGGGCATTATTCCTCTCTTTGACACTAATGCAGGAGCACGATTCCGTCCACTGGCACCAACTATCAGGCACTATTACCCCACTAACACCAATGATAGGGCACTATTTCTCACTTGAAATCAATAATGGGGCGCAGGAGATACTGTCGTCTCATTGTTTTTCATCCAAAGAGGGATTTTACATTTAAATACAATGGCCCGGATTCAGAAAGACTTACGCCAACGTATCTACTGCTACACCGCGTAAGTGCACGGATGCGCCGTCGTATCTCTGTGCCTGATTCTGCAAGCAAGATACGCCTGAAATTTGGCTTCCTCCGACCGACGTAAGTTTCATACACCGTCGTATCTTGGGCGCATATTTACGCTGGCCGCAAGGGGCGCTTCCATTGATTTACATGTTGAATATGTAAATGACCTAGATACGCCGATTCACGAACGTACTTGCGCCAGTCGCAGTAATCTACGCCGTTTACGCAAGGCGTACGTCCGACATAAAGTTATTCCACATATAAGAAGGCGCATCCCATGCAAAGGTATGGACGTCGGAACAGCCATCGTATTTTACGTCGTTTACGTAAGTTGTACAGTACGTGAATGGGGCTGGGCGTAGGTTACGTTCACGTCGTAGGCATTGAGCCATCGTATCTTAGGGAGTAAATTCAACGTGATTCTGAGCATGCGCGCGCATGCGCCGTTCGTTTGGCCCATCCTTTGCATGGGGTCAAGCTTCATTTAAATGGATCACGCCCACTTCCTTCCTACTTTGAATTAGGCGGGCTTACGCTACGCCGGCGCAACGTTGGGAGCGAGTGCTTTGTGAATACTGTTCTTGCCTCACTGATTTACGTCGGCGTAGCGCATATGAGATGCGCTACGCCGGTCTAAAGATGCGCCGCTCTACGTGAATCCGGGCCAATGTTTGGCTCTGGGGTTAAGTGTGGTCTCATTGACTTCAATACATTCATTTTTGCAGGGATTCCGCCATTCAAACCTGACATGCTGATTTCAGTTGCCGTGGCATGTGTACGAACCCCTCCAGTAAGTTTTAGGTGAGCAGTCATAAAAGTCGTGCATCAGCCGCCTGTTTTCATTGCCCCTTTGGTGCCTGTTGTATACAAGGCAGGATTCCTCCCACTGGCCCCATTATTGTGGCACCATCTCTTTCACTGATCCCCCAGCCTGGGGCATTGTTTACCCTGTGATGCTGAGGCATTTTCTACTCCTGCTGCCCATTGTCTGGCCCTCCAACCATATGAAGGACAGTAAATTAACCCTTTGTTTAAAAACGTTCTAGGCCTTTTCTATCCTCTACTTTTCCATTATTGTACATAGTTACATAGTTGGTAGGGTTAAGGCCCCATTCACACCAGAACACGGTGCAGGAAACAGAAATATAATGCAATCCGGTTGCAGTGCGTTTCTAAAAGTTGCGCATGCACTTCTTTTGGTGCAGTGCAGTGTGATTCGAGACCATTCAAAATTAATGGGCTTAAATCTCACCCCACTGAATTGCATGTGAATCGCACAGGAATGTGACGGTTTGTTTAAGGATTTAAAGATATACACTGCCCTGATAGATGGGGAAATGTTTTTTTTTTTTTTATTTAAACAAGACACATTTTTAACCACCTCAATACCAGATACTTTCACCTCCTTCCAGCCCAGGCCAATTTTCAGATTTTAGCGCTGTCACACTTTGAATGGCAATTACTTAGTCATGCAACGCTGTACCCAAATTACATTTTTATCATTATTTTAGAGAGTTAGAGCATTCTTTTGGTGGCATTTACTCACCACTAGTTTTTTTGTTTTTTAACGTTGGTTGTGATACACGTTACATATTACCACGCCTACGCTGGAATGAGAGCAATAATTCTAGCACCAGACCTCCTTCATAAGGCTATGAAGGCTTAAAATAAGCTTTGTGAAAAAAAATAAAAAAATAAATGACTCCTAACTTTTTTAGCTGGCTACTAGATTCAAAGCAAATTTGTCAAGCCCTGGCCTAGGTGCATGGAAGGGCCTAAAATCCAGTAGCCAGATTCAGAAAGACTGGCTTAAGTTTGTGCAGGCGTAGCGTATCTCAGATACACTACGCCTACGCCGCCGTAACTTAGAGAGGCAGGTACTGTATTCACAAAGAACTTGCGTCCTAAGTTACGGCGGCGTAGTGTAAATGTGCCGGCGTAACCCCGCCTAATTCAAATTAGGCAGGTAGGGGGCGTGGGGCGTAGGGGGCGTGCTCCATGTAAATACCCCTGACCCCATTTAAATGAGGGCCGTTGGTACGGTGCATGCTCAGAATCACGTCGCAAATACTCCTTGCTGTCGACGTGAACGTAACCTACGCCCAGCCCCATTCACGTACGCTTACGCAAACGACGTAAAATACGACGGCTGTTCCGTTGCCTATACCTTGCATGGGCTGCGCCATCTTTTTGGTGGTTTATCTTTACACCGGAAAAACGCCTTACGTAAACAGCGTATCGGGCGCAAGTACGTTCATGAATAGGCGTATCTTGCTCATTTGCATGTTCTCTGCATAAATCCACGTACACGCCCCTAGCGGCCAGCGTAAATATGCAACTAAGATACGACGGCGTAGGAGACTTATGCTGGTCGTATCTTAGCAAGATTTAAGCGTATCTCAGTTTGAGAATACGCTTAAAGATACGACGACGCGGATTCGGGCTTACGACGGCGTATCTAGTGATACGCCGTCGTAAGTGTTTCTGAATCTAGCTAAACGATTTCAAGGAGCATGAATTACGCATCTAATTTTCTGACTACCCATCACATTTCTGGAGGCCCTGGAGCACCAAGACAATGTAAACACCCAAAAAATTACCTTATTTCAGCAAGCAAACACTCCAAGATGAGTCTTTTGAAAAGGTCATTTTTTGCCACAAGTTTTTGGTAAATGCATTTTTATTTTTTTTTGTCAAAAATTGTCAATAAACATATTTCTAACACAACAACATTTAAACAACACTGGCAGTTGAATATGACATTTATTTAAAAAAAACACTGTTATATCAGAGCTGAAAGAGGGACATTTAATGAGGGACAATTGCGTTACACCCAAACACATAAAATCCCCCCCCCCCAAAAAAAACATTTAGGCCCCCCCCACATATATGCATGTACAAAAATAAACGCACGCGTTAGGGGGCCTACACCTGAAAACATATTTCTAACACAACAACACTGGCAGTTGAAGATTACATTTATTTAAAAAAAAAAATTATACCAGAGCTAAAAAAGGGTCATTTGATGAGGGACAATAACCCTACGTTCACACCTACGTGTTTTTTAGTGCTTTTTGCAGTGTGCGGAAACGCACTACAGTCCATTTACCATGGTACACGTTCACATTTATGCATTTTACAGCCAGTGCGTTTTTGAAAAGAGTCAGTGACTTTTTTTCCTGCGTTTTATATGCAATAGACTTCACCAAGTGTTGCGTTTGTGATGCGATTTTTGATGCGTCTTGCAGGGTTTTTTTCCCTTTAAAAACACTGTATATAGCTGGTTGAAAAGGAGCGGGTCGGGAAGCCGGCCGCCACCTTCTTAACAACCGATGAGTCATTAGCTGTCAGCGGGCTTCCCCACTGACAGTTGAATGTAGAAAATAATAGAATGGTGTCCCCCCCCCCCCCCCCCACAAATACCAGACTCTTTGGAACCCCCCTCCACGGCAAAGTTTTTTTTTTTTTAAAGTGTGGGGTCCCCCCAAAATCCATACCAGACCCTTATCCTAGCATACAGCCCGACAGGTCAGGAAAGGGAGGGAATGAACGAGCGCTCCCCTCCTGAACCATACCAGGCCGCAGGGGCGTCGGGAGGGGGTGGCTAGGGGGGGCTTGAGCCCCGAATGTAACCCGAAAAGCCCAGAGTCTCATGCTGGTAGGTCTGCATTGTCAGCCCCGAGTGAGCGTCGAGCGATGGGACAGATCTGATCCCAAACGCCGCCGAATGTGGCTGAGTGCGGCCAAGTGCCATAGCAGGTCCCGCCTTCAGGAGCCTGCGCAACATCTATGATGGGCGTCCCACTGGTCCAATGCCGGGACAACGTGACGTCCATCATAGGCGCTGCAGGCTCCAGAAGGCGGGAATTACAATGCGGCCGCCGCGCCACATCCCGCTCGGCGCTCGGGCAGCTCTCCTCTCCTCCCCTCCTTGGCTCTCCTCTCCTCCTTAGCTCTCCTCCAGGTCCCCCCTGGGCTCATCGACTCCCCCCCCCCACAGGCTCCTCGTCTCTCCTCCTCTTCAGGCTTCAGGGTCCTCGGCTCTCCTCCACTCCAGGCTCCTCGGCTCTCCTCTCCTCCTCCGCTCTCCTCTCCTACTGAAGGAATGACTGACTTCCTGCAGTGACACCGCACACCACGGCTGAGCCGAGGTAGGTCAGAGGCAATGTATGTAAATGTCAGTGTAGGTAGGTCAGTGTATGTAGGTCAGTGTAGGTAGGTCAGTGTATGTCAGGTAGGTCAGTGTATGTAGGTCAGTGTATGTAGGTCACTATCGTCAGTGTATGTCAGGTAAGTCAGTGTAGGTAGGTCAGTGTATGTCAGGTAGGTCAGTGTATGTAGGTCACTGTATGTAGGTCACTACTGTCAGTGTAGGTAGGTCAGTGTAGGTAGGGTGGGTAGATCAGTGTATGTAGGTCACTACCGTCAGTGTATGTAGGCCACTACCTTCAGTGTATGTAGGTCAGGTAGGTCAGTGTAGGTAGGTCACTACCGTCAGTGTAGGTAGGTCAGTGTATGTAGGTAACTACCATCAGTGTATGTAGGTCACTACCGTCAGTGTAGGTAGGTCAGGTAGGTCAGTGTATGTAGGTCACCACCGTCAGGTAGCTCACAGCCCAGGCAAAAAAAGGCCCGCATCGCATACACCATCTCCCCCCTACCCTCGGTTTCCAGCCTTGGACTTTGGGCTGAAGCCCCTGGTCTTTTTGCCACCTAGCAACGCCCCTGCCAGGCCGCATGCCCTCAACATGGAGACAAGGTGCTTTGGAGTGGGAGGGCGAAAAAGGGTTAAAAGTGCAGCTTTGGAGGCGCTGCCCTGGGCGCTTTAGGAGTGGTGTATACACCACTCCTAAAGCGCCTCAGAGAAGCTGCGTGCAGGAGTTTTTTTGGACATCCTGCCAGCACACCGCTCCAGTGTGGAAGCACTCAGGCTTTCACATTGGAGTGACAGGAGAGGCGTTTTACACGCGCTATTTTTGCGCTAAAGTGCCTCAGTGTCAAAACGGTCTTAATTGTTAATGGCACCACAAATGCGGCTAGGAAAAATGTGCAGTAAAAAAACGCACAATGCTCGCCGCCCGGAGCTTCTTTTGAGTTGTTTATCGCGTGTATGGTGGCCCATTTAAATGAATAGGCTGCCCTATGGAGTCACACGTTAAAAGGGGCCAAATATAGAGTGAAAATAAAGGTGACAGAGGTGTGAATGGGCCCTAAGAGTTTTTATTTTCAAAAAGGACTTATTTTTTATTTTAAATGAAGGACAGTTGTGAGCAATGCACAAGCAATAGGATAATGATATCACACTGTTAGCTCGGTATTTTTATTTCTCATAGAACTGATAGATAATCTAGTATTTATTGTGATAACTCCAGTCATTGATAAGTGAGGCTGACACACACGTTCTCCTCACATCATTCCTTGTTGTGATATCTCACATTGTGCTCCCTATGAGCCACCACACAGGCAGAGCGGGGAAAGGGGGGGGCGGGAGGCTCGTTTCACCGCACTCTTCCAACTATCCAATCCATGAGCGCTTCATGTGTCCTCGGCCAATGGCTGCCTTTCCGCTAGGAGACAAAGAGCAGACGTCAGCTGTGACGTGGCGCTGGGTATATAAGAGCGGGTGGCGGGCACAGGCGTACGTTATTTTTCGCCTTGTTTGACCGTCTGGATCGCGATCGCGGGACTGCTGCTCGGTAAGTGGGCACTGCGGCGGCGCGCCATTGGCGCCGGTTCCGGTTATGGGTTTTTGCTCTCCTCATTCTAGTACATATATTTAGGGCCGTGACGTCTTTATTTTTGCGGTAGGGTTACCGAATTCGGTTCCGGTGTCCTCCGGTAATTTTTTTTATTTGAAATATATTTTCCGGTATTGGTGTGCTCTGCTGGTGTTTTTACGGCATTTTGTCGGTATCGGTTAGGTAAGTCCCGGTCGCGGGGTCAGACGGTAAGTTCACCCCTCCCCCCCCCCCTCCCGTGTTCCCGGAGCTCGCTGGGCGCCATGTTGTCTCCTCGTTAGAGGGAAGAGGGTGAACGTGAGGAGAAGCTGACCTGTAATGGTGTCTGGGGCCCCTGGATCGGTGAAGGCGAAGCGGGGGGCCCTTGATGTTATCCCCGGTACGATGAGGGGCCCCGGCCCCCCGGGATCTGTACGGGGATCACACACCGGAATAGGGGACGAAAAACAACAACATCTTTCTTGTGTTTTCAAATGGCGGATCCCGCATTTCTGTCCTCCTGACTGGGAAATCTCCCCTCCCCCTCCACACTGCCAACACACCCCGCCTATGGCCGGGCACGGGCCGCACTATTTTATTCCTGCCGGGACACGCACACCGGGAACTTCCATTTCACTTCAAAATGTTTATTTTACTGCTTTTCATGGCTGGAGAGAGATCACATAATGGCGGGTGAGTGGAAGGTGCAGTGACATCGGTCCGCCGCTGGGGGCACACGAGCACTGACTTCTATGAGAGACGCTGAGCGCAGCGCGCGCCGCATTCCCACAATCCCCGCCTCCCTCCTGTGTGGTGTGTCATCCAATCGCATCATCATCATCACTCTGGTGTGCGGGATGGCAACTTTATTTAGGGAGATTCCAGTTTTTCTGCTTGTAGATGAGGAGCAAATCCGTTGTTTTTGGAGTTTCGTGCAATAGATGACGCAAGAGAGGTCGTAACGGCAGATGTTAGAGCCTCGTGTGCAGATTTCAATCGCGTTTTTTTTAGTTTGTGGCGTTTTTCGTTAAGTCAAAACTGGTGATTTGCAGTCCCACATCCTCCAGCATCAGCTGCATATTGCTGTGGATTTATATAGGAACAGTGATGGCAGAAAAGACTAGGTAGTCCTCCCAGCCTGCCTTGTTTTATGTTCTGATTTGTAGAACTTTTCTTGTGTTCCCAAGCATGTTTAGAGTTAAATGTTTATTGGAATTTTAACATATTATACATGAACAGCATGAGGTGTCACAATCAGGGAACAGTCATAGATACACCAAGCATGTTTAATCCAATATGTTGGCTCCCTGTCTCTGCTGGAAGCTTATTCCATGCAATCAACATGCTGCTTTCTTAAAGTCCTAAGATCAGCTTTGCATGCTCTGGTTTGAGGTCATGTGACCATGTTCTTGGTGAAGTTTTCTCTGTTATCACTCAGACCTTTCACTATTGCAGGGGTAGGCAACCTGGGGCACTCCAGCTGTTGCAGAACTACAAGTCCCATCATGCCTCTGGGGGTAATTGTAACTGCCAACCTTGCAATGCCTCATGGGAAATGTAGTTCCACAACAGCTGGAGCGCCCTCAGGTTGCCTATCCTAGTGTCTCATACTGGCTTAAAGCGGATTTCCGGCCACATTTTCACTTTTTAAATATAAATACCCCTGTAATACACAAGCTTAATGTATTTTAGTAAAGTTAGTCCGTAAACTAAGGTCCGTTTTGTTAGGTTGTTACAGCATTTAGACACTTTATAAAATAGAAATTGACTGGGGCCTTAAGTGTGGGCATCATGAAGCCAGACTGTATGACTTCCTGGATTTCAGCCTTGCAGATCTCGCACATGCTCAGTGCTGCACAAGCAGTGTAATAGGTTTCAAATCAGGTTTCAGCACCTGTACTGTCCAAGTCACATGATTCTTCGAGACTGGGGAGTGCACAGACTCCTGGAAAGTTACACCCACTACATTCCCAGGAGTCTGTGCGGTGTAGGTTAGCAAGCTTAAAGCGGGAGTTCACCCATTTATAATTTTTTTTTTTTTTTCTCCCCTTAGCTTCCTGCTCGTTCGGTCTAGGGGAATCGGCTATTTGTATTAAAATATGAGCAGTACTTACCCGTTTTCGAGCTGCATCTTCTTCCGTCGCTTCCGGGTATGGGTCTTCGGGAGCGGGCGTTCCTTCTTGATTGACAGCCTTCCGAGAGGCTTCCGACGGTCGCATCCATCGCGTCACTCGTAGCCGAAAGAAGCCGAACGTCGGTGCGGCTCTATACTGCGCCTGCGCACCGACGTTCGGCTTCTTTCGGAAAATCGTGACGCGATGGATGTGACCGTCGGAAGCCTCTCGGAAGACTGTCAATCAAGAAGGAACGCCCATTCCCGAAGCCCATACCCGGAAGCGACGGAGAGGATGCATCTCGTAAACGGGTAAGTACTGCTCATATTTTAAAATAAATAGCCGATTCCCCTAGTAAAAACGAGCAGGAATCTAAGGGGGAAAAGTGCCCTCTAAGGGTGAACCCCCGCTTTAAGCACCTAGGTGCAGGAAGAGGGAAGATTAACTATACTAGCCTAGCCTAGCAACAACACTTTAAAGGCATCTAAAAAAAAAAAAAAAAAAAAAATTTTTCTTAAAGGACTAATGACATTTTTTTTTTAAACTACTGATGTAATGTTATATTTATGGGTGAACCTCCACTTTAACTAGTAAACACCACACATGCAGTCTGGGAAAAGGGAGTAGCTGCTCCAGGTGGGAACCCAGATGAATATCCTCCGTTGCAGATAACTCAGGTGCAGGCAATGCACTTGGCAACGCAGGAACAAAAATTGTCTCTGGACAGCCGCACTCTGAACAAGTTGTAGCCTTTATTAAAAAAAAGGCCAGCACTACAAGTCACAGCAACATAAAATAAAACCCGACTGATGCGTTTTGCACTAGTTTCAGTACGAAACGCGTCAGCAGTGGGGTTTTATTTTATGTTGCTGTGACTTGTAGTGCTGGCCTTTTTTTTATATAAAGGCTACAACTTGTTCAAAGTGCAGCTGTACAGAAACAATTTTTGTTCCCACACATGCAGTCTGCATGTGTTTTAAGCTGGATATATTCAACTTTATTTTAGATTTTACTAAAACCATGAGGTCAGACCTAAACTTTCCATTTGTGTTCAGTCATGCCCTTGCACTACATAGTTCAAGGTAAATAACGACAACTTGTACAGTGTATCCAGCTTTTTTCATCTCTAATGTGATCTAGTGGTTTTGTTTGATGTATTATGCCATATTCCAGTGCAATTCTTGCAGACAACCCAACCTGTATTTGACTACTGGAATGCACAGTAATGGTGTCAACTTTACCATTTAAATCCGTGTAACCTACTGTCCATCCATGCATTTGAGATGTCACTGGATTGCATGTACTAGCCTTAAAGTGGAGTTCCACCCAAAAAGGAACTTCTGCTTTTCAGACCTTTCTCCGATGTCACCTTTGGCACCTTCCAGAGGGGTGCAGATACCTGTATAATACAGGTATTTGCACCCACTTCCAGTGAGACTTCCACGGGAGTCAGTCTACTTCCTGTCCCCCCCAGCTGCCTTCTGGGAAACACACTGGTCCCAGCAGACAGCAGGGACGACTAGGAAGGCACTGCACTACTCGCGCATGCGCAGTAGGCAACTGGGCAGTGAAGCTGCAAGGCTTCAATTCCTGATTCCCTCACCGAGGATGGAAGCGGGGGGGGGGCAGCAGAAATACTGATTGCTCATCTTCTGCTGCCGACATCACAGGTGTGCTGGACAGGTAAGTGTCCATTTATTAAAAGTCAGCAGCTGCAGTATTTGTAGCTGCTGGCTTTTAATTTTTTTTTTTTCGTGAGACCTCCACTTTAATAATGTGTATAGATCAGTACCTCCGGCTGGTGATGCTTCCTAATGTCTATTTGCTTATTGGTATTGCCTCTACCATGTCACTGCGGCTGTGTTGTCACTCTTATCACATGAGCTTTACCCATAACTTATTAAATGCTGTTTAGCAAGGCACATGCATTCCACAATTGTGCTACCTTGCCTCCAGCATTGCTCCTGTTCTTGTTGGGGGGGGGGGCATTTTGCTGAAGCCCAGAGCCCCTGAACAGTAGGGCGAAACTGAACCCATCAATTTCAAATACATTTCTGCAATGTTTGGATTAACTGTCACATTAGCTTTTGTCCTCAAATGGTTTGACAGTTGTCATAACTAGTCACATGTGCAGCACCATGGCAGTTGCTGATCAAACCAGAGCAGCTTACTTGCTGTAAAGGATAGGAGGGATGAATTCTGCTCTAAGACTGTTGGCAGATCAGCCTCAAGTGATCTAACAACTTTGTTTTTTTTGACTACAGTTCCACTTTAATTTGGACAGCTTTAGTCACTCCCAACTGGATCCTTTGTGGCTGGATCACAAAGTAGTTGCATGTATAAAGTGAAAATGTGGACAGTTGTAGTAATTGGACCAAGTTTGCTGTAAAGTATATGTAAACCACATTTTAAAGAATGTTTTATACTTGTAGTTTTAGGAAAATACCTGGTGATCCTGCCACAAAGGTCATTGTTCTCATCAGAGTGAAAACACATGTTCTACATTTTTTTTTCAGTCCCCATTTAAAGGTTGCTACACATTGGTGTGATCAACTGTTAGGATCAGGAAAGCAATCTGGGAGAAATACTGATGTAAAATGCAGGAAGTGGCTGCAGGAGACAAGCTGTCCATGGAACAAAGGGTTAAATGTCACCTTCAGTAGGGCTATACAGGCAGAGTGCCTAAGTTATGAGTCCCCCCCCCCCCCACTTTACAGCTATATCAATGTCCTATACTTGTAGCACACTGAACCCAGAGCACCAACGTGCACAGTATATTAGGAGCAGTGGTATTATTGGCACACTGTGCAGATGGTCAGGAATGTTGCACTTCTGAGAGCATTGCTTGGGGTCTCCAGTGTACTGCCAACACCGGGCAGTTTCACATAATAAATCCTTTTAGCAGCTAGACTGAATACCAGTTTTAGCCTAGGTTCAAACTGCTGCGAATTCAAAATCGCGGTAAAATGCGCGATTTTACCGCGATTTCGGCCGCAATTTAATGTAAATCGCGGCCCGAAATCGCAAAAAGTAGTACAGGAACTACTTTTTGAAATCGCAGATGCAGCGTCGCACTGATTAGGACAGTGCCGGCAAATGCCGCCGATTTGAGATGCGATTTGACATGTCAAATCGCATCTCAAATCGTTCCAAATCGTACCCAGTGTGAACCAGGGCTCAAGGTTATTTGTATTTAGTAGCAGAAATTTGTTAGTTCTTTTAGCGGATGTCTCAGTTCAGGTTTATTAAGTTTTTACATGTTAAATATGTTTTTGCCTAACCTGCATGGCTGTTAATGAGTAGCTATGGAACTGCAGAACTTATTTTAATTTTTTTTTTTTTTAGATTTTGCTGAATAATGGCCCGTACAAAGCAAACTGCTCGTAAGTCAACTGGAGGAAAGGCTCCCAGGAAGCAGCTGGCTACTAAAGCTGCCAGGAAAAGTGCTCCCTCTACTGGAGGTGTGAAGAAGCCTCACAGATACAGGTAATGTGACCTTTGCCTTTATGTATGACACAATCACACTGCGTTGTATGTGTTAATGTCACATGTTGCCGTAAAGCAGCCTATTCAGTTGAATAGGCTGCCTTATGCATCAAAAATGGTGCATATGACAGCGAACCACATGTTGTGCTTTAGTGCATGCCTTTCAGTGAAGTGTTGTAATGTCGTCTTGTATCCGTGGCCATTCTTGTGATCTTCACTAATCTCTTGGTGTAAGAGGCTGAAGTTTCTGACTATCTTCAGAAAGAAAATGCTAGTTTGGTTTGAGTACTTGGGTCTCTGTCCCAGGACAAGCATTGAGATCAAATTTGGTGCTTTTAAAGGGGTTGTAAAGCTTAACATTTTTTACCTTGATGCATTAAGATGAAGAAACATCTGATGCATCTGCAGTGGAATTAAATTTAATCAATCACTAGAGATAAAAAAAAAAAACTTATTGATGGAATGACACTTTATATATACACAGGCTGCTTTCACACTGAGGCGCTAAAAAATGGCGCCTATAAATGGCCTCTCCTCTCACCTAGGGCTTTCACACTGGAGCAGTGCGCTGGCATCGCTGTAGGAGTGGTGTATGCACCGCCAAACCGGCGCTTTGCGGTCAATTTTACCTCTTTTCAGCCGCAACCGAAATGCGCCATTAAAAATAGTGGCGCTTTATGGCCGATGCCCCCCAACACCTCGGTGTAAAAGTAGCCACACACAATATGCATATGCCCATCTATTTTAATTGAGATCAGCTGAGGCGATTCATTTCACAGGTTTAAATAATTAAAGGTGGATGGGTAGCTGAATATATCTCGTAGAGGGGACCCAGACAGACCTAAAAAACCAGAATGACAAAAAAAACCTTAAAGTGATACTAAAGCTTCTTTTATTTATTATATATCTATCTATCTATCTATCTATCTATCTCCCCATTGTGCAGCTCGTTTTGTACAGAGTGGCCCGAACATCCACTTCTGGGGTTTCTCGGCGGCTCATCCCCACATTAGATCTCCCCCTAGGAGACGTGCTCTCCCGAGAGGGTTACTTTGAGGGTGGTGACTGCCAGGTGTTTTTTCACCTTATGGATATGAAACCTTACACTAACACTCTTCCCCGACTGTTTACAACCATGTCACAGCGTGAAGAGGAGCGAGCTAGAAACTGGCTAGTGTGAAAGAAAACATCACCACTGACGGTGTCCTAATTATCAGTGTAGCAGCCATAGTGCCCATCAATGCCATCTCATTAGCGCACATTAGTAATGGGAGAATTACCTGTTTGCAAATATTTGTAACAGAGACTAATAAACATTTTTATTTTCCAAAAAAAAAATCTGATGCTTACAGGGCATCAGCCCCGCTGGCTTCTCGGATAGCTTAATGGCAGCACAGCCATTGGCTCACGCTGCTGTCAATTCCAATGATAGGGCCAAGTCCTGTAGTTGGTGTCTATGGACACCGAATACAGGACTCAGGAGTGCGCCTGCAAGGTAACACCCCTAGGGGCGTGGGGGCAGTGCTTCTGAGGGTTTTTTGTTGATGCAGGGAGGAGCCGAGGGACCTCAAAGACTGACATTGTTACAGGCAACATGTTTGACAGATTCAGAAAGGCTAGCAATTGCAGCCTCTTGTAATGCACGCAAAGCTGTAACAGGAGCCCCTCAACCATATATTTTTTTTTTAATGTTGGTTGCAGTATCTGGACCCACTTGGTTGTGGTCATGGCTTTGTACTGCTGACGTGCATGACACTATTTGTTTTAAATGGTAGCTGAGCAGCATGATGACAAACTGTGAGGCACTTGCTAAAATCAATGATATGGTTGTGCCTCAAGAATTTTAATACTGAGGGTTTCTGATATGGAATTCAGAACTGTAGTGTTGGTATACATCCACAATGTTGGTGTTCCTCATTGAAGTTCTGTTTAATTAGGAACA
Organism: Rana temporaria; assembly: GCF_905171775.1. Classification (NCBI taxonomy): domain Eukaryota; kingdom Metazoa; phylum Chordata; class Amphibia; order Anura; family Ranidae; genus Rana; species Rana temporaria. The sequence goes on from NC_053494.1 coordinate 45,130,605, forward strand.
CACCTCCCTACCATACTGCTGTGGGCCAATAGGAATGTTTGGCTTGAAGGAAATCGCACTAGCTAGTCATTGTTGGGAGCTTTGCTTGATTCTAAACTGATCAGCGTTAAGGCAGCGTAGAGAATGCCAAGATTCTGTAGGGATGTTCAGGCACTTGTGTGGGGCTGTGCTTTTACTAACTGCCCATTTTTAGTACTTGTCAGTGATTTGAGACTGTCCGTAGATTTTAAAGAGGAAGTTAACTGAAAGTATTGCTTAAAAAAACCTGCAAGAGGCATAATGAGCTAGTATGCATAGCATACTAACTCATTATGAATTGCTTACTTGAGATCAAAGCCCCTGCAGCAACCCTCATGCCTCAAATCTGCCGTGATACCTGGGTGACTTCTGGGTATTGCTGATCCAGCGATGATGCCACTCCCACGCATGCAAGCCATCGGATGGCACAGTCCCATTCATTAACGGCACTCTGTGTGCCTGTGCTGTTGATGGTGCGCATGCGTCATAGACATTGGTACAGACTTCTTTGCAAATATCTCCTTAACCATGTAGGTTAAGGAGATATTTCTTGCACCTACAGGTAAGCCTTAATCTATGCTTGCCTGTAGGGAAGTGGTCTGTAAGGGTTTACAACCACTTTAATGTTTGCCTAACATTACACTAAAATGAAGTTGGCTAAAACTGGAGTGCTGTTGTGATGTTGTTAATATATACTGTAGGTCGGTTTTTAAATCGGGGTGCCTTGGCAAAATGCTGCTTTGACACAAATTGCCCAAAGATTTAAGCTAGTGAGTAGATCATGTGTCTGTTACACCATGGCATTAAAACCTTGGGCACTGAGGACAAGGCATCTGTACAACATAAGTTTGCCCCTTTCTGTTAGCACTGAGGCAGACAAATGCAAGAGTACCAACTAGTTGGTAAGGATGGAGAAAGAAGCAACCTCTAATGTTGGGTGGCTGCTGCGATATGTAAAATGGCAAGCTTGGTTTGCTTTGCTTTATGTGCTGGTATAAATGATCTTGTGTAATTTTTTTTTTTTTTTTTTCCTTCCAGGCCTGGTACTGTGGCTTTGAGAGAAATTAGGAGATACCAGAAGTCCACTGAGCTCCTGATCCGCAAGCTTCCATTCCAGCGTCTGGTGAGGGAAATCGCTCAGGACTTCAAAACTGACCTGAGGTTCCAGAGTGCAGCTATTGGTGCTCTGCAGGTGTGTACCAACAAAACATGTTAAGTGAAACATCTGTTTGACTTTTGACTTTATACTGATTTGGTAAAATTTATTTTTCAGGAAGCAAGTGAGGCATACTTGGTGGGTCTCTTTGAGGACACCAACCTGTGCGCTATTCATGCAAAGCGAGTAACAATTATGCCCAAGGACATCCAGCTAGCAAGAAGAATCCGTGGGGAACGTGCTTAATTTTTTTTTTCTGGAAACTGTTTTTGATCTTAGTTTTTTGTTTTTTTACAAATGTACATAAAGTGTGATGTCTCCTTATTTTATAAAGGGTTTGTTAACTGTAGAGTAGTTGACAGTAAATTGGTAGTACACATTTTATATGACATTCCCTTAATCCTCAGGTTTTTCAGAAAATTTGTATCTGCAGCTAGTCTACTTCTGTGGCCCTGCCCATTAAGAGTCTGCATGCCTTGGCTCCATTCTCTCCATACTTTGGTATCTTTCAGTGTAACTCCATTGTAAATAAACTTTCCACTACCTCAATGGTCTTGCTGTCTTGAGATTAAGTTGGGTTGAAACAAAGCTCCCCACATAGGGGATTTTAAGTCGCTTGCTACAGCTTTGGCCAATTTGTACTAGTGGCAAAGAATTACAAAAAATGAGCATGGGTAGTATTACATTTAGACATGCCACATGGTGCTAGGGTTTTTGGTGGGTAAACATAATAGGTTTTCCTAAATTCTTGTGTTTTTGGTCTGGACAAAATTCAGTTAAATTTAGATCTAGGAGCTAGCTGAACACAAGTAGTCTGGTAAGCTGTGCACCTGGAACTTGGTGCATTCTCTACAGCATGCTATGATTTTTTTAACAATCAAAATGGATGCACACTTTGGTATCTGTGCATAAGTGTCTGATATGTTTATCCCATCATGAAAAATGTTCCAACAGTTTTTAAATATAATAAATCTGCTTACCTGAAGTTTCTCTTTTGCTTGTTAAATCATAGGAACAGTCTCGTGTAAATAAGCACTTTAATGAAGTCCATATTTATGGTTGTGATAAATTCCACATGACTTTTCAATGTGTTCACGTGACACTAATGCTGTCACTCCAACCTGCTATTGCCTAAATACAGAATGGTACTCTAATACTGAAGTTGTGCTGGAAGGCAGATTATTTGTCTGGGTTTGGGGTACTGCTTCAAAATTCCTGATGTGTTATGTTTGGTCAGCCTTTTAATATCTATCCCAAATCCTTTTCCGGTTGCCTTTTTTTCACTTTGGTGGTAGTCCGGAGCTAATCTGACAGGGGGTTCTATCTTTGCCCTTATGGCTGAATGTTATGTTCTGTACTTGTAGCATCCCATACAACCTAAATATGGCAATGCCAGTTTGACAGCTGCCTAGAGCTGCTGCAAGGCCTTGACTACACATGCATGTGGCCCAAAAGGCAATCTGCAGATTTCTTTTCAAAGGCACTTTATTTCATGAGATGTGCAAATCGCTTGCATTCTGTTTTTAGGCATAGTTTAGTGTTCTACTGTTTGGAATTGGCTGTAATATGTGTTTATTTTTTGCAATACAGTAAACCACCACACCATTAATTCTCAGCTGTTCCTTAATGAGCAGTTGCATTTTGGTGCATATGCACAGCCTGGATGTGAAACTACCAGTGTGAATAATTCTGTCAAGCCCAGAAGCTGTTTGTTTGCTCACCCCATCACAAGATGTGGTCAAATCCTTTGCATGGGGTTTATGTTCCATCAAGGGAGCATTAAACTCTTGACTACTGCTCATGGGTTATGCTGCCTTCAGAAGGTTGTACACTGAGAAAAATCATATGCCAGTAATTGCACTTCCCTTACACTAGATGCTTCAGTAAAAGTAAGGTCATTGCTTGCTGCAATGACCCTCCTCTTACACCCACTGTTTAAAGCATTTCTACTTCAAGTACACTGAGGGGTCTAGGGTGCTGCCCAGGAGTGTGTAATGTTCCCTTCCTGAAGATGTGGGCTTCCACAAATCCACTGGGGTGGTGCAATGTGCTGATGTTGCACAGCCACTTCTGGCTTCAGATCTGGTGGCACTGCTACCTGGTCTTAACTATTTAACCACTTCAATACAGGGCATTATCACCCCCTTCCTGACCAGGCCAACTTTCAGCACTGACAATTGCAGTCATGTAACTGTACCCATAGGGTACTTTTAATCCCCCCTCAAATGGAGCTTTCTTGTTGGTATTTGATCACCTCTGCAGTTTTTGCGCTATAAACCAAGCAGTACTTTTTGCTAGAGTATCCCGAATCCCCCCCCCCCCTCCGTTTAGGCTGATATGTATTACATATATTGGGTAAAAATCGCAATGGTTGGTTTGTGCAGAAGTTATAGCATCTCCAATATAGGTTATTGCTTTATGGCATTTTTTTTTTTTTACTAGTAATGGCGGCGATCTGGTTTGCCAGCACGGACACTACAGCAGACAGATCGGACACTTTTGGGACCGTTAACAATTATACAGCTATCAGTGCTAGAAATATCACTGCATGGAAGGGGTTGGCACTAGGAGATCAAATGTGTTTCCTAGGGAGTGATACTAATCTGTGTTCCTATATACAAGGAACACAATCTGTGTTTACAGTTTCATGGTCCTGTTCTGTGACCAGCAATCACGTGTGGACATTGCTGCCACACCCCTTAGACCACCAGGAAGCAGAGGATGTCACCCAGGATGGCAGAACCACCTTGCAGCTGTCATATTGCTATATGTAGGATGGGAAGTGAGTGGTTAAAGACCACTCAATCTGCTGCAGGCTGGCAAAACAAAAATATTGCTGTGGGTAGGATAGGCTTCTCTGAAGAGGGGTGATCTAAAAGCTAATAAAAAAATGGATAGGTTGGGGTAAGGAGTTCATAGGCTTGGAGATGATCGTGGGATGAGAGGGCTAGAGAGCAGGAGGTATTATAGTTAAATAGCTAATAAAAAGGCCATAATTTAAAGGGAAAGGCATAGGAAGGACAAACATTGGTGTACATTTAATAATCCGAGATCATGATGATCACCGTTTATTAAACCGGTAATGCTCTGAGATAAACAGATAAGAAGCAGAGAACAGGTTCTCCGCTTATCACAGCACATGGCTGTTTCACAAAATGGGCAGTTTAATAAACTGAGATCTGGAGATTTCACAGCTCTTCCACTGAAATATCTCCCTTCCAGATTCACCAGCTCAGAGGTGGAGAAGCTGGTGTGATTAGAGGAAGGGGGCTAATTTCTTAAAGCAGAGGTTCACCCTCAAAATTTACTTTTTCGCTAACCTATCTCCAGCCATAAAGGCTTGTAGCTTTTTTTTAATGTGTACACTTACCTGTATTCAGCCGCACTTCTGGGTCTTCCTTGCGGGGAGTGGGTGTGTCGCTCCTTTTCCCTGACGGGGAGCTCTGCGCAATGTCTCCTGGGAGTGAGTGTTGATCCTCCCAGGAGACTATTGATGTGCGGGTAAAGCGCGTCATCGCCTTTCGAAAATATCCGAAGGGGGCTCGGCTGTTTACGGCGCCTGCTGTATAGAGCTGACGGCGCAGGCGCTGTAAAGTGGAGTCCCCCTCGGATATTTTCGGAAGGCGATGACGCGCTTTACCCGAATGTCAATAATCTAAGGAACGCTTACTCCCCGGGGGAGCGAGAACCAGGAAGCCCCATGAAAATGGCATAAAACCGTAAGTACAGTGGTAAAAAAAAATCCAGCATACTGTAGATGTCAGCTGGATGTAACGTTCTATTGTTTTAGGGTGAACCCCGCTTTAATATTGGCACCAGTGGGTTAAAATTTAAATACAGTTGTTGGCATAGGCTTTTTTGGGGATAGTCTAAAACAGGGGTGGGCAATTATTTTTTCGATGGGGCCACATGAGAAACTAAAAATATTTTGGAGGGCCGGGCCAAAAGGCTAAACTCAATACTGCATAAAATCAATTGTATTTCTTTATAAAAAGCAGTAAATATCATTGTTGGAAAACTGGTACGAGTACTTGTTATGGACATGGCACAGGAGGGGGGCAGAGGCTGGGGACATGGCACAGGAGGGGGGCAGAGGCTGGGGACATGGCACAGGAGGGGGGCACAGGCTAGGGACATGGCACAGGAGGGGGACAGAGGCTGGGGACATGGCACAGGAGGGGGACAGAGGCTGGGGACATGCAGCCACTGTTTAATCAATTGTTATTGATTAAACAGTGGCTGCATGTGTTGGCACAAGTGGCTGTGTGTGATGGGCACAGTGACCCCTCCCGGCCTTGCCTACTGTTATCACCGCGGCGGGGAACATTACAGACAGCGTTCGTTTGAACAGCTGTTTTCCCCGCCGCACATGGACAGACCTGTCCAAGGGGGAGTGTCTGTGACCCCCCCCTTGCTCGCGATTGGACAGATCCGTCCAAGGGGGAGTGTCTATGCGTGGTGGGGAAAACAGCTGCTCAAACGAACGCTGTTTAATGTTCCCCGCCGCGGTGATTAACGCGGGAGCGGGCCGGATTAAAAGGTCCGCCGGGCCGTAGTTTGCCCAGGTCTGGTCTAAAAGCTAATGGAGTAGGAGATAATTGGACAGATTGAGGTAAAGAGTTCCATAGGATTGTAGAGGTCCTGGAGCCGAGCATGGGAGGAGGTAGAGAGCAAGAAGTTTTGTGCCTCCACACCTATTACAATTGAATAAGAGGTTCGCAATTTAAGCCTAGGTTCACAGATATGCAAAGTGGGAACCAGCATTGCATCTCCCTCGGCGCTCACAGATTGCAGTGTGAACTTGCACAGGAATCGGATCACATGGGTGAGAACACTCGTGATCTGATTCTAGTGCGGCTAAAGTCCCTGCAACTGTATGGCGGAACTTGCATTGCACAGACATCACATTAGGTGACTTTGCACATCTGTGATCCTGGGCTAAATGAGGTGCATTGAAAATGGTAAGCCCAATTTACGATTTGCCACGCATCTCATTTAAAGTCCCAATTTCTTCTTAAGACCATGTAGAGCAGGGCTCTCAAATTACCGGCACATGGACCAGTTACAAATTGTCCGCAGGCAGGGCCGATCCTGGACAGCGTCTGCTGACACTGTTGGAGGTAAATGCATCTGCTGACACCAGTGCTGCGGGTTAATAGTGCATCTGCTTGGCTGGCCCAAGATATTGTGCTGCCTGGTACCAAGAATGAAATGCTGTACCCCCTGCAAAAAACACACCCACCAAAAGGCCCCCACATTCATAATTTTATATCATGATAACTTAAGAGGACCTGTGCATGGCCGCAATGCCGGCCACCCACGATCAGTTCACAGAGAGCCAGAATGGGGATCTGTCAATGTAAACAGACCCCCCATTCTGACATGGGAGGAGAGACAGATCTGCTGTAATTAGGAACAGAGATCTCTCTCCTTTCGGTGAGTTCCATCCCCCAGTTAGAAACACCTCCCAGGGAACATGTTTAACCCCTTGCCTGCCAGTGATGTTTACACAGTAATCAGTGCATTTTTATAGCACAGATTGCTGTATAAATGTCACTGGTCCCAAAAATGTGTAAAAAGTGTCCGATCTGTCCACTGCAATGTTAGTCGCCGAAAATCACAGGTCACTGCCATTATTAGTAGAAAAATAATAAAGATGCCATAAATCTATCCCCCATTTTGTAGATGCTATAACTTCTGTGCGAACAAATCAATATACTGTACACTAATTGCGTTTTTTCTTTTACCAAATATATGTAGAAGAATACATATCGGCCTAAACTAATGAAGAAATACCACCAACAGAAAGCGCTATTTGTGGGAAATAAAGGATGTCAATTTTGTTTGGGTACATCGGCGCAGGACTGCACAATTGTCAGTTAAATCAACGCAGTGCCGTATCAAATTTTTTATTGAACTGCATTATTTCTATTACATTGTTATATAATATAAAATAGTTCAACTCACCATAATACAGAATCAGTGGGAGCCTGAGCGTGTCACCTGCCTTCAGATGCGGATTGTCACTTGCCACAACGTCACACATTGCGGATTGTCACTTGCCACAAAACCTCCTGCCACATGTAGCGGATTGCCACAACATCACCTGCCATACGTAGCAGATTCTCACTTGCCACATCGCCTGCCACACGTAGCGGATTGTCACTTGCCATAAAGTCGCCTGCCGCATGTAGCGGATTGCCACATGTAGCGGATTGTCACTTGCCACTTCACCTGCCACACGTAGCGGATTGCCACTTGCTGTGTCCGAGAGTGAAGGTAGGCAGTGGAGAGAGGATGTAATCTCTGCTGCCGGCGGCTGCACAGTGAGGGCGGAACTGCAGTGATGCAGGGTGGGCGGTGAGAGATGGTGTCATCTTTCTACTCCCCCACCTGCCCACTGATTGGCCAGCAAGCCCGCTCATGCCGACTGGCTCGCCTGTTCATTCTGCCGCCCACTGGCTCCTCGCAGTCAGGGCTGGTGCAAGGATTTTTGACACCCTAGGCGAAACTTCATTTTGGCTCCACCCCCTCGGTAGGATTTTGCGGCGCCTCTGCCTATTTCTTCAGCTGTGGTCCACAGGTTTGCACTTGTGCCTCTGGACCTGGCCCAAAGACAAATAGTGGATGGCACTGGCTCGCTTTCTCACGCCAGCCGTGGTGCACAGGCTAGGGCAGTATACAGATAGGCTAACTGTGTAACTGCCTGTCTGTACGAGCATACAGATACACTGACAATGCTTTACAGGTTCCTACTAAAAACAATAAATGCATATTTTTGAATGAATGAATGACTTGTATAGCGCAACTCATGCGAACTGAATCGCCTCTGGGCGCTTTTTCCAGCCAGAGTCTGCTTGGCTGGTGCGTTCATTTTACCCCGTAGGATCATGACACGCTTGGGACACACAGTCATACACACAGATACATATATATACTGGGCCAATTTGGACAAGATCCAATTTACCTACCAGCATGTCTTTGGAGTGTGGGAGGAAACCCATGCAGGCACAGGGAGAACATGCAAACTCCAGGCAGATGGTGTCGTGGTCGGGATTCGAACCAGCGACCCTTTTGCTGCTAGGCGAAAGTGCTACTCACTGCACCACTGTGCTGCCCCCTTTTGTACCTCCTTTAATTTTTATTTTTTACAAAGGTGGACTTGAACCTCCACACGTCAAATAACCCCAATTCCTGTATTTTCAGGTCTCGTATCACCACAATTCTTTCACCTTCACACCTTAGATCACTGTATCACCCTGAATGCGTGTCCCCCCCCACATATCAGTTCCTCTCTGTACCCCCCTGCACACCTGTACCCCCTGCACACCTGTCCCTCTCTACACATATCTGTTTCCCCTCTGTACCCCCCTGCACATCCGTTTCCCCCCTGCACATCTGTTCCCCCCCCACACACATATCTGTTACCCCTTTGTAACCCCTTGCACGTCTGTCTGTCCCCCACACATCTGTACCCCCTTGCACATCTGTTCCCCCTCTGTACCCCCTGAACACCTATCCCCCCCCCCACACACACACACATATCTGTTTCCCCCTCTGTACCCCCCTGCACACCTGCCCCCCCTACACACATCTGTTCCCCCCTGCACATCTGTTACCCCACTGTACCCCCCACACATATCTGTTCCTCCTCTGTACCCCCTGCACACCTGCCCCCCCCCCCACATACATATATTTTCCCCCTTGCACATCTGTTGCCCCCACACACATGTTCCCCTTCTGTACCCCCTGCACACCTGTTCCCCCTACACACATATCTTTTCCCCCCCTGCACATCTGTTCTCACACACATTTGTTCCTCCTCTGTGCCCCCTGCACATCTGTACCCCCTGAACACCTGTCCCCCCCCCACACACACATATCTGTTCCCCCCACACACATATGTTCCCCCTCTGTACCCCCCTACACATATCCGTTCCCCCTCTGTACCCCCCCCACACACACATCTGTTCCCCCTCTGTACCCCCTGCACACCTGTCCCCCCCACACACATCTGTTCCCTCACTGTACTCCCCTGCACACCTGTCCCGCACACACACACTAAGACCCCTTTCACACTGGGTCGTTTTGCGCCTGCAAACCGACCTAAAACAGCCGCTGCTGTGTCTCCAGTGTGAAAGCCCAAGGGTTTTTAACCCTTTCTCTGCCGCTAGCGGTGGGGTAAAACCGCCCCGCTAGTGGCCGAATAGCGCCGCAAATCCGATGGTAAAAGTGGCGCTAAAAATAGCGGCACTTTACCACCGACGCACCTCCTGCCCCAGTGTGAAAGGGACCATATCTGTTCCCCGTCTGTACCCCCTGCACACCTGTTCCCACACATATTTGCACCCCAACTGAAAGACTGCACCCCCCACATAGCTGTTTCCCCTCTTTACCCCCCTGCACGTCTTTTCCCCCCTCCCCCCACACACATATCAGTTCCCCCTCTGTACATTTATTTCTTGAGTGCAGGCTGCAGCACTGAGCTTCCACTATACCAACCCGTGCCAGCAAAGGTGATTGCTTTACTCCAGGAGAGTGACGCTGCTGCCTGCCTGTCCTCCCACAGCAGATCCCCGAGTGACCAGGAGGAAGGGGGGAACAAATATCGCAGCAAGCCTATAGTTACATGCAGGGCTTCCATCTCATCCACCCCAGTCGGTTCCACTGATCATGCATCACTTCCGGCCGGCTGCTCCTCATCCCAGCTCTCTCCCCTCATCTTCTCACTGCCGTTGCTAGGGCGGCACTGCAGGCTGGGGACAGAGTGGTTTGGGATGTCTTCACAGCTGCAACCGCCCCCTAGCCTGGTGGCTGGCGCCATAAGGCATGTATTTAAAAAACACAGTGTCCCGGAATGAAACTAACACAGCCACCCCACAGGCCAATCTGATGCCCCCAAAAAAAGCCGCCACATCACTGCTTTACTCACTGACAGTACTTGTCCTGGCCGGGAATGCCCGGAGGAGCACAATCCCTGCCCCCTGCTTGTGATTGGAGAAATCATAAATCCTGCCTCTTGTGTCCAAACACTGTGCTGTGATTCGTTACAGCACAAGCTGATTTTTGGGAAGAGGGGGTGTCCCGGAATGGTTGTTTGGAAATGTGGTCACCCTAGTTGCTGGGCAGGATTGAATGGATTCCATTTAGAATTCAGTCCTGCCCAGTTAAATATGCTGACCAGTGTGAACAGGTAGAGTTCCACCCCTCAGATCCCGCCCTGCTTGCTTTGAAGTGATTCATATACATATGAAGGAAACGCCTTCATAATAACCTCCCATAGCCCTTGCTCTGTAGTCTTACAGTAAGCCATTATTTTGGCACGCTGTAAGGCATGCTGTAAGACAGGAATGACAGGAGGAGGTATGACACATTTACACCTTTCACCACCCATATAAAGGACCAGAAACACCCACAGTAACCCTCAGGGCAGCCATCACAAATTTTGGGGCCCCTTACACTAGGGTGACCAGACAACCCCGGTTTCCAGGGACAGTCCCTGGATTGAGGACACTGTCCCCAGACCAAGTTTGTCCCCGGTTGTGTCCCTGGATTGGATTTGAACAGGGGCTGGGGAAATTTCAAAGACAGTCAGTGCAGAATCAAAAACAAAAATTCTGAATTGCACCCCCCCCCCCCCCCGCTCCTACTATCTTGGGGCGGTGTATTTTTTCCATTATCTATGCCCCTTTCTCGTGATCGTGTGATGGTTGGATCAGAGGGACTATTTCTTCAGTTTCGGGTGCATGCCCATTCAGCTCTGCCCACATGTTCTTCTGCCTTGGCTCAAGTCCTGGCCAGCCGCCTGCCTATCTCCTTGCCTGCCGAGTGATCTTCCTCTGCTCCCCACCCAGTAGTAGCCGGGTAAGACTTGACAGGCTGTGAGGTGGGGGGCGGTGGGCAGAGAGTCGCTGATTGATTTTACTAGTAAAAAAAAAAAAAAATCGAATCACCTTACCTTACACAGCTTCAGGCCGGGCCCCCCTGGAGCAGAGAACCGGGCCGGAGGGGCCCTCCTCTCTCCTACCGCGAGATGATAAGCTGGGGGGGGGGGGGTTGGTGCTGACGAACAAAACAAAGTCAACTCAAGTCTTCTCTTCTCTCTCCTGCCACGAGTTGCTAAAGTCAGACGAAAAAGGGGAAGGTTCCCTGCCGCAAGTTGCTTAAGGGGGGGGTCAGACAAAAAAAAAGGGGGGCCACCGGGCCCCTTCCAGGTGTAATGCCTGTACCCCCCTGATGGCGGCCCTGGTAACCCTAGGACCCACCGGCCTCAATTATCAGAAATGGTACAAGTGACTCCCATAGCCCACCCTGATGCTACAGAGGATCAAAGGATCATGGGAGATGTAGTATCAGAAATGGAAAAGGAAGGAAACAATTCAAAATTCAGCCAGGGGGAGTGACATAACATACACAAAAACCTGCTGTGTACAGCTAAAGAAGAGGTAAGCTACACACAGACAGACAGTGGGTTGGGGAGGAAAAGGTGGAGTTTTTCTTTAATTATTCTTTACCTGATTATTTCACGTTTATCTATATTTTACTTTCAATAGGACTTTATAAAAGTTTTGGAACATACATGTTATAACCTGTAAAAGTGTTCAACACTGTAAAAAAGTACTAAGTGCCGCTGTGAGCCATAGAAAGCAGTAACGACAAGGATGATACAGATCAATAAGTATGGCATAATATGAGTTAGGTTTACAATCACGTTTGTCTTTCTTTATATGCCTATTCTTGTTACACGAAGGTACTGC